>NC_061822.1:24019360-24044360 GCF_019202785.1 Penaeus chinensis
TGGTCTGCCCGGAGGGCGGGCGCGCGGCTGGAGCCAGCCTGACCTGACCGGCGGTCGGCAGGAACTCTCTGAAGGGACTCTCCCTGACCTGGGTCATCCTGAGCCTTAAGTACTGGTGGGTGCGTGCACGTGGGGGCGCCTGCGGTGGGCCTGCCAACGTGGCAGCCCCGACTGTGTGAAGCCACGCGTATACGTGCTTCTGTACGCCACGTGGAAGCAATTTATACATACTTATAGTGTGTGTGTGTGTGTGTGTGTGTGTGTGTGTGTGTGTGTGTGTGTGTGTGTGTGTGTGTGTGTGTGTTTTCGCGTGCAATAGGCCTATCTATTGTAGGGAGGCAGATGCCGGAATAGATATTTAAGGATGTGGATGTAACAATATCAAAATAATGGACAATTTAATGATCTCAGCAGCCTCACCCAGTTTCTTATAAACAATATAGACAATGGAAGGGGTATACTCGAAAAAACAAACATGTTCAGTGGACAAAAAGCAAAAATATCTATGAACCATTCATCACATGGGTCTTTGCGGTGTGGTGCCTTCTAAAAGTATCTGATCCCAAACAAAATATAATGAGTTACTTCTGTTATTACGGAGGTAGATTGATCATTCCTAAATATACAAACTGCCTTTGACAAACATGACCAACACCGTGAGCAACACTTGAAATTGACTGATAAAAGACTATAAGACACAAACAAGTGCCTCCGTAAACACGAAAGAGACAGATCTATCGTCAAATACGAAACTAGTCCAAGCCGTATCCCGCCAGCGTACTCAGTGCGTTTCCTTTGAAGGAAGGATTAAGACTAGAAGTAACGGTAGTTGCACAGATTTCACACATACACACTTACACAGAGACACCGCATTCACACATTTGTTTATCTATTAGTATCTTTATCTATATACCATCAGTCAATCAGACTGTCTATCTATGTATATTCATTTCTATGATATATATAAATGCCGACGCATACATACAAACACATACATGCATCATAAATCAAGTGATGGAGTGAAGAAAGATAAACACACGAAAATGGCTTATACGTGTGTTTTCTTGCTTTTTTTTTTTCACTGTTGTATTTATATAGCGTGGATACTTCATACATGCATCTATACACGAATGAAAAGTAATTTGACCATCATATGCATTTTACAGTAAGGGATTATCCATATATTCATCAATTAATCTCTTTAATCTTTATGGATGGGTGCTTCATGCTCAGGATGATGTGAAGCAATGGTGTGGTAGCCTAGATAGTATTAAGTGCTTGCATGCCATCTCGCTTGCAGCTGTCACCGCTGGCTAGCCAAGTGCGAAAAAGGGAGCAGCTCTGCATAAGCATCCCCTACCAGTTCACAGCCTCTCCATCATCGAGACTCATGCAGTGCCTCCTCGTGGCCATCCGTAGAAATTGGGTACCTTGCGGTCCCAGGCTGAACTGTGGGGATTTCAGAGAAGCAGGAGGCACCTGAGGTATGGAGCAGGAGCCAGTGCTGTCAAACACAACAGGGTATGACGTTTTTAGGTAGGGTATGACGATTTTGTGACGTAAAAAGTTTGTTGTGACGTTGCCGCAAGTAGACCGTGACGTCACGGTATTTACTCCGTGACGTCATAGTCGGTAGATGGTAGATTTCTAAAACTAGAGGGTAATTAATCTCAGCAAATAATTAAAATAAAAACTTACAACAATTATAGGTATTTTTTTTCATCCTGGTTCATTTTTTAAGGTACATTTAAGCCCAGGTATTTATTGTCCGGCTTTTCGTAAACAATTCGTGACAGTACAAAGGAAGGATGGCCACTACTCTGTTCCATGTTTGAGTTCAGACGGTTCTTCATGCATTTTGCTGCTGATTTTTCGCTTAACGGATCTTTTGACAAATATACACCGACTTTCAGTGAGTATTCCGTGCTGTATTTGTTTTTTAGACAGATTATACAAAATACTTAGTTTGTAATTAATTCATTTAAGTTACCCATGAATTTATTTTCTTTGATAACCTGTACCACCGGCGTGTTTTCTATACTTGTGTTAGGATATACTAAAGTGTTCCATTCCTAGTTTATACTAAGGTTATATTTATCTTTCCAGGCTATCCATCTGCTGTAGTGCTTCTAATATTACTAGTCGGCGTAATTGACCATTCATGCATCTTACTTCTGGTAAGTTCAAGGCAACTTCCGATTTTCTAATTGAAACTACAGTATTTGCTTCTCCTACTTTATTATGAATTATATGCTAAAAGCTCCAATGTGCTTGGCCTTATATACATATTTTGACCTTTTTTTGGGAAACCTTTTTCTTTGTTTTATTTTATTTTATTTTATTTAGAGAAATATACTTTTACAGTACAGAAAGGGATGTCTGAATTTTATGAGTTTAGGATATTGTGTTGCTCTATTGTGTAGCTCTCTCTCGGGAAATATCCTAATATACAATTATGTTTGCAGGCCAAGATGTCATCTAAGGCGAAGTTCCAGGATGCCTGGCTGACGAAGCCTGAGTTCCAGCCGTGGCTTGCACGTGACGATGGTGACTCAACGAGAGCCTATTGCACGCTTTGCAAGGCCGGGATGGGCGCAGCCATCTCGACGCTGAGGAGGCATATGAAGGGCAAGACCCACGTCGCAGGCGAGAACAGGGCCAAGTGGAAGGCTGCTCAAGACTCTTCGCCCCTCAGCCCATCTCTCAGTGCAACTGGTTTTTCAACCATTCTTCTTTGTTGTTTCATTGTAGAGCACAATCTCCCCTCTCGCTGAGCTGCAAAGGCGAATGTTCCCAGACTCCGACATTGCCCAGTCTTTAAACATCAAAAGGACTAAGTTCAACGAGGTTATGAAAGCGTTAAGCAAAATGGTGAGTGAAGATTTGGCCTCGAAACTTAGGACAAATCAATTTTCCATTATCGTTGATGAGACGACTGATGTAAATACCACGAAATGTTTAGCAGTGTTGGTGAAATATTATGACAAAGAAAGGGACTGCATTGAAGTATCGATGTTGGATATGATTTATATTTTTCAGAGTAGCACTGTGGGGTCTACAGGTGAAAATCTGTATGAACTAATAGTTGGGTGCTTGCAATATCATAACATCCCTCTCGAAAACCTTAGGATTTGTAGCAGATGGAACAGCAAACATTATGGACGAGCAGAACTCGCTCTGCAGCAGATTGAGAGCATCCGCTCCAGGTATAACTATATTCAAATGTATATGCCAATGCCTTCCAAGACAGTGCAAGGACCTAATCAGAAATGTATATTCCTTTTTATCCTCACAGCGCCAAGAGGAAAAATCAATTTAAAGATTTTCAAAAGATTTGCAATCTCAAACCCCATAAGATGCTGCACGCATCACAGACTAGGTGGTTGTCACTTCACCAGGCTGTAGAACGAATACTTGAGCAGTGGGAAGCACTACTTCTCTATTTTAAATCAAAAGAGGCAGAGGATTTAAGACTGTTATCGACATATGACATTTGTTGTAAATATTATTTCAGAGACAGACCCCCACTATCAATTTGGTATACAAGGAGATAAGGGATTTATATCAACAAATTTTATTAATGTTCTGTAAACCTGATTTGATAAAAAGAGTTCCCTAAGAAAATATTGATCCAAGGGACGAACACTTTCACGTCCCAACGTGCCAAGTTTGGTTGGGGTCTGCAGTTAATGGGAAATTTCAGTCTCCAGCACTGAATTCAAAATTGTATGTAATCTTGGACATAAAAGAAAGGTGCAAGAAATTTTCAATAACTCTCTCTTTAGAAATAACGACAAGATTTCATCTTAATGACAAGCTGTGGAAACTAACAGCTGCCCTGAACCCTCCCAGTGCCTTAGATTGCAATCTAAGAGTGTCAATGCCGTCATTGGATGAACTCGTGCAGTTACTACCAAGATTATATGAAGGCAACATTAGTACATTGGCCGATGCGTGGCGATGCTTGCCATGGCATGAATTCATAAATGATATGAGCAATTGTGAAGCAATGGAGTTTTATAAGAAAATTGCAAAAGAGGTCAATCAAGAACAGAATAAAAAATTCACAGTATTGCCACAGTTTGCTTTAAAAGTCTTGTCGCTCCCAACCTCTAATGCTGAAGCAGAGATAGTATTTTCTAAAGTATCATTAATAAAAACAAAAGTAAGAAATTCACTGCAACTTCCCTCATTAAAGGCCTTAATAATTATATCCGAATTTTGTAGAAAAAAGTGGCGGGATTAAGAAATTAATGCCTACGCCTTCTATGTACAATTGTGTAAGAGTTTCCATTTTGTTGTTGTTGTTTGTGTTAATTAATTATTTTTTCATATATTCATTGTTTTATCTTTTTATATTTATAATTTATTTGAAAAATACATTATTGTTGCGCCATGTTTTGTTTTCATTATTAATATTATAGTTACCACTACATATCTCAAAGAAAACCATCATATGATCGAGAACGATAGCCAATCACCGCTCTCGGTAAAAGAAACGGTAATTCCGGCAGCACTACCCTCAGCCACACTGGGGTAAATGGGAGGCATGGGGGAGGTGGGCCGTGTCAGCCCTCCCCCCCCCCCCCCCAGAAAACTCACCAGCAACGTCAAGAATAAATGGTTATGCTGGGGGGAAGGGTGCTATCACTCTCACCCAGCAAGTAAGGCAGGCTGTGGGTCCCAGAGGGAGGGCAAATGATGGGGTGCAGGATGGGAACGAGAGCTACTTATCTCGCCTGCGCCCTGCAAGAGGCCTGTGGGGCAAAGCCTAAGGGAATCTCACAGTTGGATGTTTGGACCCACAGCCTGCCGTGACCCTTTATTTAGAGCAGCGTCGGCGGGAGTGACAGACACGGTGTCCACCCGCAGTGACCGCTCTCTCGAAGTTGAGAAGACCTGGCAGCAGCATAATTACTATGGGTGGGTATACATATTACTGGTCGGGCCGTGGCGATGGTCACCATCTCCAGGCAGTAGCCATACCCATCTCCAGCCGACTCCAACCCTCGGTAGTTGAGGTAACGCTGGTTGATGAGTGTGTTATGGCCTTAAGACTGAAGCTTTCTTTTGGCTTTGTGTCTCTTATTGCTTTATACATTCCTACCAGTTTTTACAAACCCGATGTGAAAGAGGCGCTCTATGCCAAAATCGCTTCCCTGGTAAAAAAAAATTGCCCCCAGAGAGATATTCCCATTGTTTTGGGTGTCTGCTGAGACACCGCATGGCCCACACCCTGACTAAGATGTCTGTTGGCCCCTATGGCTTGAGAGCTAATTCCAGCAGCGAAAACAGCCTCCTTCTCCAGGACTTTGCTAGGTCCCAGAGAATGAAGATTTCTGGCTCAAACCCTCATCGATGGACATGGTATAGCAATTCGGGTACTATGGCCAAGGAGATCGACCACATTCTCGTCAGCACTCCATGGAGAATTCTCCACAATTGCAGGATTTACCGAAGTGCCGAGTTCTGTGGCACTAACCACAGTCTGATAGTGGCCACCCTATGGGTACACTTATACAATCCTCGTCCCTACAGTGGTCACTCTAGGCTGTTTCACTTGAGCAGGCTTATGGGCCTGTCAAACTTCTTCCCTGTTAATTCAGGGGTGAGGCAAGGCTGTGTCCTTGAACCAACACTTTTCAATACCTGCATGGACTGGATAATGGGCAGAGGTAATATCCAAAGTCAGTGTGGAGCAACACTGGGCAATATCAAGGTATGATGATGGTTTGGTTTGCGAAGTTCTAGCTTCGCCCGGGCCTTCTAAATATGGCCCGGCCTGTGTCAGCTTTATACGGCTGTCTCATTGAGTTGTTTGACACTCGGTGCTTACCGTGGCGGCGGGATTGCCAGCAGGTGCTCCTGCCGCCATGGTGTAAGCATTTCGCTTAGCCTCTTTACCAGCACGGTGGCTGTTGTGGGCAGTCCATGTCTCAGGAATTGTGTATGGTCACAATTTTCTAGGTAGTGGACTAGTGTGGCGTTCGGCTCGCCGCAGTGCTTGCAGCACCTTTCATCGCGTTCGATTGTTTGGATAATCTGCCATGCATAGTGGTAACCTAGGCGCATTCTGTGAAGAATGACTTCGGTACCTCTGTTGCTTACTTCAGAGAGTGCCAGTGGTTCATAGCCTGTGGCGTCTGAGTACCAGCTGGCCGAGGGGGAGGTTCTCGTTTCCTCTCTGTGGAGCTGCCGTAGGAAGGTACGACCGACCAAGGCACACTTCTCCATAAGTAATTTTCGGCTCGGTTTTATCGTCATGGGATTTGGGGGGCATACCCCTGCCAGCGACGGCTAGTCTGTCAGCAAGCTCGTTCCCTCTGATGCCGATGTGGCTTGGGACCCAGTTGATGATAATTCTTCTACCCTGAGCAGGAATTCTCTGTGCCATTGTGAGAATCATGGTCAGTAGGTAGATGTTGTCTGTGGGTGAGCTGTGCTGAAGACAGTCAATGGCTGCCCTGGAGTCTGTGTGTATGACCACGTGTCCTTCCCTTAGGGACGCGTGGCCTAGGGCTCCCATGAGTGCAACTGCCTCTGCCTGTAGCGAGGAGGCGTTGTCTGTTACCCTCATGGATCGCGTGGCATCCCTTGCTGCAAAGCCGGCGCCTGCCGTGTGGCTCAAGGGATCGACAGATCCATCCGTGTCGTATGTTCTACTACCCGGAGGAGTGATGGCTGCAATGACCCTGTGGGCTTCTGCCTTTAGGCTAGGCATGGGGTATAGGCTCTTTTTCATTGACAGGCTCATTATGTTGAACTCTATCAGGTTCAGTGCCCACGGCGGGGCTTCGGCAAAGTCGGGGTGGGGGGAGTCCATGCCCTTAGCAAGAAGCTGTTCTTTGAGCTGATGGCGTTTCAACACCCTGGCTGTATGAGACAGCCAGCTCGTTGTCTTGTTCGAGACATCTGACTAATTTTTGTCTTAGGCTTGTGTTCCTGGGAGCCTGGATGACCTTTGACAGGAATTGTGTTGCCATTAGATCGATTCGTGAGTCCAGGGGGAGAAGGTTTGCCTCCATCAGGAGGTTGAGGACCTTCGTCCACCTCGGGGCACCCAGAATGATCCTGGCAGCTTCATTTTGGACTTTTTCTAATTAGTCTGTGTGCTTCTTCTTTGCAGCAATTAGAGCGACTGAGGCATAGTCCACAATGGGCCGGACAGCATGTACATAAAATGATCTTAGTACTTTGTGTCTGGCCCCTATGCGTCTCCCAGTCATTGCTCTCATGACGGACAGTTTTGCTTTGGTTCGGTCAACCATGTACTGGACCTCCTTATGGAAGGAGAGGGTCCGGTCAATCCTTACCCCAAGGTATAGGTAGTCCTGGACCCATTCTAATTCCACTCCCTGGATTTTCAGTCTTGTGCCTCGAACTCTCTGTCTCAGAGCCATGGCTTTGGATTTGGCTGCAGAGATCTTTAGTCCTGTCCTATAGCACTCATCTGACACGAGGTCCAGACAACGCTGGGCTTTATTCTGGCTGCGTGGTCCAGTGGAGGTGATAGCGAGATCGTCTGCATACGAGATGATCTGGCACCCCACTGTTCGTCTTCTACGATTGCTTGGTGTTTCTCCATGATGGTTGAGGGTGAAGAAAACACCGATGAAAACTAAAGTAGGTTCATTGGAGATCAGCTCTGACAAAATAAATACGGAACTCTTCCTGTTCCTCTGCCCCACACGCCAGGCTCCGTCTGCGACTGTCTACTGCCAGACGTGTGACTACAGAGACAAACTAAAATGTTGTACACTATAACATACAGAGATTCTCACTCTTTCGTATAGGTGATATGCTACACATAATATAAACTAAACATAATGTTCTATATTTCACATGGTAGAACATATCACACAAAAGACAGTGTATAATATATAATCACATAATCATCACTAACTACGTACGATAATAATGGCATCACAGCGTATACACTGGCATCACAACATGGCACTCACAACTCACTCATTGTCATAACTCACTTCATTACATAACCCACATCTCCCTCCCCCCTTTACGTTCACTAGCGGGAGTCTTGAACGGACTTCAACTTGAGACGCTCCGAACGTCGAGGGTCAACAGGCACAGATGGGGCGGAAGATCCTGGTGCGTCGTCTTCCAAATCTGTCGAGTTTCCAATCGTGAGCTGTGTAGGGCGCAAGAAACGTCGATTGCGCCACAGTATTCGGCCACTTGGCAGCCTGATGTGATAATCACGAGATTTGCCAATACCCATGACTGTGCCGACCTTATCCCAACGCTTGGCTGTGGGATTCTGGATTCGCACCTGCGCCCCAATCTCTAACTTGGAAAGGGAGTGGGCACGCTTGTCATAGCGGGTCTTCACGTCCTTGGCCCGTACTGCGGCACGACGGTCGCAGTCCTCAGCCTTGGTCTGCCACTCCTTCATGAAGGCACTAGAGTGGGCAGGCACACAGGAGCGAAGGGGCATGCCAAACAGAATCTGCGCAGGAGATCGTCCAGTGAAGTTTGGGGTGTTACGTAACTCCAGTAATCCTCTGTCAAACTCCTCACTGTCAATATTTCCGTTGGGTACTGTCTTCATGATCAGATACTTGACTTTCTTGACAGCAACCTCTGCATGCCCATTGGACTGTGGGTAATGGGGGCTTGACATAGCATGACGTACTCCCCATCGCTGAAGAAAGGTTGCAAATTCCCGGCTGGAGAACTGAGGACCGCCATCAGTGCGCAGGCGAACTGGCACACCCAGATCACGGAACATATGCCGGAAGAATCTGATCGTCGAAGCACTTGTTGCATTAGTTCCACATGGGATGACAACAGGCCATCCGGAGAGTCTGTCAGCATACACCAAGAAGTGTTTTCCAGCAACACTAAAAAAGTCTGCCGACACAGACATAAATGGTCTTGTGGGTTTGTCATCCAACATCAGTGGCTCTTGTTGCTGACTAGGCTGTAGGCGCTGGCATGACTCACAGGCACGAGCAGTGTTTACAATGTCTGCATTAATGCCTGGCCAAAAGACTGTCTGCTGTGCACGACGCTTTGTTGCTTCCACGCCACAGTGGCTTTCATGCAGGCGAGCTAGGGTGCTACAGCGTGAAGAAACAGGGACAACCACTCTAGGTCCATACAGCACCAAGATACCATCGTTGTACAACTCATTAAGAATCTTCCAGTACGGACGGAGGGCACTTGGTAGGTTGTAGCGGTCCTTGGGGAACCCTGACTTCACATGATGAAGCAGCTCCTCATAAGAAGCATCCTTAGAGGCAGCTGTACGCAATTCTTCCATGAAGAGATCCTCTTGTTCGTCTATGGCTTCTGATGCTTTAGTAGACTGAACAGCTTGCAGAGCTACAATCTTGACGGAAGTGTCCATTTCAGCATTGAAGGCACCATCCTCCACCGTTGGGCGACTCACAGGTGACCGGGAAAGGGCATCAGGGATGCACAACTCCTTACCTGCACGCCACATTGCGGTAAAAATGTAGGGCGCAATCTTGTCTTTCATGCGCTGGAGGCGAGGGTTTTCAATTGCATCCAGGGAATAATGGTTCAAAATAGGAACCAATGGACGGTGATCCGTCACCACACTAAAGTGCTGAAGTCCACGAAGATAGAACTTGCACTTACTGATGGCCCAAACGACAGCTTGCATTTCCAATTCGACGGTTGCATACCGCGTTTCTGTATCTGTCAAGAAACGGGAACCACATTGCACCATCTTGTATCTTCCAGCACCATGGTCCTGCAACAACACATAGCCAAGGCCGTAGAGTCTGGAGGCGTCGGTCTGCAGAATGGTTGGAAGGGTTGGATCAAACGTCGCAAGTATGGGGGGCCCTGACAAAGCATGTTTAGTGTCATTAAAAGCTTTGGTGTGGTCTGCTGTCCAAGTTAAAACTCTCTTTGGGCTCATCAATGGGCGGAGTGGGGCTGCAGCAGTCGAAATCTTAGGCGTAAACTCTGCCAGTTGATTTACCAAGCCCATAAATGACCGAAGATCAGTCAGATTTGCAGGGGTAGGAAACTCTGCAATGGCTTTTACCTTCTCTGGGTCTGCTTCAATACCATTATGTGATAGTTTGTACCCACAGAAGCTGGCTTCAGATGCAGCCACAATGAACTTCTCTGCATTAAGCGTTATCCCGTGCTGTCGACACCTTGACAGGACTTCGTTTACACGTTGAAGGTGTGAGAGGTAGTCCTCATCATGTAGGAGAATGTCGTCCACAACCTTAATGCAGTTTGTTACTCCCTGAAGTGCCCTGTCACCTCGTAGACAAAAGGCGTCTCCTGTTGCTGCAAAACCCATGGGACCACGACAGTATCTGAAACGTCCATAAGGAGTGATAAATGTCGTCAGGTGTTGATCATCTTCATGCAGGGGTAGTTGCCAATAACCACAAAGAGCATCCACAGTTGTGAAGAACTTTGACTGCGGACTGATACTTCTGATGGCTGTAAATGGCGTTGGAGAAGGGTGGGCAGGGCGAGAGACTTGCCTATTGAGCTTTGATAGATCAGTGGTAATACGAACACCACCATTTGCTTTTGGAACAACGACCATTGGATGACACCATTCTGATGGTTCATCCTCCACTGGCTTTAAGATGCCTTGGGTCACTAATGACTCGAGCTCCTTTCTTGTTGGTTCCTGAAAAGCCAAAGGAATCATTCTGGGGGTGTGGATCGCGAAGGGCGTGGCATTCTCCCGCAGATGAATTCTCATGGGAGGGCCTACCATCGTCTTGAGTGGCCCAGACTGCAAGTCGTCCTTCTTCACCAACACATCTGCATATTGATGCAGGAAGTACTTCCGTGCTTCTTCAGGTGACTTCAGCTGGTTCAACGGTAAAGGCAGCAACTGAGGAGGGTTCGACATTGGTGTATTGCCCAGCCCATGGACTCGATTGGCAATGTGCACATCCGATATCTGCCTTGGGAAATAGTCCGGAACAATTCCCAAATCCTTGCAATCAGTCCAAGAGAGCAGCGGGGTTGTAAGCGAAGGCTGAACATCAATCCAACATGTAGTCGAACGGTTGCCATGGGTGATGATTCCACGAAAAGATCCAGCCGCTGGTGGCATCTGGGACCCGTCTGCATTGTAGTATACTGTCTCTGCCGGTGGTGCTAAGTCTTCCTTTGAGAGGCTGAGACTACTAAGATGCTGGAGTCCAATGACAGTCGTGTCTGCACCTGTGTCAGGGATGATGGCAAGACTACCTGATAAATCATTATGCCGAATTGACACGCGGACTTTAGGGGAAGGCTGAGGTTTCGGTCGTGCAGTAGAGGTGACACTCCTGGCAAATGACACTGAAGGGGATACTGAACTTACTACCTTCAATTCATGATTGGTGTCCTCTTCTTTTGTCTTAGCCTTCCGTTGCTTTGGGCATCATTTATCATAGTGTCCCTGCCGGTTGCACACCTTGCATTTGGCATTCCTGGCAGGACACTTTGAAGCAGTAGCCCAGTGGCCTTTCTTACCACAAGCACGACATGTGGAAGTGGTGGCCCTGCACAAACCTTTTTCATGTTGACGACCACAGCAGTTGCAGGCCTTATTCGGCAGAGGTGAGCCAGGCCTCATCTTGGACTTCTGCTTCAGGGCAGCCTTTTTCTCCCTTTTATATTGAGAAACAGCACGTGAAGAAACTGTGTTCTTCAAAGCAGATGATGCAGTCTTTGACGATTCATGAGACCTGCATTTCTCCAAAACATCCTGGAACGTTGCTGGGCGGTCCATTTCAATGAGCCTCTGGGTAAGTTCCTCATCTCGTATACCCATTAGAATGCCGTGTTTCATCCACTGCTCACAGCATGCTTGGTCCTGTGCCTTGCAAAGGTCTATCTCCTGCGACAAGATTTTCAGCCGTATCCAAAAGTCATCGAAGCTCTCGCCGTCTGCTTGCTTGCACTCGGAGAAGGCCTTCCGACGCAGTACCTCATTACTTGCATTTTTGATATGCGTTTCGAGCTTTGTCAAGACATCGTCCACTGAGCATGTTGGGTCTGCGGGCACGTCCAACTTGTGCTCCAGCACCCGTCGCATCTCAGAGATATGGCATATGCGTAGCTGTATATGCTGCTTTGATAACGGCAGGTTGAGGAGATCCACCATCACAGCATAATCGGACCATTCGCGCTTCCATTCTCGAAACTGTTGGGGACTCGCATCTGCTGTTAATGCTTTCGGAGGCTGTATTGTTGCCTTCGGGGTCGGCGGAGTGTGAGAAGCAGGGGACGCGGCAGAACTGCTCACTGGCGAACTCGCAGGTTGCTGGGGGGTGAGGCGAAGGATCAGCTCCTGAAAACGAGCAGACTCCTCGTTCCTGCGTGCGTCTTCCTCCTTCCGGCGGGCTTCTTCCTCCTTCCGGCGGGCTTCTTCCTCCTTCCGGCGGGCTTCATCCTCCTTCCGGCGGGCTTCATCCTCCTTCCGGCGGGCTTCTTCCTCCTTCCGGCGGGCTTCTTCCTCTCGTCGATAACGCTTTTCCTCGTCCTCTTTCCGGCGGGCTTCTTCTTCCTTCCGGCGGGCTTCGTCCCTTTGAAGTATCCACTGCAGCAATGTAGCAACATCTGTGGGAGGTGGGGTGCTGGCACTGGCTCCTGCCGAGTCTTCAAGGCTGGAGTCAGGCTTCTCAGGGTCGCTCTTACTGGTATCTTCTTTTTTCTTCCCTTTACCGATTGTAACGTGGTAAGGGTGTCAAGATTATACAGCAAAATCGCCGAAAATCCGGTGAAAATACGTAAAAGTAGAGCGAGGCAGCGAGTGTTGTGGCACTGTGCGCGGTGCCAATGCGGTGACGTCACGGCGGACACGTGCGGGCAGGCGAGCCACGAGCGCGAGAGATCAGTCGCTCACGAAGCGTCGTAGAGAGCGCAGGAATATACCTCGCTCCTACAAAACCTTAATATGCTTCGGTCCGGCTCCCTTATGCAACAAATAATGTCCCCTGAGCACACTAAACACTGCACGAACACTTTAGGCACTGCACAATACACATCACTACACTATAGCACCACACCACTGCAAATGAAGTACACTGCCGAGTGGGTTGATTGCTGACCTAGCACGAGGGTGGACGAGGCGCGGGGCCGGCGACAGGCCATGAGGTCGCGGAGGCCCGGGGCAGGCAACAATAACAGGCGTCAGAACTGAATTTGCTGGATCACTGCGCCATGTTCGTCTTCTACGATTGCTTGGTGTTTCTCCATGATGGTTGAGGGTGAAGAAAACACCAATGAAAACTAAAGTAGGTTCATTGGAGATCAGCTCTGACAAAATAAATACGGAACTCTTCCTGTTCCTCTGCCCCACACGCCAGGCTCCGTCTGCGACTGTCTACTGACAGACGTGTGACTACAGAGACAAACTAAAATGTTGTACACTATAACATACAGAGATTCTCACTCTTTCGTATAGGTGATATGCTACACATAATATAAACTAAACATAATTTTCTATATTTCACATGGTAGAACATATCACACAAAAGACAGTGTATAATATATAATCACATAATCATCACTAACTACGTACGATAATAATGGCATCACAGCGTATACACTGGCATCACAACATGGCACTCACAACTCACTCATTGTCATAACTCACTTCATTACATAACCCACAGTCCTCAGCCTTGGTCTGCCACTCCTTCATGAAGGCACTAGAGTGGGCAGGCACACAGGAGCGAAGGGGCATGCCAAACAGAATCTGCGCAGGAGATCGTCCAGTGAAGTTTGGGGTGTTACGTAACTCCAGTAATCCTCTGTCAAACTCCTCACTGTCAATATTTCCGTTGGGTACTGTCTTCATGATCAGATACTTGACTTTCTTGACAGTAGCCTCTGCATGCCCATTGGACTGTGGGTAATGGGGGCTTGACATAGCATGACGTACTCCCCATCGCTGAAGAAAGGTTGCAAATTCCCGGCTGGAGAACTGAGGACCGCCATCAGTGCGCAGGCGAACTGGTACACCCAGATCACGGAACATATGCCGGAAGAATCTGATCGTCGAAGCACTTGTTGCATTAGTTCCACATGGGATGACAACAGGCCATCCGGAGAGTCTGTCAGCATACACCAAGAAGTGTTTTCCAGCAACACTAAAAAAGTCTGCCGACACAGACATAAATGGTCTTGTGGGTTTGTCATCCAACATCAGTGGCTCTTGTTGCTGACTAGGCTGTAGGCGCTGGCATGGCTCACAGGCACGAGCAGTGTTTACAATGTCTGCATTAATGCCTGGCCAAAAGACTGTCTGCTGTGCACGACGCTTTGTTGCTTCCACGCCACAGTAGCTTTCATGCAGGCGAGCTAGGGTGCTACGGCGTGAAGAAACAGGGACAACCACTCTAGGTCCATACAGCACCAAGATACCATCGTTGTACAACTCATTGCGAATCTTCCAGTACGGACGCAGGGCACTTGGTAGGTTGTAGCGGTCCTTGGGGAACCCTGACTTCACATGATGAAGCAGCTCCTCATAAGAAGCATCCTTAGAGGCAGCTGTACGCAATTCTTCCATGAAGAGATCCTCTTGTTCGTCTATGGCTTCTGATGCTTTAGTAGACTGAACAGCTTGCAGAGCTACAATCTTGACGGAAGTGTCCATTTCAGCATTGAAGGCACCATCCTCCACCGTTGGGCGACTCACAGGTGACCGGGAAAGGGCATCAGGGATGCACAACTCCTTACCTGCACGCCACATTGCGGTAAAAATGTAGGGCGCAATCTTGTCTTTCATGTGCTGGAGGCGAGGGTTTTCAATTGCATCCAGGGAATAATGGTTCAAAATAGGAACCAATGGACGGTGATCCGTCACCACACTAAAGTGCTGAAGTCCACGAAGATAGAACTTGCACTTACTGATGGCCCAAACGACAGCTTGCATTTCCAATTCGACGGTTGCATACCGCGTTTCAGTATCTGTCAAGAAACGGGAACCACATTGCACCATCTTGTATCTTCCAGCACCATGGTCCTGCAACAACACATAGCCAAGGCCGTAGAGTCTGGAGGCGTCGGTCTGCAGAATGGTTGGAAGGGTTGGATCAAACGTCGCAGGTATGGGGGGCCCTGACAAAGCATGTTTAGTGTCATTAAAAGCTTTGGTGTGGTCTGCTGTCCAAGTTAAAACTCTCTTTGGGCTCATCAATGGGCGGAGTGGGGCTGCAGCAGTCGAAATCTTAGACGTAAACTCTGCCAGTTGATTTACCAAGCCCATAAATGACCGAAGATCAGTCAGATTTGCAGGGGTAGGAAACTCTGCAATGGCTTTTACCTTCTCTGGGTCTGCTTCAATACCATTATGTGATAGTTTGTACCCACAGAAGCTGGCTTCAGATGCAGCCACAATGAACTTCTCTGCATTAAGCGTTATCCCGTGCTGTCGACACCTTGACAGGACTTCGTTTACACGTTGAAGGTGTGAGAGGTAGTCCTCATCATGTAGGAGAATGTCGTCCACAACCTTAATGCAGTTTGTTACTCCCTGAAGTGCCCTGTCACCTCGTAGACAAAAGGCGTCTCCTGTTGCTGCAAAACCCATGGGACCACGACAGTATCTGAAACGTCCATAAGGAGTGATAAATGTCGTCAGGTGTTGATCATCTTCATACAGGGGTAGTTGCCAATAACCACAAAGAGCATCCACAGTTGTGAAGAACTTTGACTGCGGACTGATACTTCTGATGGCTGTAAATGGCGTTGGAGAAGGGTGGGCAGGGCGAGAGACTTGCCTATTGAGCTTTGATAGATCAGTGGTAATACGAACACCACCATTTGCTTTTGGAACAACGACCATTGGATGACACCATTCTGATGGTTCATCCTCCACTGGCTTTAAGATGCCTTGGGTCACTAATGACTCGAGCTCCTTTCTTGTTGGTTCCTGAAAAGCCAAAGGAATCATTCTGGGGGTGTGGATCGCGAAGGGCGTGGCATTCTCCCGCAGATGAATTCTCATGGGAGGGCCTACCATCGTCTTGAGTGGCCCAGACTGCAAGTCGTCCTTCTTCACCAACACATCTGCATATTGATGCAGGAAGTACTTCCGTGCTTCTTCAGGTGACTTCAGCTGGTTCAACGGTAAAGGCAGCAACTGAGGAGGGTTCGACATTGGTGTATTGCCCAGCCCATGGACTCGATTGGCAATGTGCACATCCGATATCTGCCTTGGGAAATAGTCCGGAACAATTCCCAAATCCTTGCAATCAGTCCAAGAGAGCAGCGGGGTTGTAAGCGAAGGCTGAACATCAATCCAACATGTAGTCGAACGGTTGCCATTGGTGATGATTCCACGAAAAGATCCAGCCGCTGGTGGCATCTGGGACCCGTCCGCATTGTAGTATACTGTCTCTGCCGGTGGTGCTAAGTCTTCCTTTGAGAGGCTGAGACTACTAAGATGCTGGAGTCCAATGACAGTCGTGTCTGCACCTGTGTCAGGGATGATGGCAAGACTACCTGATAAATCATTATGCCGAATTGACACGCGGACTTTAGGGGAAGGCTGAGGTTTCGGTCGTGCAGTAGAGGTGACACTCCTGGCAAATGACACTGAAGGGGATACTGAACTTACTACCTTCAATTCATGATTGGTGTCCTCTTCTTTTGTCTTAGCCTTCCGTTGCTTTGGGCAGCATTTATCATAGTGTCCCTGCCGGTTGCACACCTTGCATTTGGCATTCCTGGCAGGACACTTTGAAGCAGTAGCCCAATGGCCTTTCTTACCACAAGCACGACATGTGGAAGTGGTGGCCCTGCACAAACCTTTCTCATGTTGACGACCACAGCAGTTGCAGGCCTTATTCGGCAGAGGTGAGCCAGGCCTCATCTTGGACTTCTGCTTCAGGGCAGCCTTTTTCTCCCTTTTATATTGAGAAACAGCACGTGAAGAAACTGTGTTCTTCAAAGCAGATGATGCAGTCTTTGACGATTCATGAGACCTGCATTTCTCCAAAACATCCTGCAACGTTGCTGGGCGGTCCATTTCAATGAGCCTCTGGGTAAGTTCCTCATCTCGTATACCCATTAGAATGCCGTGTTTCATCCACTGCTCACAGCATGCTTGGTCCTGTGCCTTGCAAAGGTCTATCTCCTGCGACAAGATTTTCAGCCGTATCCAAAAGTCATCGAAGCTCTCGCCGTCTGCTTGCTTGCACTCGGAGAAGGCCTTCCGACGCAGTACCTCATTACTTGCATTTTTGATATGCGTTTCGAGCTTTGTCAAGACATCGTCCACTGAGCATGTTGGGTCTGCGGGCACGTCCAACTTGTGCTCCAGCACCCGTCGCATCTCAGAGGTAAGGCATATGCGTAGCTGTATATGCTGCTTTGATAACGGCAGGTTGAGGAGATCCACCATCACAGCATAATCGGACCATTCGCGCTTCCATTCTCGAAACTGTTGGGGACTCGCATCTGCTGTTAATGCTTTCGGAGGCTGTATTGTTGCCTTCGGGGTCGGCGGAGTGTGAGAAGCAGGGGACGCGGCAGAACTGCTCACTGGCGAACTCGCAGGTTGCTGGGGGGTGAGGCGAAGGATCAGCTCCTGAAAACGAGCAGACTCCTCGTTCCTGCGTGCGTCTTCCTCCTTCCGGCGGGCTTCTTCCTCCTTCCGGCGGGCTTCTTCCTCCTTCCGGCGGGCTTCATCCTCCTTCCGGCGGGCTTCTTCCTCCTTCCGGCGGGCTTCTTCCTCTCGTCGATAACGCTTTTCCTCGTCCTCTTTCCGGCGGGCTTCTTCTTCCTTCCGGCGGGCTTCGTCCCTTTGAAATATCCACTGCAGCAATGTAGCAACATCTGTGGGAGGTGGGGTGCTGGCACTGGCTCCTGCGGAGTCTTCAAGGCTGGAGTCAGGCTTCTCAGGGTCGCTCTTACTGGTATCTTCTTTTTTCTTCCCTTTACCCATTGTAACGTGGTAAGGGTGTCAAGATTATACGGTGAAAATACGTAAAAGTAGAGCGAGGCAGCGAGTGTTGTGGCACTGTGCGCGGTGCCAATGCGGTGACGTCACGGCGGACACGTGCGGGCAGGCGAGCCACGAGCGCGAGAGATCAGTCGCTCACGAAGCGTCGTAGAGAGCGCAGGAATATACCTCGCTCCTACAAAACCTTAATATGCTTCGGTCCGGCTCCCTTATGCAACAAATAATGTCCCCTGAGCACACTAAACACTGCACGAACACTTTAGGCACTGCACAATACACATCACTACACTATAGCACCACACCACTGCAAATGAAGTACACTGCCGAGTGGGTTGATTGCTGACCTAGCACGAGGGTGGACGAGGCGCGGGGCCGGCGACAGGCCATGAGGTCGCGGAGGCCCGGGGCAGGCAACAATAACAGGCGTCAGAACTGAATTTGCTGGATCACTGCGCCATGTTCGTCTTCTACGATTGCTTGGTGTTTCTCCATGATGGTTAAGGGTGAAGAAAACACCGATGAAAACTAAAGTAGGTTCATTGGAGATCAGCTCTGACAAAATAAATACGGAACTCTTCCTGTTCCTCTGCCCCACACGCCAGGCTCCGTCTGCGACTGTCTACTGCCAGACGTGTGACTACAGAGACAAACTAAAATGTTGTACACTATAACATACAGAGATTCTCACTCTTTCGTATAGGTGATATGCTACACATAATATAAACTAAACATAATGTTCTATTTTTCACATGGTAGAACATATCACACAAAAGACAGTGTATAATATATAATCACATAATCATCACTAACTACGTACGATAATAATGGCATCACAGCGTATACACTGGCATCACAACATGGCACTCACAACTCACTCATTGTCATAACTCACTTCATTACATAACCCACACCCACTGGGAGGTTTATGTTGAGGATACAGGACATTAAAGTGTTGAATAGGGCTGGACTGAGAACCCCACCCTGTGGCGTTCCATTTTCGAGCGGCATGTGCTGCGATAGGTGACCCTGGAATTTGACATTGGCAGTCCTGTTCCTGAAGTAGTCACCTATCCAAGCCAAGAGCTTTCCTCTGATTCCCTTCTGGATCAAGCTTTCCAGAATGGCAAGCGGACTTGCCAGTTCAAAAGCCTTCTCCAGGTCAAGGAATACCACCACAGCTGGGCCCTTGCTGATTGTGCTTAAGAGCGTGGCTATGCTGTGTGCTGTGCCCATGCCCCTTGTGAATCCGTGGAGGTGTTCGTGCGGGGGTCCCGTTTTCCATTGAAGCCGGTTTAGTACCATCCTCTCAGCCGTCTTGGCCAGGCAGCTGAGCAGAGAGATGGGGCGGTACTTCCCCGGCTCCTTTGGTTTTGGGACGGGAACTGTGGTAGCCCTCTTCCAACTCTGGGGTAGAGTTTCCCAGGACTTGTTGATGAGTTGCAAGAGTGCATGCTCACCTGCTAGTCCTAGGTGGGAGATAATGGGGTAAATCCCATCAGAGCCCGGTGCTGTGTTGGAACTGGATTTATAGGCTTTCCTTAGTTTCCTCAGAGAAAAGATAATGTCTGAGTTATCGGGTTCGGCTGCCCTTTCTCTGATCTGAGCATGTCTGTCTGGCTGTAGACGCTCTTGTCTTGCCCTCAGCTCGGCTGGCAGACTGTTGCTGCTCGTTCTCGCAGAGAACTCGTGCGCCAGTCTGTTAGCCTCTGCTTGGGGGTCGTGATGGGTGCACCTCGGGGCTGAGCGGCTGGTAGATCGCTTGACCCGTTGCCACAGCTCTGAAAGGGTGGTTTGGTGGTCGAAGGACTCACACTATTCCAGCCACTTTTCCTGCCTGACTCTGTTGGCAGTTTCCTTGGCATCCGTGACAGCTTCCCTTAGGAGGGATAAGTTGTCAGGGGTTC
The DNA here is from genome assembly GCF_019202785.1 of Penaeus chinensis. Lineage (NCBI taxonomy): Eukaryota > Metazoa > Arthropoda > Malacostraca > Decapoda > Penaeidae > Penaeus > Penaeus chinensis. The sequence goes on from NC_061822.1 coordinate 24,039,197, forward strand.
TTTGCCTTTGGAATAGTTTTCGGCACATGTTCACCCTGTGGTTGACCTCCCTGATCTCGTCATTGAAGTACCAGGCGTCTTTGTGACTTCTGGACCCAGGCCGAGTTTTGGGTATGGTCTGTGAGGCTGCTTCATTAATGGCGTTTAGCAGGCTAGCTTCGAGCACTTCCACATTTTCGCTTTGTGGGGGATCGTTGCATCTCAGAGGGCCCAGGACGTTTTGAAACGCCTGCCAGTTGGCCTTGTCTGTTTTCCATCTTTGATTCGGTCTTAGGATTTCGGCTGGGCCAGCATTCATGAGGGTAGTTATAGTGCCGTAATGGTCACATGTGACGGTCTCATCGACACGCCAGCCAATCCTCCCCACCAGAGTTGCAGTGGCCAGGGTGAGGTCTAGGACCCCTCCTCTGACATGCGTTGGCTCTTGGGTGTTGAGGAGAGCGATCTCAGGGAATGTCTCTAGCACGTCGGCTATGTGATAGCCGGCCGCATCCGGTGCCCGGCAGGGAGCTAGGATGGGGTGGTGTGCATTGAAGTCTCCCCCTATGATCACTCGGTCGTGTGCAGCAGAAGCACAGACCTGGATGATGTCTAAGCTTCTACAGCGTGGCCGGCTGTACACATTGTACAGTTTGAGGGGCCCCCCGGCCAGGTGAACCTCGACGGCAAGGGATTCAACATCGTCTCCACAGTGCGATGCATCGGCTATTGCGGAGCAGGGGATTGTTGCTCTCACAAGGGTGATCAAGCCTCTTTTGCCAGGTGTTCGTGGCAGTGTGAAGGCATGGTACCCTGAGAAGCGAACAGTGTCCACTGTTAATGTCTCCTGGAGCATGACAATGTCAATGTTCCTTGATCGCACTACTGCTTGGAGAAAAGCGTTCTTTGCAGAGAAGCTATTGATGTTCCACTGTAGGATGCTTAGATGGTGTGTCATGATGTTACCCAGTGATAGTTACATCAGAGACATCGTCGGAGTCTGACAATTCCATTGCGAGGTCCTCTCTGGTTGAGGGCTCCTCGTCTGTTGTCAGGCTATCCTTGGGTCCACTGGGAGATGGAGAGCCTTTGGTAGCTCTGACTTTGGTTGGTTCGGCTTTTCTCTCAGGCTTTTTCTTGACTGGCCTTGCTGGCCTTGCCTGGGCAAGGTCAGCATGATCTGGCTCTGGCTGCACAGATTCAGCCTGTTTTGGCTCTGCCTGTGAAGGCATGGCCTGGTTTGGAGTGGGGAGGGGAGTCTCGTCCTGGGGTGAGGGTGAGGCTGGTTTTGCTCTAACCAGCTTTCTTCCCTTCAGGGCTGCGACAGTCTGGGTCATTGCCGTCATGGTGACCGAAACTGCCTTCTCGGCCTCCTCACTCGACCTCCCCAGGGCTGTTGCTACTGCTAAGACAACAGCAGTTAACAGGAGAGTCATATAGTCCTCGTCAAAGTGGAGATGATCATCTGTTGGGGAGGTTTTTGTGGTGCTCTTAGAACCTTTTTTCTTTAGTTTCTTTTTCTGCACCTTTGGCATTGTAGGAAACTCCTTTTTGTTGGAGACATCCGGTGTCGGCTGGGGGGCGGCTTCCTTCCTCTTAGGAGGTCAGGAGGCCTTTTCGCTTTTGTTCCTTCCCCAGACATGGGTGCCCGGTGGGCCAGGAACAAAGTCTGGTCGGTTTTAGGCAACCTCTTGTCGCCTGAGGGCCGCCTCTTTCATGACAGAGCAAGTCAGGCTCCAGGCATGATGCTTCTTGGCACAGTTGGGACATTTGGCTGTTGTGTCCCTCTTTTCCTGTTTGTATGCCTTGAGGCATTCCTCTGTGTTGTGTGCCTTGCTACAGACACCACATTTAGGCTTGGCTGTACAGTTAGCCTGGTGGTGACCGTATTTCTGGCACTTGAAACACCGAAGTGGTTCTGGCACATACGTTCGACGGTTGTAGGTGCCCCAGTTACCCAGATCAAGGGTAGTGGTTGGGGCACCTTTCATGGTCACCAGGACTTCCCTGGTTGGGGTCTTCCCCTTCGACATTCGGGAAGCCTGCACGACCTGTGGGTGTGAAGCGATCAGCTCCACATCATACGAGACTGAGAAGCCAAGTAGCACCATCTTGGTTCTCTTTTCCTCGGGACTTAGTGGGGAAAGACTTACTTTCCTCCCATCGGCTAGCTCCTTCGTTTCCTGGAGGAAATTCAAGGTAGCTTGATCTTTGGGCATTATGATCATGCCCTGATCTCGGGCGACCCGGATCGACAACCGGATTTTCCGTTGCAACTCCAATGCCCTGACCAATTGGTAGGCATTGTCGAAGCCTTCGGGTTTAGCTGGCACTTTGGACTGGGCGAAGCGTTTAGGGGGTCCCGACTCTTCATCAGAGTCGGTCACCGGCCTCGGACGCTTCGGCCCGCCCTTTCGGCTTTCGGGCTTGTTTGTGGAGGCAGCAGCTGATGCAGCTGGTTCAGCCTGCTCTCCCCTCTCAATCGGGGAGGCCGTCTGAAAACTTAGGGGCCTCCCTGGTTTAGCTGTTGGCCTGGAGAGGCATCAAGGTATGAGACCTTGATTTTGCCGATGATGTTGCTATCCTATCTGAGTCTCTGGGATTACTGGGGGCGGCTCTTGATGCAATTAGCAATGAGGCAAAGCCCTTGGGCTTAGAAGTCTCCTGGACCAAGACCAAGATTCAGGACTTTGGGGGACTTTTAGGGGAACCCAATCAGTCAGTCCGTACTTGCGGTGAGGACGTTGAAGTCACAGAGAACTTGGCATACCTTGGTAACGTAGTCTATATCTCTGGGCTGTCAGTTGACAAATTGTTGACAGCAGGAGCCATGAACTTGATCAACAAGAGCATTTGGAGATGTCGGTACCTATGCAGGACCAAGCTACATGTCTTCAAGGCCTTGATACTGCCAATTTTGCTCTATAGAAGCGAAACCTAGATGCTATCTAGTGCCTTGGAATCTCATCTTGACGCCTTTTGTAACAAGTCTCTTCGCCGTTTCATAGGGTACATTTGGCAGGACCATGTGTCCAATCGACGGCTACACTGTGAGACCGGCATGAGACCTATTACTTGCATAATCTGGGATCGCCAACTCAGGTTATATGGGCATCTAGCTCGTTTCCCTGTGGAGGACCCTGCTCATTAGGTTCTCTCTCTGCAGGACAATCCTGGGTGGAGGAGGCCCGTGGAACGACCTAGGAGACCTGTCGCGAGGAGTTAGAGATGGGCCGAGGGCCTGCCTAGAGACTCGCCACGAGAGACTTTCGTGGCTGGAAACGAAGGGTGTATGCGACCATGCGTCCCCGTCGGCGTTAGCCCCTTGATGATGATGATATATAAAATAACGATTCGGATAAAATTGCATATCCTGCGGCAGAGGTCGTATTTTTTTTTTTTTTTTTTCTGTTTTACTCTGTAGACTCTATTTGGATGAAAAATTAGAGTACTAGTACCCCTAACTTGTTAATTCTAGAAAGGATTTTTTCTTGAAGTAATATCTGTTATCATTTCTAATAATACAACAAGAATACCACCACTGATATTAATAGTAAGAAACCCATCATAACACAACCAGAGCAGTAGTAAACAAACCGCAAAATTTTCGTGAAAGAACGAAAGTGCGAGTTGGTCTGAGCGTCATTTCTCTTTCCTCTCCCGAAGCGTAGACATGTATGATAAAAGCAATGGTGACAATAGTATTGATTATGATAATAACATAATAATAATACAAAAAATAGTGTACTAGTACTTATTGAAAATTAACAGTAGGACTGGTGTGAGAAAAAATACGTAAACATTAATAGTAATAGATACAGGTACAGAAGAAAAAATGCAGTTGGTGCGATTAATGATAATAATGTTGAAGGTCGTGATCATGATAGTAATAACAGCAATGATAATAATGATGACAATAGTAATAATATAACTATATAACTATAAAAGTGATCGTAATGATGATGATGATAAAAAAATCAATGATAAAGATAATGATAATGGTAATAACGATGATGATGATGATGGTGATGGTGATGGTGATGGTGATGGTGATGGTGATGGTGATGGTGATGGTGATGGTGATGGTGATGGTGATGGTGATGGTGATGGTGATAATAATGATGATAATAAATGATAATGATAATAATAATAACAATAATAGAAAAAAAATAATATCACTATTATTAATAACGGTGTAATAATAATGATAATGATGATCAGTACGATAAGAGTAAATCATTATCATCATCATCATTGGACAATCGATTAAGAAATACAGTTTATGCATTAAGTAACAAAACAAAGACAAAAGCACGGAAATCATGTAAATGGCGGATTTTCAACATTTACATTTGCGTTAAAAACTTGCTGCAGAGGCAGGCATTTCTGTGACAAAGTCTTCTTCTTAAGACAATATCTTCTCATTAAGAACTTGGACAGAGTAGCGAAGCGTCTTCCACTACGCACAGCACACACGGCTTCATAGTAATGCTTACAGAAAGATGACTTGACAAAGACAACGCTCTTTGCTTTGGACAAACGTTCGCAGCGCGGACTGTAACTGCTTCTTGGGGAGCGCTGGGAGGCGGAATGCCCTCAGAACTTCGTAGGAGATTTTGACTTTCTTCCTTTTGGGCTGTTATGTATTCAGTGAAAGCTTATATGTTGAATATTCTGTTTATTTAAATGAATAGTCCTCACAAAGTAATAGCTTTTGATGATTTGTGCACGGGTACAGCAGTATTTTATAAATCACATTTTCTTGCATTCTAGTTTAATTGATTTTTTTAATAATACATTTTGTATCTGTACCCGATTATTCCGATAATCTATATACAAAGTAACTTTGACCTAATGCAGTCAACTTCACTCAAACAATGTAATACCAAAAAAGTTAATCTCACAAAAATACTAAAAAGTGAAACAATTTTATATCTTTCAGAAAACAGGCTCTACTCTGCGTATGTAATAATTCGTCTACAATTTATTTTTTTCGTTGCAACTCATTACAATCCTTTTTGGGGAGCAAGGTGCAACCCTTACCACAGAAGACATCAAAGCCCGAGGAGAATCATCCCACAGCAGTTTATAGCATCGTCTTCCGAGGTCGAGTACCCTGGGCATGGTACTCCATCTTTTTCCTTGAGCCAGGTTATGTGTTCCCGAAGAGCGGGAAGGGAATCGT
>NC_061822.1:24049360-24054360 GCF_019202785.1 Penaeus chinensis
CACCAAAGGAAAAACAGTGTTTTCTCTATAAGATAAATGGTGGCTTTTAGTGGTCGGAGAGACTCCCAGGATGAAGGAAAGTTTCTTGGAGGGTAAACGCACAGAGAAGAACGTAAAAAATATCGAGGAAGAACGAGATGAAAAGTTTGGGTCATAACCTGACACGAAAAAGATAAAGAATATAAAGGATTAAGATATTGATGGGGGTAGCCACAGATAAAGAGAGAGAGAGAGAGAGAGAGAGAGAGAGAGAGAGAGAGAGAGAGAGAGAGAGAGAGAGAGAGAGAGAGAGGGGGGGGAGGGAGGGAGGGAGGGAGGGAGGGAGAGAGAGAGAGAGAGAGAGAGAGAGAGAGAGAGAGAGAGAGAGAGAGAGAGAGAGAGAGAGAGAGAGAGAGAGTTGAGGACTGTCTTTTGCTTCTGTACGACTTAAAGAGTGCAATTTTAGGATGAAGCAGCCGTCTTGAGTCAATGCATTTCAGACGAAAGGAATTCAAAATGTTATTTTGTGATATTCATATTTATTCATATTTGGATGGTCTCGTTGATTATGTTAATAGTATATTTGATGATAATTATAAAGAATAAGGGTTATGCTTATGATGATGTTTATGATAGCAAAAACTGTAAACTAACCTTACATAACACATAAATGATGATGATGATAATAATAATGATGATAATAACAACGACAACAACAACAACAACAACAACAACAATAATAATGAAAATAATGATAATGATAATAATAACAGTTATGATAATAACACTTATTATTACTATATCATTATACTGATGGAAGTTATAATAAAAGAGAAAAAGAAGAATGGTAATGGTATTAGTGATAATGATAAAGATAATGATGATGATAATGATATTGAAAATTATAATGGTAATAATAGTGATAATGAAAATACTAATAAAAATCATAAAAATGACAATATGATAATAATAACGATAATAATATTAATAATGGCAATAACAGGAATAATAATAATGGTAATAATAAAAATCATAACACTAATAATAATGATTATAACAATAACAATAATAATAAATATAATAGTAATAATAATAATAATGATAATATAAATTATACCAATAATGATAAAAAATTAATAATGATAATAGTAACAGTAATAACAGTAATAATAACAATGATAATGATAATGATAATAATGATAATAATAATAATAATGATAATGAAAATGGTAATGATAATGATAATGATAATAGTGAAAATGATAATGATATTGATAATGATAATGATAATGATAATGATAATAATAATAATAATAATAATAGCAACAATAATATTCATTACAACAACAACAACAATAATAATAATAATAATAATAATATCAACAATAATATTCATTACAACAGCATTAATAATAATAATAATGATAATAATAATAATAATATTGATAATATTTATAATAATAATAATAATAATAATAAACAATAACAACAATAATAATGACAATATAATAATAATAAATATAATGACCGTGGAGGAAGTAGAGGCTCAGAAATTACCTTTACTGGACACTCTGATCCAACGGGATGACGATGGCCTACGTTTCTCTACATACAGAAAGCCTACATATGAATATGATTATATTCATGACTACTCCACCCACATGGATAAAACAAAATCTGGAATTGTAATTGGCTTCTTCCTCAGAGTGCTAATGATGTACAGCACTGAATTTCTTGAGGATGAGGTTGCCTATATAATTAATTATTTCATGAATCACAAATATCCCTGAGGCATCCTCCCAAACCTCAAAAAGAAGGCCGAGAACATACACATAAGATCAGACGCTGCAACCTCTTCTAATAATTTGCTTATAATGATAATGATAGTATAAATGATGGTAATATTATTAGTATTTATGGTGATAATGAAATTACAAAAATATTTTAATGATAGTTATAAAAATATAGATAATGATAATAATATTAATAATAACGGTAATAATGATAATAAAATAATAATAATTAAGATAAGTATCATTATGATTATCACTATTATTGTTGATATTGTTATTATTATTATTATAATTGGTAATATTATAATTATTATTATTATAGGTAATATTATTATCATCATTGTTATTATTATTATCATTATTATTATTAATTATTAATCATTATTATTATATTATTACTATTATCATTATCATTATCATTATCATTATCATCATCATCATCATCATCATCATCATTATCATCATCATTATCATCATTATTATTATTATTATTATTATTATTATTATTATTATTATTATTATTATTATCATTATCATCATCATCATCATCATCATCATCATTATATTAGTATTATTATTGTTGGAATTGTTGTTATTATTATTATAAGAAAAAGTTATAGTGATAATGAAAATGATAATGGTAATAACAATGATATGATGATGATAATAATAATGATAATGATAATATCAATAATATCAATAATAATGAAGATAAGAAAAATAATGACAAGAAAACGAATACGAATATGAATAATAATGACAATGATAATGATTAAAATAATGTTAATGATAATAGCAAGAACAACAGCAACCACTACAATAATAATGTAGATGATAATTATAATAATAATAATTGTATTACCTCTAATATCACTACTGCTATTATTACTAATAATACTGATAATATTGATAAAAATGAATAATTATTAACTACTACGTCCACGCGAAATTCCCTGCGATCTAAAGGGCAAAACGATCCAAAATACGGCTCGAGTAAGGCAGAGGAGTGATGGGCTGAAATCATGTCCGCCTCATGAAGCTCGATCCCGGGGCGCGACGAGGCTCTTTGGGGAACTGCAGACGTGTTTGGCTTCCGGGAATTCGCCGTTGGTCGCGGGCTTTGGGCTTTTGTAAAACTGGTGTTTGGGGGGCCGGTGATGACGAGGAGAGTGGTAGTAATAACGAATAAGAATATCAATAACTGTAAAGATAGATGTTGATAAATAGATAGATATAGATACATATGCATATATAATTTTATTGGAAAGGAAAGGAGTCCGACATGTTCGACTCGAGACGCAAACATTATATCCAGAGGTCTTAACTACAGAGCTGATAGTTTGAAATACTTTTCTTACACGGAGGAAACGTGATGAGTGTCGTAATTCATAGTCCTGGGTGATTTTAGACAAAACTTTTCTACTTATGTGTAGTCCTGGCACGAGTTAATTATGATTGGCTACTCAGAGAGAGAGGGGGGGGGGTGAGGGAGGGAGAAAGAGATACACAGAGAGACAGAGAGGGAGGGCAGGAGAGAGAGAGAGAGAGAGAGAGAGAGAGAGAGAGAGAGAGAGAGAGAGAGAGAGAGAGAGAGAGAGATATTAAAGAGTTAGAGAAGGGAAAAAATAAGTATGATTACAAATTCAACATTAAAAATGGTAAGATAATAGATTGGAACTTATAATACATTCAACATTCCATATTTAATAAAATACATGAGCAGAATATTCATTATTTAGCATCGGGGACGATTTGCTTTGAATAAATGACATCCACCTATAACTTGCACTAAAATAATGAATCACTTCATATACAAAGGACTTGCCTGTGAACCTCGGCAAAACAAACCTCACTTCAACAGAGAATTTTACCTGTCGTTTGCATTGTTAACGACAGTTGGCTTCCCCGAGAATGGAGAAAAATTAGGAAAGCATTAAATTATATATCATAATAAGCTAAGTAAAGTAGATGAGTTAACCTCTCCCAATAGATTACATTAAGATATTAAGTGAAACTTCACGATGCATACTGAAAAACTGTTTAGAAATATTTTGTGGAAAATATACAAATGAGACATTTAAAATACAGTACAAGTTTCTTCATTACAGATACCATAAAACATATCCGCTATCATGTTCATTTATATATATAAGTGTACACATAAACACACACACGCACATACACGTGGAATCCATGTCGAACAAATTACAAAATGAACATCAAGGGGAAATACAAGAAAACACACACATATGCCGAACGCCGTTTCGCTTTATTGCTTCTTCAGACACACATACACACATATCATATATATATATATATATATATATATATATATATATATATGTATGTATGTATGTATGTATATATACATATATATACATATATATGTTGATAAATAGATAGATAGATATAGATACATATGCATATATAATTTTATTTATATATAATGGCAGGGGCCCGGCCCATCTCTAGTTCCTCACGACAGGTTTGATCGATCTACCCAAGCCACGACCTTCTCGGTCGTCCCACAGGCCTCCTCCATCCAGGGTTGTCTCGGACAGAGACAACCTGATGGGCAGGATCATCTCGCGGGAGTCGTGCCAAGTGGCCATATAGCCTGAGTTGGCGATCACGGATTGTGCAAGTAACAGGTCCTGTACCGGTCTCACGGTGCAGCCGTTGGTTGGACACATGGTCCCGCCAACTGTACCCCACGATCCAGCGCAAGGATCTGTTACAAAAGGCATCATGACGAGATTCCAGAGCACAAAATAGTGTCCAAGTTTCACTACCATAGAGTAAAACTGGTAGTATTAGGGCCTTGATAACACGTATCTTGGTCCTTCTACACAGGTACCGACATCTCCAAATACTCTTGTCGAGAGATTTCATGAATCCTGCTGCAAAGCCAATCCGTCTACTGACTTCTTGGTCTGACAGCCCAGAGTCGTGAACTGCACTACTGAGGTATATAAAGCTCTTTGTGACTTCGATGTTTTTACCACAAGCACGTACCGACTGCACAGGGTCTCCTAGCAGGCCCCCAAAATCCTAGATCTTGGTCTTGGTCCAGGAGATCTCTAGCCCCAGGGCTAGAGGTCTTGCTAAATGCATCAAGATCCGCCACTAGGGTTTCCAGAGATTCAGAAAGCACGGCAACATTATCTGCAAAGTCAAGGTCTGTAACCTTGATATTGCCCAGAGTTGCTCCACAGTAGCTTTGGACAG
>NC_061822.1:24076860-24094360 GCF_019202785.1 Penaeus chinensis
AGGGAGAGAGAGAGAGAGAGAGAGAGAAAGATAGAAAGAGTGAAAGAGAGAATGAAAGAAAGAAAGAAAGAAAGAAAGAGTGAGTGAGTGAGTGAGTGAGTGAGTGAGTGAGTGAGTGAGTGAGTGAGTGAGTGAGTGAGTGAGTGAGTGAGTGAGTGAGTGAGTGAGTGAGTGAGTGAGTGAGTGAGTGAGTGAGCGAGAAAATCAGTTATCATTTTATAATTTTTTTCCGAAACTCAGGTGATTATGTGCAACACATAGAAATACTCATTTTCATTTATCTGTCAATTCATATTTATATGTATTTAAGTATTACGTGGAAGGAGATTTTGTCAGAGCAAAGCAGCATGAGACTTGTAACCTCTTCCATGTAGCATGCTACATGACAATTTTCTTGCTGAATATTACAGAACCGTTTCTATCATCATTATCATCACAGAACTATAACAAAGACAATGATCACGTGCAATCATATTTACAGTACATATCTTTGGCTCCGTTTCGCTGGATCTCTGTCAGCCTGATTGTATTTGCATAGATAATGACCTCAGATCAGGCGTCCCGGAAGGGAGGAGAGAGAGGAGGGACGGAGGAAGAAAGGACGGAAAAGAGGACAAGATTCACAGAACTTGGTGATCCGGTTACCATGCTGGCCTTCATGTCCTGCAGAAATCGACAAAGAAAAGAAGGAATAGGAGAGGAAGATAGAACAGAGAAAAAACACATGTTGTTTCTTTTCCTTTCGCTTTCTCTCTTAATGACAATGTGTGAAACACAGAAAGAAAGGAAAAATGTGACACATCATACCAGAATTTATGATGTTTCCGCTTCCCACAGCGTCTCGTTACCATGGTAATAGGAGGTGAGAGGAGCCTCATTAAGGCTCAACTCACCGGAAGAAAATGAGTGATTTGTCTGCATAATGGTGATGCAGTGCAGTAGAAATGTATATTCTAAATATATGTACAATTATATACAGATTGACAAGCAGGCAGACAGATAGATAGAAAGATGTATACAGAAATAGATAAACATAAGTAGGGTATAAACGGACAAGTAGACTACCCCACCGCTTTTGGTCATGTGAACACACCAGCGTCATGTACTTAATGCCAATTGCTTTTAATGATTTAAAAAAAATATGTAACCCCTACCATGGCATAACAGTTAAATTATAAAAAAAATGTCGCTTTCTTCTGCATCCCTTGGATGTGCCTGCCTGTCTAGCGGTAAATGAGGGTGGAGGAGGAGGAAAAGTGTGTGTGTGTGTGTGTGTGTGTATCCTTAGGGGCTAACTACCACAGCTTTCTACTCGGGTAATTGACTTCCCACTGCGTACAAAGTAGCTACCGGGAGCGGGCTGTCACCCAATTTCTCGGACTTGGCCGTCTCTGTCATATTTGCGCATATGTAATAAGTAACTTATGCATATGATCATTCTTCATAACACATCTGGATGATAAATTTATTTGTGCACTGGGGAATTCAATATATTGAAAGTAACTATTGTAACCACTATTGGGTATCTGTCCGATCGCGGTAGTTCATTTTACTTATCATAGAAAAGAATCGGAAAGATAGACGATCGACCATGTCCTTATACTCGCTAACTGGCTTCCCACAGGCCGCAAAGTAGCTACAGGGGAGGAAGGGAAGTAGGGGGCGAGCTGATAGACGTCGCATTTTACACTAATCAATTTACCAGTAGTATGTGATCACCTACCAATTTCTCAGATTTAGCTGTTATGTCACATCAGTTACAGGTAACCACAAGGTATTTGTGAATTCCCGATTTACGGTCTCCATAATACTTTGTACATATGTAATAAGTAACTTATGCATATGATAATTGATCATAACATATCTGGATAATGAATTTATTTGTGCAAAGGCCAATACAATATATTGAAAGTAACTATTAGACATCTCAATCAAAGGATCATAAACCTAGAACATATATTTATTATGTTACTCGGTCACCAACCAAAAATCTACATGCGTCAAGTGACCAGGAACTTGACCTCCCTATTTCCTTCTCTGCCTGAACCGCCCGACTATAACAGGACCCCCCCCCCCCCCTCGAATATTCCTGGTCTGTCTCAACCCAAATTATGTAACCATTGCGTAATATTACCTATACATTTATACATTGGTGATTTATTTATTACTAATACAATTTACATAAATGTTATTAATTCCTGCAGACTTCTTGTATAACTCTGCATATACTATTGTTATTCTTACAAGATTGGAAGCGCACACATTCACCAAATTTAAAATATGCATAATTGAAATGCATCCCACATCTTCCGATATATAAGGAGGGAAGTGGTATGTCTAAACATTAGTATCTCCTCCTCTGTGAAAGTGATCACCATGGCTCGAACTGATTGCTTCTGCCAATATTGCGGTCAAAAGCAGGCCCCAATCACCTTTGTGAGGTGTAATCTTTACGTTCCTACGGCAAGACTGCATCATCACAGACAATGCTGCTATCAAGGTAAGATAAATCATATTGAATGTAAACATGTCACAAATCCGCTAGTTCTTGGTTCTATTATTATTTTTTTTTTAAGTATATCGCCAAAGTAAATATAATCTTGACATATTTTGTTCGAATTCTTACAGCTGGCGCAGGAAAGGCATCTAAGGGTGCCAAGATTTTTCCTCAAAAATCCTACTTGCAAGGTAAGCATTCAATAAAAAGTATATATTAATGGTATTAATGTCAATATTGATTCTGAATTTTTATAACGATAAAATGGTTTAAAGAGCCCCGTCGCTCCGACCAGGTCCCTCACGTCCTCGCCCTAGAACCCCCTCACCACAGCCCGGTCCTTCCCGCTATCATCATGAAAGAGTTCGCAACAGAGGAATTAAGCTCGGAGACGGTCGAAGACAGTGAAGACAAAATCGACGACAACGACGACGACGATGCGGTGTCACCGCACATTATTTCTCGTAATGAGCTATTCCGAGGAGCATGCTTAAGGCATCCCCAGACGCGACCAGCCAGATTCCACTGAATACCTTCGCAGAAACGAGGAATATTTCGCCGAAATTCTTCAAACTCATCGTAGCACTTTCAGATGTCCTCCTCCCGCCATCAAGACGTTTACAGGATTTACGCTCATTCTCAGCAGAACAGATCTCGCGACGGGAGAAGTAAGAGACAAAGTAAAAAACGTAACCCTGCATAATTACGTCATAACTTCTGAGGAGGATTGCAGAAGAACTGTGCGTGGATGGAGCGAGGAGGTGGAAGCCAGGCTGGAAGAGTGGATTACCGACGAGGGGAGAGGTCTCGATCTCGACATGATTTCATCACTCGACATCACAATATCGCGAATTTTTGTCCCTCAAGCCATAGGGAATTATATACCCTACCCAGCAAATGCCAGAGGGAGGAGACACAACTTCAATCCTGTCGGGGACACAGACTGCGTTATAAGATCCCTTCCCGCCGGAAAACTGCTAGCGGCTAGAAAATGCAGGAAGAGACTATCGAGAGAGGTTGATCCCCAAGCCAAATGCGCATGTTACATCCAGTATGATGCGCAAAAACTCCCAACCAGCTGGGAAACACTGGGAGAATTGGAGAGGAAAAATAATCTCTCTTTATATGTATACTGCCTGCAAAAGTCTTTCGCATCCCAAGGTGATAACAACAACTACTTTTTTACTCAAGTGCGAAGAGGAAAAGAAGGCAACAAGAAACGACTGCTCCTTCATCTGCTTCTGCTTGAAAACGAGCACGCATGCCTCATCACCGACTTTAACAGATATGATGACTCTTTTACTTACAGAGGCAGGAACATGAGCAAACATTTCTGCCACACGTGCTTTCGACCTTCTCAAAACAGGTGCTGACGGATAATCATATGGCAGAGTGCAAATCGCCCGTGCAGATCACGTACCCACTGCCTGGGAGCAAGCTTTCCTTTACCAACTATGGAAAAGCCTACAGTCCCTCGCACATTTTCATATACAACTTCGAGCCATATATGGTCAAAACAAATGCTGGAAACTGGTTCATATCACAACACAAGGCTTTCGCCTACGGGTATATTATCATCGCCCTTAAAGTACGGGAAGCTGCCGAGTGTCGCACACTCGGAGATTATGCAGACTGCTATCTTCGTGCGGATGTGGGTCTGCTGGCTGACGTGCTTTTCGAGTGGAGGGCTACCCTTGTCAAAAAATATGATCTCGACATGGTAAATTACGTTAGTCTGCCTGGATACACCTACGATGCATTTTTGAAGATGACCAAAGCAGAATTGGAACTGATCTCGGACCCTGAGCTGGCACGCAAAATCGAACGCTCAGTGAGAGGACTAACGTGTGTTCAACCTCATACAGTGGCTAATAACCCGCTTGTCAACCCCTGCTTTGACCCCGAAAAGGAACGAAGCACATATATTCTTTATCTGGACTTTAACAGTCTAAATGCTACAGTGATGTCTGAAAAACTCTCTGCTGCTAAAAAAAAAGGAGTTTATGGTAAGGGGTTTATCCAACTATGACGAAAGCGGTGATATTGGCCACTGGGCCGAGGTCGATTTGCAGGTGCCGGACGAAATGGCGAAAAGAACCGACAAGCTTCCTCTCCTTATCCACCACATGGAGATAAGAAGCCAAGACCTCTCGCCGTACAACAAAGAGCTCCTAATGTCGCAAAACAGGCGTGTTCCTCTGAAGAATAAAAAGATGATAGCATTGCACCTTCCTCAAGAGAAGTACCTCGTTCTATTGAAACATCTGCAGCTGTTAACGCAATTGGGGGCTGTAGTAGACCAAGTTCACGAGGTAAACGAATTCTTGCAGAATGACTATCTTCGACGGTTTATCCACGAAAACATCAAAGCCCGTTGCGAAGCAACCTATAAAGCACAGCAGCTATGTTTTAAGACCCTTTCTAACAGTGTGTTTGGCAGATGTTTAATGAACCCTCTGAAGAGACTGGAAAAGGCAAGCATGGTGTGTAAGGCCTCAACATTTCTGAAAAAGATACGAGACCCTCTTTTTAAAAGGCTCATTCCCCTCACTCTGAACCGTGTTATAACAATTTCAAGGGCAAAGACATCCTAGAACTGGCTAAATACAAATTTTACAATTTTTTATAAAGTGTTAAAGCCTATCTATGGAGAGAGGGTAAAGCTCTATTACTCCGATACAGACAGCTACATTCTCTCCGTTGAGACCGATAACATCTATGAAGATTTTTCTGCGGGTCCTCTGAACGAGTGGCTCGACCATCCCTTGTACAATGATATGGTTAAGGGGAAGCTCGGACTATTAAAATCCGATCAAAGATTTGAAACCAAAAACATATTCCTTGCTCCTGAATAATAATCAGTCTACCTCAGGTACGAAGGGAATCTACCGATCTGAAAAGAGAAATCTCAAACATGAGAGATTCTTTCTTCATCAGAAAGAGGCGCACACCTTCAACCAGGTTAGTATTACTAACGTTAAGGGTCAAATGACAACCACGTTAACCAAACAGAGGGCTCTCGGTCAAATTGAATGTCTGGGCAGACAGATTTATGGCAAGAGCGAAGCCAAGCGATTTCTAGACTTGTATAAAAGGCCTGTTCTTTCAAGACCTCGCAGCTATTTACTGGTAGACCTCGGGTGTGAAAATTTTCCATATCAAATTGTGTACCAATGGTAATCAGCAACAATTCAACAGAAGTCCTAAAGGACTTGTATGAAGACTATACACAACCCCATGGTCTGGGTAGCATACAATCATTCTTAAATGCCGCGCGAGAGCGCCAGGGGAAGAATAATATTACACTGTCAGATGTGAAAGAAGATTAATCAACTCAACGTGTGTATGCGCTTCAGAGACAAACGCTCAAAAAATTTCCGCGACGTCGAACAATGGCCACGCGCCCTCGCAAAATCTTAACATGCGATCTGGCAGATAAGCGTAATTTATGAAGACAAAACGATAAGACAGCATATTTGTTGGTTTGCGTGGACGTGTTTAGCCATTACATGCAAGTAAGAACGTTAAGAAGTAAAAATAAAACGGAAGTAGCACGGGTACTGCGATCTGTTATGGATACCGATGATGTTAGAGGCTTAACTTACCTGTTTACTGACGAAGGGCGTGAATTTGTAAATAATGCGGTGAATGCATTACTCCACGAACGAAATATGCGTTGGTATACAACACCCTCTAAAGAAATAAAGGCGAGCATTGCCGAAAGACATAAGAACCCTTAAATTAAAGGACTCATAAATAAATACCAAACCCTTAAAAATACGCTGCGCTATGTCGATGCACTCCAGGACATCGTATTGGCCTACAACGCACTCGGGTTTGAAAGGTACAACACCTATGAAGGTGCATCGTGACTATACACCGGCACAGTGGCAACGACTCTTCCGGCAAATATACGCCCAGTCACAGACCAGATCTATAAAAAAGGACGTTCATCAGCAGACAATCAAAACCTAAACGTAGGGATTACCGCGCGCATCTCTGTGCGTGCCCGCACCGACGTATTTCGCAAAGGTTACGAAATACAAAATACGGAGGAGATATTTAAAATCCGACAGATTGATCACAGGCAAAACCTAATCGGGTATTACCTTGAAGATCTGAGCGGTGAAGCGATACAAGGGTTGCTTTACCGCGAGGAGCTCATTCCCACTGCGCTGCCAAGCTCTTATCCATATAGGATTTAATCATCGCGTCGGAACAAATCCAAGAAGCAAAGAGAGTACCTCGTTCACTGGTTCGGTTATCCAGACAAATTTAACTCTTACATTATAATTGATGACATGCATCCCGAACCATGACAAAGCAGTCCCTCACGTCGCGACACATTGATGTGTTAAAACTTATTTGTCCGCTGAAGCCAAAACGACGCTCTGAATTTATATTGCAATTAAATAAAGAACAAGTTGCATAGCTGAAGTGTTTTCAAACTTTTTAAAGAAAAACCTAACAAAGAGGAATATCATAAAAAAGCTAAAGAGATATCGAGAGGCAAAAATAAAAATAAAATTCGTTAAGGGGGGAATATTCACTCTATGCTGCTTCCGCTCGCTGTAAACGCGTTCTTAGCCCTAATTTAACACAAAGAAAATGAAAGAATTTTGCCTGGTTCCAAAGTCTGTTGTCGACCGTCATCTAACATCGAAACTTCTGAACGCATTACTATTAATGATAGTGATGGTGGCGATGACGGCAAAGTTTTATCAGAAGCATTGTCGAATATGAAGAAAAAGAGGCCAGCGCACAAGAAGACGACAGTATGAGAGAGACACGCGAAAAAAGTGAAAGTATACCCTGCGGCAGTGGCTGCGGCGGCGGAGGCGGCAGGAACATTCATGGGAACCTTCGCGTGGGAAAACCTGTGAATATCTCACTCCACACATCGAGGAAGAAAGATAAACATTGCAACGGCAAATATTGCTGCGACACAACGAACGTGCATCTTCCCTCTTCGGTTCTGCAAAGACAGCCCTCAAATAGCGCTTAAACTAAATTGTCAGGTCCTTCGCTAGAACACTTGATGGGTATTTTTTTCAAAGCTTTTCAACAGAACAGGATTATGCTAAATCTCTCTTGGAGTTTTATTGGGATGAGCTTGGGCAGATACAAGCGCCATTTTCGGGGTTGAATATACTCGATTTTATTAAGTATATGGCATCTTCGTCGTCCTCGTGTTCTCTCATTAATGCTCCTGGATAAAACACCAAGGCTTTTCAGCACATGTACTAGTTTTGGTTAGCATGTGTACAAGCATGAGCGAAAGCGACGTATTTATTAGTGCCGCATCTTCGCGGAACACCTGTAGCAGCAACAGTGTAACCAACACAAGTGACAATGATGCATCGTCGCGATCACTCGAGGTTGAACTGCGAAAGGCGGTGATACGGTTTTACCGCGAAGTACAAACACGACATCATCTCATCGTTTTGGGAGACATATCAAGCTTTTCTTGCTAATGAGTCGGAACAAGCTTATCAACAAGAAGCTGAAGAAGCAATTGAAGACCTGAGCCATGCATCGCAGGAAGAAGCAATTTGCACCATCGCCAAATATCGTAAACTTACTAGTCTATACAATCGACAAACTATCGGTTTTGAAATGAGATACCGACTTGTGACCAGGCTACGCAGGTAAAAACATGTATGAACAGGTGGAGGGGAGTAGGGGCAGAGACTGGTATAAAGAGAGCTCGGAAGCACAGTGAGGATGCACAGAACAACCAGACATTGCTGCGTTTGTACACGAAATGAATCTGAGGACGAACATGGATGTCGAACGACCGACGAAGATGGAAGAGAAAATACGCAACATTCTGGACGTCCACCCCGTGACATCGGCAGGCGTGAACAACACAAGTGAACAACCTCCCGACTTTCGGTATCCTCTCATTTTTCGCGATGGCACCATTCCCCATCCCGAGCTGGGTCAGAAAACTGCAGTATGTATTATAGCTAATGCATGCGGGAAGACTGCATATGCTACTTCAGGTGTGTTAGAAGGAGAGTATGCGCATGATGATCTATATAGATGTCGACGACTGATGTTCTCCACCTCAAGAGCAATTCCGGCCGATCGATATCCGACGGGAACCATTAGAGGTGACTGCGGACCCACTATCGTATACCTCATCGCTCATTTTGGACCTGGGGAACCGCTGGAATACAATGAGATCGCCATGAAACAACTAAGATCTAGTACAGACAGGCATTACGTAGCTAGATTGTCGAGTGATAAGTCAGATAATCGCCTGAGAAAGCTTGGCGAGTGTCTGAACTATTTGTTTACACAGCTCGGTGATATGGGTGTTAATGAAATTTTATTCCCTGTTGAAGAAGGAGGCAGTTGGAGCCAATCATATATTGTTCCCATCCAAAATTGTGCAGCTTGCTGTATACCTTTAAAAATTCCTGTTGAGTTATTGAATCAGAAATCGCGTGTTCAACCAGGACCTGACATCTGATCTGCCAAGAATGAAGAAGATGGTGACAGGCATCGCACGCGCAGCGAAGGTGATAATGATGATGATGATGACGGCGATGGTGACAACACCGGAATCGTTCGCAGGAAGAGGTGGACACCTGCAGATGAGAGGACGGCGAAACGGCAGAAGGCGGAATACAATGGTCAATAATTATTTTTCCCCATTGCCTGTTATTTGTAATGTCCTGTCCTGTTACATTTGTCTTTAATAAAACTAAGTTGAATGTATTCCCGCTTTTATTAACATCCTCGCCTTTCTTATATAAATGAAAGATGTGTAAATGAGCTCACAGTCTGTTCTCAGCCACTACCATGGCGACAGATAACCAATACGTATACATTAAGAGTAATGCTTCGAAATTTGTGTTTCTGCATAATACCTCACACGCATTTGAAAATGTTATATCCCCGTTAATGTTAGATCATTCTTTGGATTTTGAGGTCGCGCTGATTAATTTTTTGCACTCCAAAAACTATTACAGCATCCAAGCAAATGATGACGATTTTGCTATTCAACTTGTTTATGTATGTGATAAAGAACCACATGCTGTCGAACGTAACATCTCTAAATATGTTCCGAAATTTAACATGTTAGATGAAAGGCGAGCAAGCAATGCTTGATTTGATAAATGATGATATTTTAAACTAGATAGAGGAGATACTTGGCAAGGACGCAGTTAAGATATACATGCCAAATGGAAAGTTTGTCTATGACCCGGACATTGGCTGCTGTCGAGTAGATATGACATACCATACGGAGGGAGAGAACACCGACGTGCGCTACTACCCCGATGTGGGAATTCGTTTTTCTCGTCGCATGGCTCACATGTTGGGACTTGACGAAAGCAAGCTTTATCGCTATTATGTTCCATATCCGAGGTCCACTCATGAAAAATGGAATTTATACAATAATAATATAAGTACGAGACCACCGGGAACAGACGGCGATTTCAATATATGCAGCAGGTTAATATTCTTGATGCTTTTGCTTGGCAGGGATAGAACACGAAGAGATGTACACTAGGGTGTTTCAATAAATCCGACTTTTTCAGAATAATTCAGCAAGTTGCTAAATAGGCGCCTACTATGCTTAAATGACGACATGCAAAATATTAGACAAATCAAAAAATATCTACTATTCGCAATTTTTGATTAAAATATAATACCATTTCCGGCGCTGGGATGAGGTGCGGCGGCCTCCGCCGGCCTGGCTGTGACCCGCATGACCCACGGAAGGGCATATCGGTTCATCCGACATTATGGCAGAATCAAACATAGGGTAACTTAGGTAATTGCGAATGATTCCTGGGGACTTCCGTAAAGATTCCCAGTCACTATGCATTTCCATATAAACTTGTGCTACCTTAATAATGCACATTACACGCTCGCCTATATTGTGGTGACGATCTCGTCAGTGGCAATATGGCACTTCGACGTGGTGGTTTGCGCAGTGTCGATACACGTATACTAAAAGAGTTTGGTACCATTGATGTTTTGCCACCTAGACCACTGACGAAGAGTGACATTCTTGCTCGATACTGTGCATTAAAAGGATATGGTAACCAGACACTAAAAGGATGCTCAAAAGATAGCTTGCCATGCAATAATTAGACTATTACGGAATCTCAGATTTTATCCAAGTTGCAGGCGGAAATTGCTGTGCTGTATAGCAAATTCGGTATTAAGACAATATCATCACCTTGGTATATGAAAGAAAAAATAAAGAAAATAAAGAAAGAGTACTACGACTCCATCAGAAATGTAACACTGAAGACAAAATTCTCGAAAACTATGATTGTGTCATTCAAGGCAAAGAAACAACCCCGAGAAATCCTCAAGGAAGATATAGATTGGTTGATGCAAAAGTACAAGGAAGCGATGGATCACTCGGAAGTGTTGATTATCAGGCGCAAAGACGGGAATTTAACAGACTGAAATGGAAGCAGACAAACAATGCAGAAGTCCCATTTATATGCAACCGTGAAGATATTGCAGAAATTTCTTTTGTCAGTTGGTGTCAGGTGGCTGGGATTTTTTTGTTCCCTCCTACACATCTGCCTGACCATTGACACCATACTTACCAAGCTGGAAGGAGTTTGTGATGGTGATTTGCCCAATAAATCCAAAATTGGAATAAAGAACAACACCATAAAGTGTTTGAAAGCACTGAAAAAAAAAAATCCAAGAACAATCAGAAGTATTTTTGATTTTGCAAAAGTTCATTTCATGTGCTGGCGTTCTGCTGTGAACAGCAATTGAATGACTCTTTTCAGAACTGCTATTGAAACTCCAAGGAGGTATGCCAGGATTGGCTGTGAACTTGGCTTTCCTAGCAGCTACTTCTCGTCCATCAACAGACATCTGTATAATGCAGATGGTACACTTCTTCCCTTGGCTGTTGATCATGATTACGTCGATGAAGTTGCAAAGATCTTGAAAAGAGGAATTCGTGAAAAATTGCCATACACACCAGCCCTATTTAGAAAAACTGTGTAATTTGAGTGTGAAAGATTTCATTTCCCAACATCTGACCACATATATGAAGTTTGCATACTTGGCCTATGATATGCATGAAATCGATATGTGGAAACCCAAAAGTTCATTAATACCTGGTCATAATCAAAACTGTGAAAGACAGATTGGAGACATAAAACAATGTGAAGACATAAACAGAATTGTTGTTGTAACAGAAACTAGAGAACAGCGCAGTCGGAGATATGGCAATGTAAACAAAGGAGTAGAATGAAAATCATATTGTATGCAATATGTAATGGTCCAAATAAAATCATTACTAGAATCCTTTCCTTTTATAGCCTCTTAAATAGAATATGTTACTTTAAATCATTTAAGCGAAGTGAGAAGTCCGAGAGCCAATGCATGCTCTCGGCGACCAAAGCCCGATTCGGTGGGATGCAATACTAATTGAAAAAATAGTCTTGTAGCAATTAAAGAACTTTATATAATATTAATGTATAACATAAATAATTTTGATGCAAAAATATTAAAGAAAAGTATAATATTGAGGTATTTTAAAAATAAAATTGGTATACCGACAACAGAAAACGAGGCGTTATTTGGCGTTCGAAGCGGTGTCTAAATCATAATTTTATCAAAACTTCCAATTGAAAATAGAGAATGCGAGATATTCTTTGATTTTAATAAAAAATACATTTCCAAACTCGGAAAATTCATAGGCGCCTATTTCTTAACTTGCCCCCGGGATTCGAGCATATTTTAGAAAATCGACAATTATTGAAACACCCTAATGTACATCTGTGCTCTATAAATAACTTTTAAACAAGACTGTACATTCTGTGGGTGTGCGCATTACAGATCAGAATGGATATCCTTTGATTTTCGAGGAAGTTCATCCTGTTACGCTTATATTGCACGCTAAGCCATGCATATATAAACACCGTGCGTTTTTGCATATTCTACTACGGAACGTCGTTCCGTTCTGTTTGATTATAGGATAAAGAGAGGACATGGCACACAGTACTCATCATGTATGTAAGAACGCCTTTCGTCCCCACGAGTGCGGACGATTCTAGATCAAATTTTGAACGCCAAGAAGTGTTGCTTAAACCCTTTCTAGGAGGGACTTTAACAGATATCGGCATATATAATACCTACGATCATTATCGACGAGGAGCAGGATTGTTTTCTTTTCTTGTTTATATAGGCAAGAGGTTAATTCCCTGTTAAGCCTGCACTCCTTGATTTTGGTTCGGGTATAATTGATGACCTGGGAGAGGGAAAGAGCAGTCTAAAGTCTTCTATGAAAAGATGAGGCATGGATGCTATCAATCAGACCGATGAGGGGGGGAGGAAGGGGGGTACATAGAAAACGTGTTAAGAGATTAAATATCCGACCGAGTTGTTCGGGCTATAGAAATGATGATTTTTCTCTGGCATAGTCAGTTATAATCCAACCTTGTTGCTGTGCGCAATAATATTGAACGAGAAAGGCATCGATACTATAGGAAAAAACAATGAATCAGTATAAGACACCGCTCTCATCTTACGTCGCCGGGGTGAGCGATATGTTCTCTCGTGCAAACAGGGTGCGTAAGGTGGAATCTAAGAAAGAGGAACGCTCTGAAATCGACGTATTGCCGTTTAATGCAGGGATAAACGGATAAATTACTGAAAATTACGCCGAATTTAGGTGACCGGCAGGTCAAAATTGTTACGTAGACCTCTCAAGAGTGGTGTTAGAAATTAAAGGAGACCTGATGGAACGCCGTTGGGTAATGACGATCATGCGGAATTATGTAATTCTGCTATGCACTCTCTCATTAAGTATGTATCTGTGTACTTTAACGGACAGCAGGTAGAACAAAATCCTCTATATAATTTCTCATCCTACGTGGGTTTAGTAACGGGCATGTCGCCGTCGCTGAAAGAAACTCTGGGGAGAAATATGCAATATTCCGAGCCTTCTGATATACCGCGAAATTTTGTAGACAGTTATTTCGCACATAAGACCTCGCTAAGCCATGCATATATAAACACTGCGCGTTTGCGTTTTTGCTTATATTCCGAGCCTTTTGAGCCTTCTCGTTCAAAATGTCATGAACGAGGTATAAGCTCATGGTTATCATTTTATAGCGCCATTATTGATTGATGTAGCAACAGTGGATATGTATCTTTTGGATAATGTATCCCTGAGAATATGTCTTGAGTTTGCTACCGACAAGTTTGTTGAAAATTGGTACCTGCAAACTTCATCTTACTACGTTGAAGCCTAGAGATTCTGCAAGAGAAGCGCTTGGCAGATCTTTGCAACACAGTCCTCTCAGCTCTGTGTTTAATAAAACGCGCTACAAGACCAATGTCATGGCGAGTAGTCAGACACAGCTTGCTATTGACATGCCGTGGGGGTCAACCATTCCTGAAAAAAAATATTCCTGTTTATGGTTGACATGAGAGCTTACGCAGGGGACTATACAATGAGTCCTCTGCATTTCGGACTTAATCATCTGAGCAAACTCTTTGTCGCCGTTAATAACACCTCTGTGTACAATATAAGCATGAATTTCCCTGCGCAATGCTCAGACTTTCGCTGAATGCACTAGGCTTAGAAATGGGACATTCACTCGATAAAAATGGATTTGTAAACGGTAATATGAATGCTGTTATGGATTTGCTTGACTTTATGGTTTGCGAAGTTTTAGCTTCGCCCGGGCCTTCTAAATATGGCCCGGCATGTGTCAGCTTTTTACGGCTGTCTCATTGAGTTGTCTGACACTCGGTGTCAGCAGGCGCTCCTGCCGCCATGGTGTAAGCATTTCGCATAGCCTCTTTACCAGCACGGCGGCTGTTGTGGGCGGTCCCTGTCTCAGGAATTGTGTATGGTCACAATTTTCTAGGTAGTGGACTAGTGTGGATTTGCAACCTGAAAATTGCAGAATGCAATAGCCATCGAAAATTCTGGAAGTCTCAGGATTGGAGTTGAGTTGAGCACAGCCGCACGATTCTAACATTGTTTTATTCTTAGTAGGAGATACACAAGTTGTAATTTATATCGGTAACGACGGCAAAGTGGTTACAGATATCAGAGCATAATGAACTGTTATGAGGTAAATGGTATCTGTTCGCACTTTCTCAGGAGAGGGTATGTTTTACGGGGATGTTTTTTAGCAGATCAATTGCATGTAAGAAAGAAAAGGGGTGATTTTAATGAGTTCTTTGTGGTTAACATTCTTACAGACCATCAATAATGGGGCATTACTTCTTAATTGTTAATGGAAAATCTTGCATTGCATACTATGATTCTTATGGAGTTCTGCCTCACATCTATTCTCCGTGGTTACAGGCATTTAGCGTTTATTAATTATTATGTTTATTAATTTAACATTAGTAGATCATTACAAATACTCGATAGTTTAACCTGCGGTGCGTATATTATTTTCGTTATTTACAACATTAATTTACACGGAATGGAAAACATTGGTAAAATATTATGCAGATATTTTTCAGCAAATGACTAAATAATGATAAGGTTATACGGTTTTTATATAAACATTTTAAAATGCCCAGGTGTGACAGATTATTTTGCGATCGTTCGTTAAGCAAGGCAGAATGTAGGAAATTATATCGTGTGTGTGTGTGGGGGGGGGGGGGGAGTTAACTGTTCCTAGTTTCCTGATCCTTTATCTGCACTTTGGTTTGCTGATTGGTCGACAAAACTGAAGGGGGGGAGGGTTGATCCCAGATGTATAAGTACCCGGTTTTCAAAGCGGAGAAGATATTGTGCTTGGAAGAAGCATACACCGTTAAGATGAATTTCCTAGCTGATGAAGTTTTGTCCTTTGGTAAGTAATTTCTAAGTTTCTAAGTTATAGTCTCTGTGTTTGTACCTCATATGTCTTTCACTGGTTAATATTTTCGTGCTGTTGGTATGATTTACAGAAATGTGTTGATATACAACTTTATTATATGATATTTCTATATACAAAACCTTAAAACCTCTATTTTCTATTTTTTCAGTCTCTAATCTTGGTAAGTAATTTTTAGTTATGACCTCTATATCTGTGTCTCAATGCTTTAACTAAAATGTGTGGTGTTATTGCTTTTCATTGATATATATATATGTATATATATATATATATATATATATATATATATATATCAGTGTTTAAGTGAACATACGCAGATACACACCTCTTTGATGTATGCAGAACCTTTGAGTAATTGCATTTTTTTTTTTTTTTTTTTTTTTTTTTTATATATTTCAGTGAAATCCGAGGGCATGGTCCCCAAGGGTTATGTTGTGCCGAACCTGAATGGGTGCAGTTCCGAAGCTCTTAAGAGTGAGTATACTGTTATTATTATTTCTAGTTGAAGACTTGTATGATTTGACTGTTATTTGCAGTTGCGATTAGTCTTTTGGAATCTGATTGTTTGTATATGTGTTACAGATCAAGGAAATGCCGGAGAGGTGTGTCTATTTTTAATAGAGAGAGCAGAGGAACAACCTTCGACAACCGGGGAACACGTTACAATTGATATACGCTCCCCAAGCCATACTGCATGCGAGGTTCATTCTCCGAGCCCATGTGCAAGCGAGGGAGGGGAGGGAGAGCACAGTACCTTTTCACGAGGATTCGCCCAAGAAAACAAAAGGAAGGCCGTCAACCGAAAAAGATAAAACTTGTTCGAGCAGCAACCGTTTATTACACAGGACCAACTCGGTTATGGTCAGTCCCCGGTCGCCACCATATCATCCCGGCATGGTGGTTAATGGCCCGAGGGCTTCGTCAGGTTGTTCAGTTCCTTCGTCCACTCCGTTACCTTTCCCGATTCATTTCCTTGATAAACCACAAGAGAATGATGCGGAATCGGGCAATGATAAGTCGAAGGAGACTGACGGTAAAGGGCAAACGAACAGCCTAAGAAACAGCGGGAAAATGATTACTCAAAACATGCCCCCGACCGGACAGTTGACATAGTCAATCGATGTTGATTTTTGGATGTCGTCAGAATAAAATAATATATATCTGTTATAGTTTTATGATCCTTCGAGATATTTAATGGTGTTTACAATATTTGCTTTCAATATATTGAATTGCCCAGTGCACAAATAAATTCATTATCCAGATGTGTTATGAAGAATTATCATATGCATGTCACTTTTTACATATGCGCAAATATGGCAGAGAACGAAAATCGGGAATTCACAAATACCCTCTGGTTACCTGTACCTGCTGTGACATGACGGCTAAGTCCGAGAAATTGGGTGACAGCCCGCTCCCGGTAGCTACTTTGTACGCAGTGGGAGGTCAATTACCTGAGTAGAAAGATGTGGTAGTTAGCCCCTAAGGACACACACACACACCACATCCTCCTAATCCTCCACCCTCATTTCCCGCTAGACAGGTAGGCAGGCAGGCACATCCAAGGGATGCAGAAGCAAGCGACATTTAATTTTTTAAAATTTAACTGTTATGCCATGTTAGGGGTTACATAACTTTTTTGAATAATTTAAAGCAATTGGCATTAAGTACATGACGCTGGTGCGCTCACCACATGTCAATTATCTAGCTGGAATGTACAGGGAACAAGTTCATGTTACATCATGTCACATAATTAGGTCACATGACCAAAAGGGGCGGGGTGGTCTAGTTGTCCGTTTATGCCCTGCTACATATAAATATATAATCATACACTTCCTCAAGGTAGTAAGATATTTTGATATATTCCATTGACAATTTTGACTCTTCCGTCATGCCTTGGTGTTTCTCCTCTTATATATATATATATATATATATATATATATATATATATATATATATATATATATACATATATACATATATACATATATACATACATACCTACATACATACATACATACATACACATATATATATATATATATATATATATATATATATACGTATATATGTATAATATATATACGTATATATGTATAATATATATACAGTATATAGTATGTATATATAAGTATATATATATATATATTTATATATATATAAATAT
>NC_061822.1:24096860-24101860 GCF_019202785.1 Penaeus chinensis
GCTCCGTCGCCGGCACAGCCACTGCTCGCTCGGCGCTTTTGCTTTCTCTTCTGCCCACGTGAGGAATGATTGAAGGAACTATCAACTTCAAGTCCTAATTATACTATTAAGTATATGTGTTCATATATGCACACATATACATATATATATCTGTCCATACACACACGCACACATACATGTGTGTTGCGCTTTGCCGCTTTGTCGGATTATCCTCGAGCTACATGCCCATAGAACTGAAGTTGGCGCTCTTGTATCATATTGGTAATAGGTATTGAATCAGTCTCATGGAGTATCCTCTGAATCAAGACGGGCCTTTGGAGCCTTTTTTTTTTTTTTTAGTTTAGTCCTTTATTTACCACCCTGGCTAACTGTACAGGCGTGGGCAAGCTGTGGTACATTTAATGCATGGTCATAACATTACATAGTGGTATTACATTTGAATTTTAGCCTATAACATTATTATGAGTACTTTATCAGTTTCAGGAAAGGAACAATTGCACAGTCCTTTATCCACTCATCTGCCACGCCGGCATATCCCTTTACTTCCTAAAAGGACAAATTTGTCCGATTTTAAATAAATGGTCATTTTGGGTAAAATATCCCGAGTTGGAAGGTGTTTGCTGAAGAAGACATTATTGTCCTATTATATTGACGGTACTGGCAACTCTGCTTCAGCCCTGGTTTTTCATCAAGCTCAGAAAACTGGAAAACATCACAGGGTGTGGATGCTTTATCGTGCACCGACTGCAACATTTTGAGCCCTCATGGATCCTCAACTGGGTAATTTACTGCAGAGGTATCTACTTTGTGTAATTAGCAAATTATAAGCTGAATTTTTCACACCAATATATCCATACTTGATAAAACAGAAAAAATTTAGGCTGATATAAATAAATGTGACTAAATTGTCCTATGAGGCACATGCAAGTCATACTTGACCATATATAAACACAAGCTATATTTTTACAACGATTATCTCCCACCTGCGTTTTCTTATTTTATCACATGATATGTTCCCAAATAGATCCAAATGACAAACTATCAAAAGTTAGACCCTTACTCGAACACCTGAGATCCAAATTCAAAGAAATCCCCATGACTGAATAGCTATGTGTAGATGAGCAGATGGTACCTTTCAAGGGGAATTCATCTATGAAACAATATATTCCTAAGAAACCACATAAACGTGGGTACAAGATATTTGTTTTGGCAGATGATATGGGAATGGTGTATGATTTCATGCCATATGTTGGTAAAATAGAGCCTGCAAATAATCAAGAATCAAGAATGACAAATTATATTTTGATAATTGGTTTACCTCCCTCCCTCTCATAGATCACTTAGCTTCACGGGGTATATAGTGTAGTGGAAATGTTCAGCAAAACAGATTACAAAGCCTGACGTTCAAATCAGATAAGCAACTTCAAGCTTATGGGCGTGGGTCTCATGATGAATGGTAAACAGTGTATGAGAATAGTAACAAAATAACAGCTCTGAAATGGTTTGACAACAAAGCAGTGCATCTTGTATCTACATTTGCCACTTCATTCCCATTCGACAAGTGCACAAGATTTGACAGAAAAATGAAAGAAAGGGTAGAAGTTGCTTGACCATTCATTGTCAAGGACTACAGTACACATATGGGTGGGGTAGATCAAAAAAATATTACCAAAGGCTTATTTTTCATATGATAGACATGACAGTGGTAAACTCTTTGTTACTTTATAGAAGAGAGGCAAACCACTTAGAGGTACCTAAGAGAAAACAAATGTCTCTGTGTGAATTTAAGCTCAAACTTCGAGATTCTCTTTTGCTAAGTGGAAAAAGTAGAGGTAAAAAGAGAAAACCGTCGAGCTGCCAAGAAAAAAACTGGGAGAGCAATTAAGCCTATTCCTGACAAAAACATAAGACTGGATATAGTTGGGCACTTCCCTATCATTTCTGAGAAAAAAGGCACATGTAAGCTGCCAGGATGCACTGGTAAGGTATCAGTGTTTTGCATGAAATGTGAAGTTTATTTGTGTTGTGAATCAAAGAGGAATTGCTTTCTAGAATTCCACACAAAATAGTCACAAGATAAATTATTTTTCCACATACAAGAAAACTATTTTACTTTGAGTTTTTGCAGAAAGGATTTTTCCTCAGATAAATTGTTTTTTTTTCAATTTCATACAGGAGGGTCAAATGAGAAAAATATATACTTTTTTGCACAAATGCTTATAAAATGAAAGTGTCTTAATTGCATTTATGTTTATATAGAATGTAATAGAAAAGAAAAAAAACTGAGAAATATTCAGGTGCAGAGTATGTTTTTGTACTCCTGAAGTGACAATTTTGTCCCTCTTATGGAAATAGTTTATTATCAATAAAAAAAAAAAAAAAAAAACACTTGATGTGGCTTATAAATAACCCTAATACAATTTATTCCTATCATGTAACAAAAAAATTCAGGTAAAGAAGAAGAGTCAGGAAGTAAAGGGATATAGCTTGGGCGTGGAAAAGCATTAATACATTTGAAATGCGGTTATGTGACACTACATTCCAAATTTAGAATCCAACAAAGTATATCTTCTAAGACATCAGATGATATGAAGTAGTTACATAGTTCTTGGTACCTCATGCTAGGTGGTCTGAAAGGCTGTAACACATGGCACTCTGAGATATAATGTACAAGTGTTCGCTTATATTCTTCATTACACAGTTTACACTTAGTTTCTTCGACATTACAAACTGTACTGACCTACCAATACAATCTATATCCAAGCCTGATTCTTGCAGTCACAACATCACACTGTCTTGTTCTTGTTTATATAAACCATAGATGAATGAATCTTGCCTAAACCGGTCATAGTGCTTTATGCTACTGCTTTCAGGGCGTTCAGAATTAATCAACTCAGTCAAGTCCTCTCTGAAGGAAGCTTTAATGATGAATAAAATCCTAGAAAGAGGTATCCTAAGATCTATATCCACACATTGTTTGTCAAATGCTGACTTTGCTAGGCGATCAGCATGATCATGCCTAGGGATGCCAACATGCGATGGAATCCACTCAAAACGTATATTATGGCCTCGTTCTTTTGCACGATACACGTTTATCCTTATGTCATTTGCAATATTTCCCGCACCTTTGTCTAGAGTGTTCAGAGCCTGGAGAGCACTCTGTGAATCGCAGAAAATGACCCCTGGGCCTTGATTCAATAGAAATTCGGTGGCCATGAGTATTCTTGCCAACTCAGTTTGCATAGTGCTAGCCCAGTCATGAACCCTCCTACAATCCTGGTGCTGCAAAATATTGTTTTTATATACAACAAAAGCGCATCCTGCTCTACTCCCAAACTGCAATGATCCGTCAGTGTAGCATTCATATGCATTGGAAAGAGTTTCTAGGTGCTCATTTATAATTGCAAATGCATACTGCTTAAGTATAGCAAGGGGGACACTGTCTTTTTTTGGGGCAGTCGTATAATATACACTCAGGTCCAACATTTTCCACGGTGGTACGGAACGTCCATGTAGGGTCTTAGTTATGCGTATGTTCAGCTGAGCTAAGTGTTTACACGTTACTTGTACCCATGGATTTGAGTATAAATCGGTGTTGTCATTCAAAGTTAGTTCTTCTATTCTGTGTTTTCGTTGTCTTTGGAACTCTTTACAATGGAGGGCTTCTCTAATATTCTTTCATACACAGAAGGAAAATTAAGTTCTGTTCTCATATTTACAACCCTTGTTGTTCTAGGGGCACCAAGAATGATCCTCATCGCTTCATTTTGTACACCTTTTAGACTAGTCAACTCTGTTTCCTTGAACAATACAAGGTACAATGCATGGTAATCTATGACCGACCTTATGTATGACAAGTAAAAGTCTCGCAATATAGACATTAATATTGATATTAACATGGTCTTTGCTGACAAGTGTCCTAAGTGGTTTCAGCCGCTCCCACAGCGTTTTCTTCAGGTTTCTAATGAACTCTGAATCATTAACAATCACCCCGAGGTATTTTTATTGATGGCAGAGATCTAGCTCAACGTCATTTATATGAAACCTAGGCAGAGGGATTGTCTTTGGGTTAAGTGCCTTGTTTTTTTCAGTTGAGATTATCAAGCCACACTCAGTAGCCCTTGCAGAAAGTATATGTAGAATCTCGCATTTTCTCCTCGGATGAGGATTTAATACAAATGTCGTCGGCATAGCAAATAATGGAGTCATTGCCTACAAGTGGTATATCGCCTAGTAATCTATGTATGCATTAAGATATTAAATAGCATGGGACTAAGCACGCCTCCCTGAGGTGTGCCGAGTTCAAATACTTTTGTATGAGTACTCTTAATGCCCCTGAAGAGAACCTGAGCCGATCGATTCGACAGATACATTTGAATCCATGTTAACAGTTTTCCCTGAATACCAAAGCTAGCTAGTTGCTCAAGGATAATTTCCCTGTTTGCAATATCAAAAGCAGATTTAAGATCAGGAAATACGGTTTGCATGCCTGGGTTTGAGTTTGTTAAGTACTCTGCAAAACAGTGCTGACTACTACGCCCTGGGAGAAATCCATACAGTCTGGGGGATAACTTAGCATTTATGCGGTACATGAGCCTGTTCAGAATTATTCTCTCAAGTACTGGGTCCGTATTTATCAGTATTGGGTTTGGGTATAGGAATAATTAAGCTTTTAGTCCAGGAGCTTGGGAAGATTCCTTGTGATAGGCTGAGTCTATACAGGTGTAAAAGTGGGTTGCCTGGTACCTGAGCAATGTGGCGAAGGATGCTGTAAGTAATGCCGTCCTCGCCAGGGGCGGTTGCCTTACCTTTCACAGTTCCCACTCGGTTATTTCGACAAAGTCGGAGGGATCAATAGCAGCACATGCTATTGCTATATTGAAATTTGTATCTATTTTCGACTAGATGAGCTGATTTTTTATCCCTTATGAAAGTGAGTGTACCTGAAAATTTCCAGCCCACTAGCAGCATATTAGCCTGTTCCTGTGGATTGTGGAACT
>NC_061822.1:24131860-24134360 GCF_019202785.1 Penaeus chinensis
CAACACTTGCATGGATTGGATACTGGGTAGAGCTACTGTCCAAAGTCACTGTGGAGCAACTCTGGGCAATATCAAGGTTACAGACCTTGACTTTGCCGATGATGTTACCGTACTCTCTGAATCTCTGGAAACCCTTGTGGCGGCTCTTGATGCATTTAGCAATGAAGCGAAGCCCCCTTGGGCTAGAGGTCTCCTGGACCAAGACCAAGATCCAGGATTTTGGGGGCCTGCTAGGAGACCCTGTACAGTCGATACGTGCTTGCGGTGAAAACATCGAAGTCACAAAGAGCTTTATATACCTCGGTAGTGCATTTCACGACTCTGGGCTGTCAGACCAAGAAGTTAGTAGACAGATTGGCCTGGCAGCAGGGGTCATGAAATCTCTCGACAAGAGTATTTGGAGATGTCGGTACCTGTGCAGAAGGACCAAGTTACGTGTTTTCAAGGTCCTGATACTCCCAGTTTTACTCTATGGTAGTGAAACTTGGACACTATCTTGTGCTCTGGAATCTCGTCTTGATGCCTTTTGTAACAGATCCTTGCGCCGGATCATGGGGTACAGTTGGCGGGACCATGTGTCCAACCAACGGCTGCACCGTGAGACCGGTTCAGGACCTGTTACTTGCACAATCCGTGATCGCCAACTCAGGCTATATGGCCACTTGGCTCGACTCCCACAGGATGATCCTGCCCATCAGGTTGTCTCTGTCCGAGACAACCCTGGGTGGAGGAGGCCTGTGGGACGACCGAGAAGGTCGTGGCTTGGGCAGATCGATCAAACCTGTCGTGAGGAACTAGAGATGGGCCGGGCCCCTGCCTGGCGGCTCGCCATGAGGGATTCACGTAGGTGGAAGCGGAGGGTGGATGCGGCTATGCGCCCCTGCCGGCGGTAGCTGCATAATGATGATGATGATGATAAGTGTGTGTGTGTATGCATGTGTGTGTGCATGTGTGTATGTATGTTTACATATTTATAAAGTACACACACACACACACACACACACACACACACACACACACACACACACACACACACACACACACATATGCATACACACACACATAAATATATATATATATATATATATATATATATGTATATATATATATATATATATATATATATATATATATATATATATATATATATATAAGTGTGTGAGTATACATGTGTGTGTGTGTGTGTGTGAGTGTGTGTTTGCAAGTGTGTGTGTGTTTGTTGTGCAAATACACAAACACACACACACAGACATTCATAGTTTAGCTGCTCCCCGGAAGTATAACGAAAGAAAACTTACTTAGCATATTTATCCGGAAAAACTGAATGTCGTTGCCGTACAGAGAGCCCGTGTTTTGGGGTCCACGCTCCAACCCTGACCACTTGGCGTCCCCATTTGCTGTATGGCAGATGCACATATATCCTGTAACTATGATATAATATCCACTGTGAAAACAAAATAACTTAGAATGATGATAGCTTTAACAGTAGTGAAATAATATAATATTTTGATACAGTAACTGAAAGTGAACAATAAACGTGGTACCTAATCGTTACTTACGAATGAACAGACATTGCTCACCTCCGCTTCCCCTGCTGCTCCTCTAGGTTGAGAGCAGCGGTGTTCATCATGGCGAAATTCCAATGTTCACGAAAGAGTGCCCGAAGAACCGCGGCGTTCAGCTGAGTCATCAGCAAGAGCCTCGTTTCCCACACCAACAAGCGGCCGCGCAGGGACGACGCGGCGAAGTGGGCTAGGAAGGCCTCGCTCCTGCTGACCACCACGACGCTCGCACAGCGCGAGGCGATGCGCATCTGTCGCGAGAGAGCGGCGCTTCAGGCTTTTGTTTCAAGCAGTCAAAAATGCACAAGGCGTTTAAATAAAACCAGAAAGGAAACAATAAGAACTCTCTTTTTTTGTGTGAGACGAAACTTTTGAAATCAAACTGGATTCGTCCTTCAGGTTGGTCTGAATTTATTTTGAATGCAAACATGTAGTGGCATTTCATATACTTGTGATTTGATGTCATCGCATGTGTGTGAAAATGTGGTTAGTGAAGAATTGGTGAAAAAATGTGGTTAGTAAAGAATTGGGGAAACTAATGCCTTATTTGGTTATCTATAACTGGCATATCTGTGCTTATCTTCAGTAATCAGACTATATCCTAATATATTAAATTGATTTCATATCAACATTAAAGCTTAAGGAATTAAACAGTCTTATTTCCAGATTAATGGAAAACTGTCATTCGAGTCATTATTTATCAACACCAAAACTGAACAAAGAAACACAGGGATTGGATGTTGTTAAACAGAATATTTCAAGGACTTTCCCGTTTTTCTCGCCGTGCACGTCTCCAAGCACTCACACCGTATCTCACAATTTATCTGATTATTAGAGGAACTTTTATCATACCTTTACCTTAGGTTCTTCCGTCTAGCATTAAAAGTGATCTCACCTTACGGGCTTCAGTGATGACTTGTATAAATTGGCTTTGGTTT
>NC_061822.1:24154360-24159360 GCF_019202785.1 Penaeus chinensis
ACATTTTAAAGGAACGTTCCTCTAGTGTTTAGATTTAGTTTTCGTTGCTCAAAACCCTTGTCCTTCAAAATGACTTAAAAAAATAACACATAATAATTGAAACCTAATATAAATAAATTATGAGAAGAAAATCACAATTAGACAGCTAATTATATAATTATAAATAAGTAATTGAATATAATTTTAACAGTAGAAAAAGAAACCCAACACACACACACACACACACACACACATATATACTAAACTATATTCGGAACAAGTACGCTCTCTCGCCGAAAAGCAACGAAAAGAAGCTGACTCTAGGAACTTATTGGAAGGGAAATTCTCCTTCACGAAAAGACAAGAACGAGACCCTATGACATATTGGGCAATATGGACTCACATCAACTACACACATTTTCTTTTTCTTTGTCACTCCTTTATGTCATTCATATAGTAAATGCATTTTCTAAATAAATGGTTGTACATGATGACAGCCTCTAAAATGTGGGCATATACTTCCGTATATTCAGCGGAAATAAAATTTACATAAAATCGCCAACTTACGAAACTTTCCCATTTTCCTTGTCTTCGTTCAATACTGTGACCATGCGAATGGATCCATCTGTATTCTAGATATTGCAAATGATATTGCACTGACTCTGAAATGTAATATATATTTCGTCTTTTCATCTCGCTTCTCCTAGATATTTTTATTTTATTTCACTGCCAGAGAGTTTTATGAGTTTATGAGTCATTCTTTTGTCTCGCGTGTTTTATTAAACAACAATGGATAAATAAATAAATAAATAAATAAGAATATATATATATATTTTCATTACAGCTTCTACTTAATAAACAAAATAATACTAGTACTTAATAAATTCATGGAAAGAGATAACTATTAAATACACAATACAGGCTTTTTAACAAAGTAAATGGTAATAACAAAAGCAATAGCAACAGCAAAAATGGAAAAGAAAATCTGACCAGTGATAGTAATGATAGCAATAATAATGATGACGATGATAGCAATAGTGTTAAAGATAACAATAATGTCAACAGTAACAGCAGTGACAATAACTATATTAAGAGTTACAATCGGGACCTTTCGCCTTCCCCTCTCCTGTTCCTCCCCCTCTCTGTTCCTTTCCATTCCCGCTCTATCACCCCATCTCGCTCCCACGTCTTCCTTAAATTCACTTCTCCCCTCCCAGTTTGTGCACTTTATCGGATCCCACACACTTCCCTCTTCTTTCTTCTTAAGCGCCCTCCCCTCCATTTCTCCCGCTCGCGCCTTCCTTCTCAATCTATCCTCTCGGATAGTCGTGTTGATAATAAATGTGCATAAACGGTCGGTCCAACTACTTCAATGCAATCAATGTACTTGCCTCAAAGAAAAGTAATGAAAATAAATGATAATAATGATATCAGGAATAGTAATGTTAAGCATAATAAAAATAATAATAATAATAATAATAATAATAATAATAATAATAATAATAATAATAATAATAATAATAATAATAATGATAATTATGATAATAAAAAAAAAAATAATCCTATCGCAGCTACTACTACTGATATTTCTAGTTACTATTATCACTACTACTACTACTACCATTACTATTGCTACTGCTACAAGTTATAACAATGAAATTAATAATATGGGTAATAATGATGCAAGATAACGAATATGATAATAATTATTATAAGAATAGTGATAACGGTAATAAGAAATGTAACAAAAAATAATTCGGTGATAAATATGATTATAAATACACACACACACACGTGTATGTGTAGAAAGAATGAAAGATGGAGTGATAGATATATAGATGGAGAGAATACTTGCTAAAAGACAGGGAGAAAGAGAAAAGGTATAATCGCAATGATTATGGAGGATTCTGATTCTGATTTTCTTTATACTCGTACCTTATAGAGATTCTCTGCTACCAGTCATTAAAATTGATATTCTAAGAATCGTTAAAAAGGCAATACATATGGAGAAGGAATCAATATGTCTTTTGTTGAAATCCCATTATAAGCAATCATAGTATTTTCCATAGTATTGTCCCAACATTAATTCCTTGAGGGGATTTAACGCAAAAGTGTTCTGAAAATTCCTTTGATTTTGGCTCGGAAAGTGATGCAAGTGAAATTCAGAGAATAGTGTCTAGATGCTATTTTTGGAATATTTGTTATGCTTAGAAAAAAATACCTATATACGTATGAACTACGTAGCTATGTCCGTGCAGATAGGTGCAAAGGATGCAGTCAGATTTCATCAGGTTATGAATTTCTCATTTCTTCACCCTTTATTGACGATGCCTCAAATATTTAGTGTCTTCGATTCACTCCGCCTTCTCTTCAGAGGGATGCTTGTTAACGTCAAACCTAATAATGTTTGAAATCATGATAATAATGGTGAAAAATGAATGATGAACAAAACTTGTGTACGTAAAATGTAGATGGAATATCTTATCCGAGAAAACGACTGTACAGGAAACTGACAAAAGCAGAAGTGAATCCACAATACAAGAAAAGTCTCTTATACCGACAAAGCTTACAGCAATGTCTCCTTTTAAACTGTGTTCAATTTCGTATTTATCATATATTTAGAAATATGATGTTATTGAATTTAGATGTTCCTTTGATTTTGTTTAATAGCTACTCAAGTTATCAATGTTCCGGATGCTGCTGGGGTGGTTGGCTCCAGATCAAGGGTCCACGTGTTTGCATTTGTCGTGTTCCTATATCCGTATGCAATCATTTGGCATGTGAAGAGATTATCCACTTTGTAGAATTGGCTTAAATTGTTTTATGGATAAGTATGCACGGAACGTTATTGTATTTGCATCGGTCTCTTAGTTCATTTATGTTTGAGATAATTTGGGCATATGTTGACAAGTGCTACTCTCTCAGCAAAGTTTTATGATTTGGAACAATATATATACACCAAGAGCTAGCGTTTGCTCAACAATGATCCTCATGTACATCCTTTTCTATAGATGTTATCTGTCTATACATGCTCCAAGATTATTTGAGGGATGTGTCCGGTCTTCTGTAAAAGATTATGTACTTATGTTAAATGCATGTAGACCCATGAATTATTCAATTCATGGTATGAGGCATCTACGTCTACAAGAGCAGCAGACGCAAGAATCCCATAGCAGACGAAGATGGATGTATACCCTTACCTTATCACTTGTGAAAGTGAAAGACATAAATTATGCAAAGTTATAAAAAGTAACATGTGTAATCGTTAATAAGTTGGAATAAGAGGTTCAGAGAGAGAGAGAGAGAGAGAGAGAGAGAGAGAGAGAGAGAGAGAGAGAGAGAGAGAGGGAGAGAGAGAGAGAGAGAGAGAGAGAGAGAGAGAGAGAGAGAGAGAGAGAGAGAGAGAGAGAGAGAGAGAGAGAGAGAGAGAGAGAGAAAGCAAAGAAACTCCTGATTTTCCTGAATTAAACAAGAACCTACACACGAATGCTTTTAGCTCCGTAGATTATGGGAGATGTAACACGGTCCAGCCTAAAGTATACATTGGCCGAGCGTTACTGTATTCTTTGGTTCCGCCATTTGCCCAAGTCTGGCGTCGGTTCTCTAGACGAAACTTTTAAAGCAAAGCACGAACACCTACATGTTCAAATAAATACACCGACAAATTAATAAACATTACCAAAACACTAAGACATATGTAATCGCCTAAGAACCCTTAGCGCGGTTGAAAAAACAGTTAAAATATCACAATGAAAGAGAAAAACAGCCAAGTAATTGCACGCATCCCGTTGTAGGAATTGATGGGTTCATGCGGCTGCCTTTCGTGGTTTTCTATTTTCCACGGAAAACAATTCATCCAGAACCATTTTTAGAAGTAACGATAGAAGAAATAAAACCAGTAAAGTAATATATAGCAGCACTATGTAAAATTTCGTAATGATTTCCGCAAAGGCAAATATGTTACAGCAATGTCATTTCAGCTGGAGTTCAGTTGGTTAGCTCCCACTCGCAAAAGACCGGAAGCCCATGCAAATAGAGTGCAAACAAGCTGGTCAGGCGAATGTGAATTATAATGGCAATCGCGGTGACTTAAACAAGGACGGTCACAAGCATAAAAGGAAAGCTTTCATCTACGTCGACGAATAAACAAGAAATCTAAAAATGATTCCTTTCCGTTTATTTCTCTCTCTCTCTTTCCTCTCTCTCCCCCTCCCCCTTAAATCTTAACCTTAACCTTAAATTTAACCCACTCTCTCTGTCGCTTTCTCTCTCTCTCTCTCTCTCTCTCTCTCTCTCTCTCTCTCTCTCTCTCTCTCTCTCTCTCTCTCTCTCTCTCTCATTCTTCTTCTTCTCTTTCCCTTTCTTTTCAGCAAGTATCATTTGTCCCTTAGTTCAATCTACTCAATTTAAAGCTAATACAAATCATAGTGAGAATTTATTCACAAACTACTCGCCTTAGAATCCTTTGTGGGATGTGAAATATCAGTATACAATGAGATATTTCCGTGTAAAGGCTTTAGAATGTACATATTCATAGTCAAATATTATAACACCCATATTGAAAAAATAGAAAAACTTTTTTTCTCCATTCCGAACATCTATTTGCTAAGAATAAATTCCTGAATTCAAATGCAATCGTTTGTCCCGACATGGTCATCGCAGATAAACTGCTTTTCGTTTCTGTTTTGGAGAATTAGTCGAAATCTCTATTGGCCCGGAATAAGAGGGTCGACAATATTCTGCCGCTGATTTTGGTTAAACATTGCATATTCAAGGATGTAGGATGAGAGAGGCTGAACACGAAGGAGGGTGGGATATATGTATGAATCTATACACACACACACACACACACACACACACACACACATATATATATATATATATATATATATATATATATATATACACATATATATGTTCTCTCTCTCTCTTTCTCTCTCTCTCTCTCTCTCTCTCTCTCTCTCTCTCTCTCTCTCTCTCTCTCTCTCTCTCTCTCTCTCTCTCTCTATCTTTCTCTCTCT
>NC_061822.1:24164360-24169360 GCF_019202785.1 Penaeus chinensis
AAAAGTCTGTGTTGTTGCTGTATCATCCTTGGCGTTAATGAAACCAAAAGTCGTAATCAGGTTCTGTTTACTTTTATTTATAAGTTACATTTTCCTTAATTTAGAAATTGTCAATGCTGGATTTTTTTTTTTTTTTTTTTTTTTTTTTTTTTTTTAATGCTTTAAACAATATACGACAAAAAAAGTCATCATTACTTGTATGCCTCCTGAAATTAGCAAAAGTGTTTGATTCTCCGGGTCTTCGGCAGTTTCTCTGGGTCTTGGATAGTTTCTCTGGGTCTTGGGGCAGTTTCTCTGGGTTTTGGATAGTTTCTCTGGGTCTTGGGCAGTTTCTCTGGGTCTTGGGCAGTTTCTCTGGGTCTTGGATAGTTTCTCTGGGTCTTGGGCAGTTTCTCTGGGTCTTGGATAGTTTCTCTGGGTCTTGGGCAGTTTCTCTGGGTCTTGGATAGTTTCTCTGGGTCTTGGGCAGTTTCTCTGGGTCTTGGGCAGTTTCTCTGGGTCTTGGATAGTTTCTCTGAGTCTTGGGCAGTTTCTCTGGGTCTAGGATAGTTTCTCTGGGTCTTTGGCAGTTTCTCTGGGTCTTGGGTGGTTTCTCTGGGTCTTGGATAGTTTCTCTGGGTCTTGGGCAGTTTCTCTGGGTCTTGGGTATTTTCTATGGATCTTGGGCAGTTTCTCTGGGTCTTGGGCAGTTTCTCTGGGTCTTGGGTACTTTCTCTGGATCTTGGGTACTTTCTCAGGGTCTTGGGCAGTTTCTCTGGGTCTTGGGCAGTTTCTCTGAGTCTTGGGCATTTTCTCTGAGTCTTGGGCATTTTCTCTGGGTCTTGGGCATTTTCTCTGGGTCTTGGGC
Source organism: Penaeus chinensis (assembly GCF_019202785.1). NCBI lineage: Eukaryota > Metazoa > Arthropoda > Malacostraca > Decapoda > Penaeidae > Penaeus > Penaeus chinensis. The sequence continues at coordinate 24,165,208 of NC_061822.1, forward strand.
AGTTTCTCTGGGTCTTGGACAGTTTCTCTGGGTCTTGGATAGTTCCTCTGGGTCTTGGGCATTTTATCTGGGTCTTGGGCAGTTTCTCTGGGTCTTGGATAGTTTCTCTGGGTCTTGGGCAGTTTCTCTGGGTCTTGGGTACTTTCTCTGGATCTTGGGTACTTTCTCTGGGTCTTGGATAGTTTCTCTGGGTCTTGGGCAGTGTCTCTGGATCTTGGGCAGTTTCTCTGGGTCTTGGGCAGTTTCTCTGGGTCTTGGGCATTTTCTCTGGGTCTTGGGCAGTTTCTCTGGGTCTTAGGTAGTTTCTCTGGGTCTTGGGCAGTTTCTCTGGGTCTTGGGCAGTTTCTCTGGGTCTTGGGCAGTTTCTCTGAGGCTTGGATAGTTTCTCTGGGTCTTGGGCAGTTTCTCTGGATCTTGGGTAGTTTCTCTGGGTCTTGGGCATTTTCTCTGTGTCTTGGGCAGTTTCTCTGGGTCTTGGGCAGTTTCTCTGCATCTTGGGTAGTTTTTCTGGGTCTTGGGCAGTTTCTCTGGGTCTTGGATAGTTTCTCTGGGTCTTGGGTAGTTTCTCTGGGTCTTGGACAGTTTATCTGGGTCTTGGGCAGTTTATCTGGGTCTTGGGCAGTTTCTCTGGATCTTGGGCAGTTTCTCTGGGTCTTGGATAGTTTCTCTGGGTCTTGGGCAGTTTCTCTGGGTCTTGGGTAGTTTCTCTGGGTCTTGGGCAGTTTCTCTGGGTCTTGGGCAGTTTCTCTGGGTCTTGGGCAGTTTCGCTGGGTCTTGGATAGTTTCTCTGGGTCTTGGGTAGTTTCTCTGGGTCTTGGGCATTTTCTATGGATCTTGGGCAGTTTCTCTGGGTCTTGGGTAGTGTCTCTGGATCTTGGGTACTTTCTCTGGGTCTTTGGTAATTTCTCTGGGTCTTTGGCAGTTTCTCTGGGTCTTGGGCAGTTTCTCTGGGTCTTGGATAGTTTCTCTGGGTCTTGGGCAGTTTCTATGGGTCTTGGATAGTTTATCTGGGTCTTGGGCATTTTCTCTGGGTCTTGGGCAGTTTCTCTGGGTCTTGGGCAGTTTCTCTGGGTCTTGGATAGTTTCTCTAGGTCTTGGGTAGTTTCTCTGGGTCTTGGGCACTTTCTCTGGGTCTTGGATAGTTTCTCTAGGTCTTGGGCATTTTCTCTGTGTATTGGGCAGTTTCTCTGGGTCGCTAGTTTCTCTGGGCCTTGGGCAGTTTCTCTGGGTTTTGGATAGTTTCTCTGGGTGTTGGGTATTTTCTCTTGGTCTTGGGCAGTTTCTCTGGGTCTTGGGCATTTTCTCTGGGTCTTGGACAGTTTCTCTGGGTCTTGGGTAGTTTCTCTGGGTCTTGGGCAGTTTCTCTGGGTTTAGGATAGTTTCTCTGGGTCTTGGGCAGTTTCTCAGGGTCTTTGGTAGTTTCTCTGGGTCTTGGGCAGTTTCTCTGGGCCTTTGATAGTTTCTCTAGGTCTTGGGCAGTTTCTCAGGGTCTTGGGTAATTTCTCTGGGTCTTGGGCAGTTTCTCTGGGTCCTGGATAGTTTCTCTGGGTCTTGGGCAGTTTCTCTGGGTCTTGGATAGTTTTTCTGGGTCTTGGATAGTTTCTCTATGTCTTGGGCATTTTCTCTGGGTCTTGGGCAGTTTATCTGGGTCTTGGACAGTTTCTCTGGGTCTTGGATAGTTTCTCTGGGTCTCGGGTATTTTCTCTTGGTCTTGGGCAGTTTCTCTGGGTCTTGGGCATTTTCTCTGGGTCTTGGACAGTTTCTCTGGGTCTTGGATAGTTTCTCTGGGTCTTGGGCAGTATTTCTAGGTCTTGGGTAGTTTCTCTGGGTCTTGGGCAGTTTCTCTGGGCCTTGGGTAGTTTCTCTGGGTCTTGGGCAGTTTCTCTGGGTCTTGGGTAATTTCTCTGGGTCTTAGGTAGTTTCTCTGGGTCTTGGATAGCTTCTTTGGGTCTTGGGTAGTTTCTCTGAGCCCCGGACAGTTTCTTTGGGTTGTGGGTAGTTTCTCTGGGTCTTATATAGTTTCTCTGGTTATTGGATAGTTTCTCTGGATGTAGGTTAGTCTCTCTGTGTTGGGTAGTTTCTCTGTGTGTTGGGTAGTTTCTCTGGGTCTTGGGTAGTTTCTCTGGGTCTTGGGTAGTTTCTCTAGGTCTTGGGTAGTTTCTCTGGGTCTTGGGTAATTTCTCTGTGTGGGTTGTGATAATGAAGTGAGTTATGATAATGATGTGTGTTGAGAGTGCCATGATATGATGCCAATGTATACGGATTATGATACCAGTATTATCGCACATATATTGCGATAATTATGTGATTATATTATACACACTGTCTTTTGTGTGATATGTTATACCATGTGAAATATAGGTTATGTTTAGTTTATATTGCTGTGTAGCATATCACCTATGTGAAAGAGCGAGATTCTCTGTACGATTTATAGAGTACATTTTATTTTGTCTCTGTAATCACACGTCTGGCAGTAACAGTCTCAGACGGAGCCTGGCGTGTGGGGCAGAGGAACAAGAGTTCCGTATTAATTTAGTCAGAGCTGATCTCCAATGAACCTACTTTAGTTTTCATCAGTGTTTTCTTCACCCTCAAGCATCATAGAGAATCACAAAACAAACATAGAAGACGAACACTCTGGGTCTTGGGTAGTTTCTTTGTGTTTTGTATAGTTTCGCTGAGTCTTGGGTAAATTTTTTCTGGGTCATAGGTATTTTTTCTGGGTTTTGGATAATTTTTCTGGGTCTTGGGTAGTTTCTCTGGGCCCTGTGCAGTTTCGGGTCCCGGGTAGTTTCTTTAGTCCTGGGAAAATTTCTAATGATATCAATAAATCAGAAAACATGAAAGGGGACTGATTTGGAAAAGCTAAAAAAAAAAAAAAATGAAAATGGTCTCGTAAAAAATCGTGGTAAGAAAAATATAATTTTAATTTAAAAAATAATGCAAAACATAGGAGTAGATAAAAATGCAATAGAAAATGATAAAATGAAGTAAAATAAAACCAACAGCGGACTGTAAGGAGTATTTTGCGTTACTGCAGTGGGAATGTGAAGGAGGTTATAAAGAAAATTATATAATCACTAGAACCTGGTGAAAAATAGCTATTATTGATTATTGCTAAACAAAAAAATACATTATATATAACTATATATATATATATATATATATATATATAACTATATATATATATATATAGTTAGATATGTATATGTGTGTGTGTGTGTAAGTGAAATTAGAAACACTTTTTCAAGCGATCGAGAAATGGTTGTTTGCAGACGGAGATCAATGTAGATATTTAAAACAAGCTGTCCCGTACAGAGAAATCTCAGTCTCTCTCTCTCTGTTGTTCTCCTTTCTGGAAGATAAATGCTATTCTCTCTGTCTGGCATCCCATATGCCAGTCTCTCCCTATCTCCCGCTCTCTATGCATGATTAATTTCCTCTCTTCCTTCACCATTCCCCTCTCTCTCTCTTCTCTCTCTCACTCTGCCCTGAATTGACACTTCATGTCCCTGGAGTTATGTCCTAAGCTCCTCGCCGTTCATGCTTGACTAATGTTCAACATCTGTCAGCTCTCAGAGAGAAGTCTTTCTTTCTTGTTTACACGTCGCCGGGGTGGGCGGCGCTGCACCCGCGCCATCAGACACCTTTTCTCCGTTTCATTTCGACTACAGTCTTTATTCGTTTATAGTGATAGATAGGTATTTGTGTGTGTGCGTGTGAAATGCGGGTTTGGGGGATTGCTTATAGAGTCTGTTTGCTACTTGCTTATCCAGGTGTTCCTTTGACTGTTATTACTGAGCGGCGCAATAATTGTTCAGGAGACAGTGTAGTATAGTTGAATTATTTCAAAGCGAAATACAAAGTATTTATATACGTGCGTAAACACACACACATACATAGATATATACATACATACATTCATACATGCATACATGCATATACACACATGAACATATATATAACTGAATACATACACGCAAGCACACACACACACACACACACACACACACACACACACACACACACACACACATATATATATATATATGTGTGTGTGTGTGTGTGTGTGTGTGTCTATATATATAAATACAAAAAGAGAGAAATGTATGTATACAGATATATATGTATATATGTATATGTATATATATAT
>NC_061822.1:24174360-24179360 GCF_019202785.1 Penaeus chinensis
TTGACTGATAAAGAAATGCTGATTATATATATATATATATATTTATATATATAATATATAGTACAGTATATATATATATATATATATATATATATATATATATATATATATATATGTATATAATATGTACAGTGTATGCACAGTATAAAAAAAAAATATATCTATATATCTATATATCTATAAATATATATATATATATATATATATATATGTATGTATGTATGTATGTATGTATGTATATATATATATATATATATATATATATATATATATATATATTCATATATATATATATATATATATATATATATATATTATAAACATATATACATATCTATATCTATCTCTATCTCTCTCTCTCTCTCTCTCTCTCTCTCTCTCTCTCTCTCTCTCTATATATATATATATATATATATATATATATATAGTTATATAAGTTATAAGGTCTAAGGTTTTCTCTCATTTAATAAATAGTATTTCATAATTACATACGGTCTCTTATTTAGTATACTTTCCAGTTATTATCATGAGCTAACCTCTTGTTATTTTCTTATATTCTCGGGGGAATAGATTGCTTCAAGGGAAAATATAGAAAATCCAGTATTTATTTCCAATATATATTTTCCATATATATTCACACAACAAAACAAATCACAACCGCACATCAATAAAAATAAAATAAAAAATAAATGTATTGTAGGCACTAGTCCAGCCCGGGGTCATGCGGCCGAGGATAGTGCGGACCGGGATAATATAGCCCAGCGTATGCAGTCTAGGGTATAGTAGTAGTAGTAGTAGGCCCCCTGAAGTCATGTCTGACTATGGGTAGCGCTCGACATAGTTAAAACAAAAATATATAGAAAATAAACATTTTTCCACACATGGCAGTACGCAGAGTGCACGGCGTACAAATTTATAAAATAAAGATAAAACAATGTTTGCATAGAGATAACATATGTAGAAGCAGCATAGAATTAACAGAAAGAACAACCTTAGTGGGAACATTTCTTGCTGTGGCTGAGAAGGCCAATGCGAGCCTTGCAATCTCTGCCGCAGTTTGGACAAATGAAGGCGGAAGGTAGTTGCAGATGCTCGCCTGCTGTTGCCTTTCTTCTTGCACGTTTTTCAGCGACATATGCCTTCCATCTACTTTCCCCTTTAAGAAGCTGACGTTTCAAGGTTAGCTTCCAAGCATCCCTGTTTGCGGCAATTGTCTCCCAAGATGCCACGTCAATGTCCAGGGCTTTCATATCCCTCTTGCAGACATCTCTATACCTGAGTAGGGGGCGCCCTCTGACTCTCTCCCCTTCCACAAGCTCTTCATAGAGCAAGTCTTTAGGGATTCTGCCATCATCCATTCTGTGGACATGACCCAGCCATCTCAGTCGACGCTGCCTAAGCAGTGTGTAAATGGAAGGAAGGCCAGCTATTTCAAGCACCGCAACATTTGTCTTCCTTTCTTCCCACTTGATGCCAAGGATGAAACGCAGGTTTCTCAGATGGAATATCTGAAGACGCTCTTCTTGTCTAGCATAGGGTGTCCAAGTCTCGCTGCCATAGAGCAAAGTGCTCAATATACATGCACTGTAGACTGACATTTTTGTGCTGACTTTCAATGTGGAGTTCTCCCACACTCTGTCAGTTAGCTTTGACAGGGTACCTGCAGCTTTGCCTATCCTCTTGTTAATCTCTGAGTCTAATGAAAGAGATTCAGAGATGCTAGAGCCTAGGTACGTAAAATCCTCAACGACACCTAGCTCATAGTTGTCAATTTGGATTGAAGGCTTAATGGATGAGCCCTGAGACAGAATTTTGGTCTTTGGGAGGCTAATGATCAGGCCAAATTCTTTACAAGCTATGGAGAGGCGGTCCATCAAAAGTTGGAGCTCCTCTTCTGTGTGAGTGGCAATGCCAGCATCATCAGCAAATAGCATGTCTCTGATCATAGCCTCTCTTACTTTGGTTTTTGCTCTGAGTCTAGCAAGGTTGAAAAGCCGCCCATCGGACCGAGTCCTAAGGAAGATACCCTCTTTCACATCACCAAAAGCGTGTTTAAGGAGCATTGAGAAAAAGATCCCAAAGAGGGTTGGGGCTAGGACGCAACCTTGCTTCACGCCGTTGTGTATGTCAAAAGGCTCAGACAAATTTCCATCAAACTGCACTGTCCCTTTCATGTTCTGGTGGAAGGATCTAACTAGACAAAGGAGCTTTGGAGGGCAGCCAATTTTAGAAAGCGCCAAGTACAGTCCCTCACGACTAACTGTGTCAAACGCTTTAGTCAGATCGACAAAAGCAAGAAATAATGGCATATTTTGCTCCCTGCATTTCTCCTGAAGCTGTCTCGATGCAAAGATCATGTCAATAGTTGATCGGCCTGCCCTGAAACCACACTGAGATTCAGGATAGACACGCTCAGCAAGCTTTTGTAACCTGACAAGAAGAACTCTTGCATATACCTTGCCCACTATACTAAGGAGAGATATGCCCCTGTAATTGTTGCAGTCACTCCGTTCACCTTTATTCTTGTAGAGAGTAACTATCTTAGTATCTCTCATGTCCTGTGGCACTTCACCTTCTGCCCAGCAACAACAAAGAAGATCATAAATAGGTTTAAGGAGGACTGTCTGACACTGTTTGATTAAATCAGGAGGTATCTCATCACTTCCTGGAGCTTTACCAGGGGCAAGCTGGTCAATAGCTTTACTCAGCTCAGAGATTGTAGGCATCTCATCAAGCTCATGTAAAACACTAAGTTGCTCCATCGCAGCAAGTGCGGACTCAGAAACAGTGCTCTGCCTAGAGTATAGGACAGAATAATGCTCTTTCCAGCGATCCAACTGCTTACCCTTGTCCACAATAAGTTCTCCAGAGGAGGATTTCAAGGGGGCAGATTTGATCTGAGTAGGCCCTGTTGCAGTCTTAATGCCCTCATACATGGCTCTGATATTGCCTGTAGCAGAGGCATTTTCAATGTGCTGACTCAGCTCCATCCAGTAGTCATTGGCGCAACGCCTGACCATCTGCTTGGCCTCATTTCTGGCTTGCCGGAGCTTGTACAGATTTTCTCTACTGGGGTGCTTGTTGTACACGCACTGCATTTGCCTCTTTTTCACAATAACAGGATTAAGTATCTTAGACTTTGTCTCAAACCAGTCAGAAGACTTATTTTTTTTTTTCTACCAAAGGTTGCAAGTGCACAGCTGTGCATTGCAGATTTCAAAGACTGCCATCGCTTTTCAGCTTGATCTGACTCTATGATTGAATATTCCTTTTCAAAAAGGTTTGTAAATTGTGACACAAGCACAGGATCCTGCATGTTTGCAGTGTTCAGACGAGGCTTTCCCTTAGCCTTAGAAAAGAACATCTTTTTTGGAGAGAGCTTAACTTTGCAACAAACAAGCAAATGATCAGTATCACAGTCAGCACTGTGATAAGAACGAACAACTTTGATGGAATTGAGGTTTGATCTATGAACAAGCACAAGATCAAGCTGATGCCAATGCTTGCTGCGTGGATGTCTCCAAGAAACTTTATTCTGAGGTTTAGTCTGAAAGAATGAGTTAGCAACGCAAAGATTGAGACGCGTGCAAAATTCAAGAAGTCTCTGACCATTTTCATTAACTTTGCCAACATTGAGTTTGCCTAAACAAGAAGGCCAAGCCTCGTAGTCACTACCAACACGGGCATTGAAATCGCCAAGTAGAATAACTTGGTCTTTTGGAGGAACTTTCAGAAGGGTGGCACAGAGATTTTCATAAAACTCATCTTTTGTGTCAGAGGAGGCCATGAGAGTTGGCGCGTAGACACTGATGAGTGTCACAGGGCAAGTGGTGGTGTTGAGTCTCATTGTGAGAATACGTTCAGAGCCGTTTGTTGGAGGTTCAATCATTTTCAACAGACTATTCTTCACGGCAAAGCCGACACCATGCTCCCTTCTCTCATCTTTTGGCTTACCATGCCAATAGAAGGTATAGTCTTTCTCGCGTAGGCTAGCTGCCTCTGCAAGGCGCGTCTCCTGCAGTGCAACAATGTCGACATCAAGTCTAGAGAGCTCATTGTTTATAACTGCAGTTTTTCTAAGGTCATTTATGCTTCCAAGGTCAACTGAAATACCAGTAAGCATAGTCCTGACATTCCAGGTTCCCAGTTTCAGAGCTGGTCTCTGTGATTTTGAGTGAGTTTTGGCAGGTGTATTTATTAAGACTAGCTTTTCGGCTTTTGGCCTAGCCCCACACACCTAGGCGAAGCAAGCTAGAATGGCACGGGAATTCACCTAATTTACCGGGGGCTGCCCAGCTTAAGGAGGGCGGTAGATTTCCAATGGGGCGCGATGACCCCTCCCACCGACGGTAAGAGACCCCTAGCACTCGTCATGACGGCCATTTGTCAGAGCTTATAACCGGTAAACTGCCTCTCACCCGTGTTGTTACTCCACTGAGCGTGAGCCCAGCGGACTGGAGTGTCCTCTCCAATGTTGTAAGAATGTGGATGGATGAGTGAGTGTCGAGCGGTGCCTGGGCAAAAACAAAAAATAATAACGCAAAAGAAAAAAATAGAAATAGGAGTACAGATGCTGCCCAATAACCAGTGCTCCCCTCTACTTCCCAGTGATTACACAGGCGAGGCATCCGAGATGACATCAACCTGCCACAAAGGGACGCAGATTTTTGGTAGGGTTGATCTCCCTAGGCATTGTCTTTACAAGACAGGTTTCCCTGGCCATTGTCCAACAAGTGGATCATCTGCCCAGCGTAGTGGGTTTGGACCATAACTGATATATACACCAGCTGCTCCGCGACCCCAAAAGTCACATGCTCCCATGACTTTGCCTTTGATCTTCAGTCAACGACCAAAGACCTGACCCTGAAGGCACAGGCCATGACACAGGTAGTACTGGCTTACATGGTACCAGTAGCTTCCAGCCGAAGCTGGCCTGACCTGACCTAGGGTATGCAGCCACGGTATACAGGCACGGTATGCAGCCGGGTAATGCGGATTGG
>NC_061822.1:24196860-24201860 GCF_019202785.1 Penaeus chinensis
GGAAAGTGACTGGATTTTTTCATTTCTTTCTTTCGTGTGACACATCGTTTCTTGTAATAGAACAGAAATGGTATGATCGTATTCACCTTTTCCTTAAACCTCACTCTACACGGTGATGCATGGTGACTTCAAAGAAAAGGACTTTGTTTCGCTGTTGTACTGGAACTGTGGAGCCGTGATAATTACTGGCACCCTGTAGCATCACTAGACAGCCCGCACAAAGGACTAAGTCTTTCTCTTTCTACCCTTCTATCCCCATCCCTCTCTCTCTGGATCTCTCTCGTCACACACACACACATAGAGATATATACATATGTATATGTATACATATATATTTCTATATCAGTCTCTCTCTCTCTCTCTCTCTCTCTCTCTCTCTCTCTCTCTCTCTCTCTCTCTCTCTCTCTCTATATATATATATATATATATATATATATATATATATATATATATATATATATGTGTGTGTGTGTGTGTGTGTGTGTATGTGTACATACACACACACACACACACACACAATGGCAATAACAACATCAATAACAATAATACAACAACACTATAAACAGACAATACTACTACTAATGAAAGTATCAGTATTTTTTGTGAAAGTGATAATTACGATGATGGAGGTAATAATGACGAGAATTATTCAAATGATGATAACAATGATGGTGATAATGATAATGAAGATGATGGCTTTGATGACACGGATCGTGATAGTCCGAACAGCGGCAAAAAACCACCACCACATCTTGGCAACGTTTCGAAAGCAAGTATGTGGCATCTGCTGCAGGAAGTTCGGAAAAGCCGTGAAAGAGTAACCTGACATAACCTGACATGCCTCGGTCTTGTGGGCTTGAATACACAATTAGCTAAAACATTAATGATTAAGAATGTTCTGGTTTGTGTCAAAATAGGGAAATACAGTACACTGTTGCTGTTGTTCTTGTTATCACTATAGTTATCATCATTATTATTGTTACTATTATCATTATTACAATAACAATAACAGTAACACTTGAATAATTAACATGATTAACAATCATTAATAGTAATAATAGTAATAATTAAATTATAATAATGATTTATAAGAATGATAAAAATGATGATTATAATGATAAAGATAATGAAGAACATAACAATGATAATGATGAATATAATAATGATAATGATGAAACTAACAATTATTACTATTATGATTATTATCACAATATCACAATATCATAATATTAATAACAATCCTAATACTAATTATTATTATTATTATTATTATTATAACAATAATTCAAATAATGCTAATAATGATAAAACAGATGATGAGGATGATGGTGATCGAAATGATGTCTCAGGCTCTGTCTAGGCAACCGGTTACATCGGGCTTCAGAGCAACATACCATTTTCTAACCTTAGAGAGTATGTATTTATCAAAGGCTCTATAAACATGGCAACCGAGGCAATAATTCTCGATATTCAAATGGCTACATTTCACAGTCCAGAGAGTTATGTCAAATCGTGATTTTAAATCTGTACTAAAAGCTAGACAAGAGGTACATAAACTATTATGAGCAATGATTGATGAATATATATATTTTTTCACACACACACAAACACACACATACAAACGCACACACACACACACACACACACACACAAACACACGCACATTCTATCTCTTTCTTTATCTGCAAGACTTCCCTCCCTCTGTCTCCATCTGTCTTAAAATTTGTCAATTCTTTGCTCAACATTCCTCCTACTTTTTATTATTTTTCTCATGTTACATTTCGCTATCTATCTCTATCACCCTCCTCTTCCCATTTTTGTTTCATTCTTTCCCCCTCTCTTTTCGTTCATTTCCACCATTCCTCCATCTCTCTCTCTCATTCTCTTTCTCCACTCTCTTGTCTCACTCTCCCTGTTTGTCTTTCCCTCTACCCCCCTCTCTTACCCCCCCCCCTCTCTCTCTGTTTGTCTCCCCCCCCTCTCTCTCTATCTCTCTCCCTGATTGTCTTTCCCCCTACCCCCCATTCCTACCCCCCCCCCTCTCTCTCTCTCTCTCTCTCTCTCTCTCTCTCTCTCTCTCTCTCTCTCTCTCTCTCTCCCTCCCTGTTTGTCTTTCCCCCTACCCCCCTCTCCTACCCTCTCTCTCTCTCTCTCTGTTTGTCTTTCCCCCTACCCCCCATTCTTACCCCCCTCCCTCCCTCTCTCTCTCTCTCTCTCTCTCTCTCTCTCTCTCTCTCTCTCTCTCTCTCTCTCTCTCTCTCTCTCTCTCTCTCTCTCTGATTGTCTTTCCCCCTACCCCCCTCTCCTACCCTCTCTCTCTCTCTCTCTGTTTGTCTTTCCCCCCTACCCCCCATTCTTACCCCCCTCCCTCTCTCTCTCTCTCTCTCTCTCTCTCTCTCTCTCTCTCTCTCTCTCTCTCTCTCTCTCTCTCTCTCTCTCTCTCTCTCTCCCTGATTGTCTTTCCCCCTACCCCCCTCTCCTACCCTCTCTCTCTCTCTCTCTGTTTGTCTTTCCCCCTACCCCCCTGTCCTACCCCCCCTCTCTCTCTCTCTCTCTCTCTCTCTCTCTCTGTGTGTGTGTGTGTGTGTGTGTGTGTCTTTCCTCCTAATCCCCCTCTCACTCTCTCTCTCTCTCTCTGTGTGTTCCTACTTCCATTTGCTCCATTACCTTTCTTTGCAGCAAACATTATTCTTGGTCTGAGCAACAGAAAGCGCAGCATTGTATTGTTGATGGCGTCCCATCTGACACAGTGCAGTTGTATAAACATTCAGGTGCAGCTTTTAACGTGCATGCCTCCCTTCCCTCTCCCCGAGTTCAGGTGAATGACATGACTGCTTTACGTATGCATGAAGGTGCGTGTGTACAAATATTCTCATGGAAATCTTGTAAAGGCCCAAACATATGATGATGTATTTTGAATGTAAGAGTCAAGAGAAAATATATACACCCACACATGGCGGTATTTCTGCGTGTGATTTTACGCATCATATTTTCAGGAAGAAATAAAAAAGGATTTTGGAAGCTTGCATCGGATTCTGTCACACGCAGCTCTCTCGCCTCTTGCAAAATCTTAAACCAATGGATCACTTGCAAGTTGTAATAAATCAATGCATGTGGACATATAAATCACTCGACGAGAGGAAAGGGAAAGGAAACACGGAAGCAATTTGCAAAATGTCACACAATTTTGCAAGGGTTTCCAGAATACTATTTACCTTAGTTTTGAAATGCAATTCAGGGAACAGAAATTTGAGATAAACATTCTCGCGAAAGAATAGTGATAATTATGGTATCAATTATGATATTAATGACTATGATAGCATTAAATTAATGATAATGCCGATCATAATCAAACCTTTATGGCAGTGATGATGTAATTGGCGATACAAATTTCAATAATATCAACATCAAAACAAATGGTGAAAATGATGATGATGATGATGATCAATATATGATTGCGTGGGTTCAACAGATGGTGCAATATGCATTTCTTTAGTCATTGTTGATTTATTTCAAGTATATTTTCGAAGACCATGTATAATGCATTATCGTCTCCCCGAGGTTCGAAATAATATACGAAACATTTTGACAAGATATTGCGCTTTATTCGCCACCAGACTTGGGGAACGCAGAAGGCCCCTCTTTGGAATCTATTTCAAAACGAGTCTCAGAATTTGCTTCAGTTGGAACAAAGTACGGCTTGTGTTTTGCCAAAGCAGATGGCTGGATACGACAGCTGCCAGCATCTGAATATTAGAAATATCCGAACGAAATGGCTGGAAACAAATGGTTGAAAAGCGCCAACATGCTTCATAGAACTGTTTGTTTAAACAAAAATTGATGAATAGTATGTCTTTTGTATTACTGTATGCCTTTTGTTACTATATTTTTCTAGCATTATAGTTTCTGTCATTCGAAGTATATTTTCTTATTCAATTATCATAAAGTCATCCTCATTATCCTCATCCGTTATGATCATCACCCTCACACACATTATCACCCTCATCATTTTAAACTTTCTAGTATAATGAAGAGCCCGAGACAACGAAGCGACAATAAAATAATAACGATCTTTTCCATATATCACCATCCTTCCTTCCTTCCATCCTCTCATCCATCATTCCATCCTCCCGTCCATCCTTCCTTCACAAACATTCCTCCCTGCGCCAGGCACTCGATATCCCCCAGGGGCGCTCGCATCACAGGATCAGGTTGCGAGGAGAGCATTAGGGAAGGTCCTGCGTGGGAGCCGGGGAGCGTCCTTTGCAGGAGGAGCTCCTCGAGGGACGGGGTAGGTTAGGTTTGGGTTTAGGTTAAAGTTAGGGTAAAGGTTAAGGTTAGGATAGGTTAGGTTAGGTTAGGTTAGGTTTAGGTTTAGGTTTAGGCTTAGGTTTAAGTTAAGGTTAAGTTTAGAAAATGTTAGGATGGTGTGGCTTGTGTTTTAGTGTGTGGCTTGAATAGTTATTGATTCGTCTGTGACGTAGACACATGCACACGCATACATATATGTATATATATGTATACATATATATACATATATATATATACATACATACATACATACATACATACATACATACATACATACATACATACATACATACATACATACATACATACATACATACATACATTCATACATACATACATACACACACATACGTATCCTGGCGCTTCGAGTCTTTGTAGAGCGCCGTCGTGAGTTCGTCGTGGGATGCTTGCAGCTTACATCTACCTAAAGAAAGCATTTGAAACCGTACATCGCGAATCACTCTGGGAGATCCTGAGGCTAAGCGGAATTCCAACAAGGATTATTGGATTAATAGCAAGCCTGTATACTGGTACTGAAAGTGCTGTAAAGTGTGGTGGGGGCCTGTCGAGCTTCTTCCCTGTTTGTTCAGGAGTGGGACAAGGCTGTGCTCTTGCGCCAACACTTTTTAACACTTGCATGGACTGGATACTGGGTAGAGCTACTGTCCAAAGTCACTGTGGATCAACTT
>NC_061822.1:24224360-24226860 GCF_019202785.1 Penaeus chinensis
GGCGTCCACCTGTATTGTAAACGGTATACTTATGTCAGGAGCTTGCAAGACGGGGGCGGTACACAAGAGGCGCTTCAGGTCTTCAAAGGCTTGCTGACACTTATCTGACCACCTGAATGTCCGTTTAGTACTACGCAAGTCTGTCAAAGGCGCGGATACCTGGGAGAAGTTCTTACAGAATCTTCTGTAGTAGCCGACCATCCCCATGAAGCGCATCAAGCCTTTCCGGTCGACGGGCGCGGGATACTGAAGAACAGCTTCCACCTTTGCTGCGACAGGTGCGACCTGGCCCTGATCGATCACGTGACCCAAGAAGGTAACATGAGCGTGTCCAAATTCACTTTTCTGCAGGTTTACCGTAAGATTGGCGTCCGACAGGGCTGAGAAGAGCGCACGCAGGCGGACCAGATGTTCCTCCCAGGACTCGCTCCAGATTACGAGGTCGTCGAGATTACAACGAACACCTTCTAGGTCCACCGTCAGGTAATTCATGAGTCGCTGAAAGGATGCCGGGGCGTTCCTCATCCCAAACGGAAGAACCCTGAACTCGTAGAGGCCGGCCGGGGTGACAAACGCAGAAATCGGCCTCGCCCTCTCTGTTAATGGGACTTGGTAATACCCCTGGAGGAGATCCAATTTCGACAAATAGCGTGCCCTCCCCAAATCGTCAATGATGTCGTCCATCTTCAGGAGGGGAAAGGAGTCCGCCACAGTTACCGCATTCACCTTCCTGTAGTCCACGCATAGACGGTAAGTGCCGCTACTCTTGAGAACTAGGACCACAGGGGAGGCCCAGGGGCTAAGGCTGGGACTGATGATACCCAGCTCTTTCAGACGTTGAATCTCTGCCTGCAGGAATGCCCTCTTCTCGGTATTGAGGCAATAGGGAGCTTGGCGTACTGGTTGAGCATCCCTAGTCTCAACTTCGTGTTCCAGCAGAGGGCAGAGAAGTGGTACATCACTGAATAGTTTATCATACTCCTGCAGAAGAGAACGAATGTTTGCTGCTTGGGCAGCAGTAAGGTGTTTAAGTTTAACATCAGGATTAGCTAAGATGACCGAATTGGTGAGATTAGGCTCCACAATAGGAATATTTTCATTATTTTCACTACTGATATTAGTAGGTACAACTACTGAAACCTCACGTAGATTTTCCTTCAAATCATCTCGTTCATAGTATTTTTTCAGGAGGTTCGCGTGTACATGACGACGTTTCTTACGTCTCTTATGTGTTTCAATTACAAAATTAGCATTACTAGTTCGTTTTAAAATACGAAATGGACCCGCATATCGAGACTGAAGAGGCTGGTTAGGAAGAGGTAGCAAGGCTAAAACTAAGTCCCCCTCATTAAAGGTTCTTACTTCAGAATTATTTACTTTATCAAAATGTTCTTTCATTTTAGTCTGAGCTTTACCCAAATGATTATGGGCTATTGAAATAGGTGTTTGTAATCTACTCTTAAATTTGTTGACATATGCAGCTATAGGAATATCTTCCTCTTCATTTAACCAACACTCCTTTAAGACTTTTAGTGGTCCACGCACTTCATGGCCATAAATTAACTGAAATGGTGAATATCCGAGACTCTCTTGAACACTGTCCCTTACTGAAAATAGAAGCAAATCTATTCCTTCATCCCAATCAGAACCAGTCTCCAAGCAGAAAGCTTTAACCATTGTCTTTAGAGTATAGTGAAACCTTTCAACAACCCCTTGACTCTGAGGATGATATACACTGGACCTGCACTGCTTTATACCCAAGGACTTCATAACTTTTTCATACAGTCTGGACGTGAAATTCGATCCTTGATCTGACTGTACTACGGCAGGCAGACCCACCTGAGTGAAAAAACAACAACTTTATTAAGGCCTTCACAACATTCTTAGTAGTAATGCGTCTGAGGGGAAAAGCTTCAGGATATCGGGTGGCCACGTCAATTATAGTTAACAAAAACTTGTTACCCTTTTTACTTTACTGAAAGGCTCTTTTAACACTGGGATAGGTTGCAAAGGAAATGGTTTGATGCCAGCTCCTGGTTTACCTTTTACTTGGCAGATATGGCACGACTGACAATAACGACTAACATCTCTTTTCATTTTCGGCCAATAAAAGTGAGCTAAAATCTTGTAATAAGTCTTCCTGACACCCAAATGACCACTAAGGTCATGTGCAATATTTAAAACGTCAGTACGAAGGAACTTAGGAATTACAATCTGATGTACAGTCTTTCTTGTATCGTCTGCAGATATATTATAGGGCTTATATTTACGCATAAGAACGCCTGACTGGAGATAATAGCACACATGAGACGTTTCTAGATCACTTAGGTCAGTAAGCCTATCATAAAATGCTTTAAATTCAGGATCATTATGTTGCTCATCAATTAGCTTTTCTTTAGTAATTGGAGTGCCTTTGAAATTCACTTTATCAGGATTATCAGATGCAGGCTAACTTAAAACTTTAGCAGATGAATTAAAGAAGTCTGCTAGTGTAAAATCA
>NC_061822.1:24266860-24269360 GCF_019202785.1 Penaeus chinensis
GAATGGCAAAAGAGAGAGCGAGAAAGTGAAAGCCAGAAGAAATATGAGACAGCTTGGTAATTAGATATCAACAATGAAACATACCACAGTATACGTGTTTATCAAAAATTGGGTGAATATTTAGCTGTTAACCGATTTAAATGATACTCCATTTTGTTAAAGATGAACATAAACAATAAATGTAATAGTATAAATAATAATGGTAATAATCGCTGATCTATTGATAAGTTCGATTTAATAATCCTGGCAACACATTATATGCGTATAATACATTAGTATTTTACATGGTGACTATGTCACATTTACATGAATAAAAGTTGTCTCATATTGCCACCAATGACGTTTTGAATTTACAGTCTTTTAAAAATATTGTAGGCATCCATTTTTGAAAGATCAGATGCAGAAGCCAACATGAGAGACCGCAATTCTTTAGCCCCGAATTTTAAATCTCAAAAATTTCGGCTTCGTGAAAGGAGCGCAATAAAGCAGGCGAGCTCTGAGAGACGCCAGATATTAGGCTGTCTTGCATAAGTTATTTTCAGCTGGAATAAACCTGCGAAAATCCAAAAGAGAATGGAATGCGTGCTTGTTTGTGTAGACACACGCATTCTCTCTCTCTCTCTCTCTCTCTCTCTCTCTCTCTCTCTCTCTCTCTCTCTCTCTCTCTCTCTCTCTCTCTCTCTCTCTCTCTCTCTCTCTCTGTCCCTCTATCTTATTCTCTCTCACTTACCCACTTATAGATACACACAAGCACAACCTTGCCCACCTGACGGATAATAAACAGAGCAAATTCCACTCTATTTGGCACACACACACACTAGTACAAGACCAAACACGAGCCTGCATGATACCTGTCGCCAAGCGAGGAAAGGAGCCCTCGCGTGCTGGAAATATTGGTTTGGCGAGGACGCTGCACGAGAATAACGTCTGGCGTGATTGAAGGGCGACAGATCCCTCAAATCGTCCCTATGTGCCTTGGAGAGCCTGTCTGACGCCGCCGTGTAATATGTTCGCGAGATGATGGCAAGTAAACAGGTAGAAGCGACTTTGCCATTAGTTTTGCCAAGGAAACTTGAGAGGGAGAATGGCGGGAAGAGGGAGAAGACGGGGAAAGGGAGGGAAGGGGGAGGGAGAAGGCGGGGAGAGGGAGGGAGGGGGAAGGGTGAAAGCGGGGAGAGTGAAGGAGGGGGTGGGAGGCAGGGAAAAAAGCGGGAGGAGGGAAGGAAGGAGGGAGTAAGACGGGAAGTGGGAGGGAGGCAAGGAAAACGGAGGGAAGAGGAAGGGAGGGAGGGAAGGAGGCAAGGAGCGACAGGAAGGAGGAAAAAGTGAAAGGTGGGGAAAACAGAGGTGGAGCTCAAAAGAAAAGCGAAAGGGGAGAAATTGGAATGTAGAAATAGGAAGAAGGGAACAAGACAGAGTGGGAAAAAAGAAAAAAAAAGAACAGGACAAAACAAAGACAAAGGAAAGACAGGTAGGCAAATACGTGTCAGGTCGCTCAGCAACAAGTACATGAACATAAAAACAAGTCAACATACGCAAATGCACGTCTCTCTTTATCCCTCCCCTTGTCACTTTCTCCCCCCCCCCCCTCTCTCTCTCTCTCTCTCTCTCTTTATATATATATAATTATATAAAAAATATATATATATAATTATAAATAAATATATATATATATATATATATATATATATATATATATATATATATATATATATATATATATATATATATATATATTTGTGTGTGTGTGTGTGTGTGTGTGTATGTGTGTGTGTATGTGCGTGTGTTTATATATATATATATATATACATATACATACATATATATATATATATATATATATATATATATATATATGTGTGTGTGTTTGTGTGTGTGTGTGTGTGTGTGTATACACACACACACACATCGTTTGAGTTTCACCACGGGCGATGACAAGCGGAGCCAGATGCGGCAAGGAAGGGAAAGGTGTAGAGGCTTTTTCAGTGAGTCTATTTGCTCTCCAAACAGCATCTGCTCTTACCTTCAGCTCTAGACAAAGACCCATTATAAAGCGTACTGTAAAGCGCGCAGTAAAGGCGCTCGTCAACATTCCCGGCCTTGCTCTTTGTGTATCTGGCAACGCGACATTTACTAAATTGATTTTAGATTTCTCTTGCACATCTAATCCCCACATCATCCTTGGGAGTCTGAGGGAATATTAGTTTATTCCAGATAAGGGCTCATTTTAGATTAAACAGGAATGAAAGTTCATTCGAAACCAGTAGCATGAGAAAAATCAATAAATGTGTAACAAATAAAGGAGGATTTATCGTTCTTTCTCTCTCTCTCTCTCGCTCTCTCTCTCTTTCTCGCTCTCTCGCTCTCTCTCTCTCTCTCTTTCTCTCTCTCTCTCTCCCGCTCTTTCTTTCTCTCTCTCACTCTTTCTCAGTCCGACCGTAGGGATATGCAACATCTACGAAAAGAAAGGTCAACCTGAATTGGATATAATATAGACCAA
>NC_061822.1:24281860-24284360 GCF_019202785.1 Penaeus chinensis
GGTCCTTTTCTTTGGAAAGGGTTTGTTTGGGAGGCACGGCTGATCACCGAGATCATCCGTTTTATAATTTTATATATATAATATAAAATATAATATAAATATATATACATACATCATAAACATACATACATACATACAAACACTCACACAAATGTGTTAGTACTATAAAAATATAATAAATTATATATATATATATTACACACACACACACAAACACACAAACCATCACACACACACACTCACACATATATATAAATTATAAATATATTATAATATATTATACATATATACATATATATATAAATATATAATATATTATATATATATTATTATAATATATAATATATATATATATATATATATTATATAAAAAAATGTGTGTGTGTGTGTATTGTGTTGTATGTATATATATGTATAATATATATATATATGTTGTATATTATATTGTATATAAAAATATTTTTAATATAAAAATATATATATATATATAGAGAGAGAGAGAGAGAAGAGAGAGAGAGAGATGTGAGCGGTTGTATGAAAGTCCCCCCAAAACACACACATATATAAACATACATAAAAATATAATATATATAAAAATATAAATATATTAATACATATAATATATACAAATATATTTGTATTTAAAATTTGTATATGTATATAATGTAAAAATATTAAAATCTGTCATTTAAGCATGTATAAGCACACACACACACACACACCACACAACCACACATATATAAATATATATTATAATATAATATATTTTATATATAAAATTATATACATATAATATAAACAAAAAATAAAATATACAAAACTCACACACAAAACAAATATATATATAAAATTATATATATTTATATATATACAATTAAAAAATATACATATATATATATATATATAAATATATTATGTGTGTATGAAATGTATATGTACATGTAATATATATAATAATATATATAAATATATATATATGTGTGTGTGGTTGTGTAATAATATATAATATATATATATATATAATATAATATATATATATATACTATATATATAATATTCTTACACATGCTTAAATAAGTAAATTTAAGCTACGAAGAAAAAAAAAGAAATTTATAAATCGAAAGGAAGAATTTCTTTAATTGAAATGGAAGCGCACAGGGCTGCCTCTCCCGCGAAGATAAATGGGAGAACACATTGTCTGCGCCGAGAAAAACGTTTTCTCGAAAGGAGTTGGAGGGAAAGGCGAATGTAACAATTCCTGCATAACCCAACTTTAAAGATTAAATCCGCTTTGGTGAATTAGTTTGTATATATTGTCTCTGGGGATTGAAGAAGGTTACCCCTACTGACACAGACATGATTGGTTCCTTTTGTGATAGAATATATTGCCAACATGATGAATACGGAACGCAAGTAAAATCATGTCACTTTAAGTATAACAATTTTGTTTTTCCCTAGCGTAAAATTTTGTCTCAAGAATATGAATTTCCCTTTTTTTTTTACTTAATTTACTCGGTCATGAAATATACTCATTTTATCGATTTACAATGTATATTTAAGCTAGCGAAAATAGCAAGGAATCCCAATGTGTTGTTTTCCTCCTAACTTAGAAACACTTCTGTTTCACAAGACTAAGTGAGTTTATATAAAAAGCTTCGTGGATTGAGCGATATTTGAGACTAAACGGGAAAAAAAAATATTACAATGAAAAGTGTCTATTAAAAACCGTAAAAACTTTTGTAAAGTTAAGCCCCCGAGTCTTAGTACGATTTTCCCTTTCTTCATGTATTTATATGCTGCGCTGATATAGCGAGGGCTGGAAAATATCATTATTATTCCTTTTGTCTTAAAATAGTTAGTACCAACCGTCTTTTTTTTTATCATTATTTTAAATTATTATTATTAATATTATTATTATTGTTATTATTATTATTTTTATATATTATTAATATTACTATTTAATTATTATTATCATTTGTATTATTATTATTACTAAATATCATCAAAATAATTATTAATAACTATTATTATAATTATCATCAATTATTATCATTATTATTATTATATATCTTTATTATTAATATTATTTATTATTATCATTATTAATTATTTTTTGTTATTATCATCATCATTATTATATTATTATTATTATTTTATTAATATTATTATCATAAATATTATTATTGTTATTATTATTTTTTTTATTATTATTGATATCATTATTGTTATTGTTATTGATAATCATTATTGTTATTATTTTTATCTTTAAATTATCATTTAAAATTATTATTATTATTATCATAATTATTATATAAATCATTATTATTGTTTTTATTATTATAATTATTATAATTATTGTTATCATTACTATTGTTATTATTACTTTTAGTTGTTTTTTGTTAAATGATGTTTTCATTTGCTATTATTTTTATTATCAAAATTTTGCGGATCACTTCTTAACCGGGTAAACTGTTCCTCAAAAACAAAGCAGACTTCTCTC
>NC_061822.1:24296860-24301860 GCF_019202785.1 Penaeus chinensis
AAAAGCCGGATGCACGAGCGCGGTCTTTGATGCTCACTGTTCATGATGCTCTTGGATGATCATTATCATTATTATTATCATTGTTGTTATCGTTCTTATTCTTATTTTAATTCTTATTATTATTATTATCATTGTTGGTATTATTATTATTATTATTAATATTATTATTATTATTATTATTATTATTATTATCATTGTTGGTATTATTATTATTATTATTATTATTATTATTATTATTATCATTATTATCATTACTATTATTATTATTATTATTATTATTATTATTATTGTTATCATATTTATTATTGTTATTAATATTATTGTTAATATTATTGTTATTGTTATTACTACTACTATTATTATTATCATCATCATCAATATCTCAATTACTAGGCTATATTTCTGACCAATATCCATGAACGTAATCGAAATACAAAGGTACCACAGTCGACTATAAATTTTCGCTGTTAAGAAATAAAGGAAACTCCGGTAGAGTTTAAGAAGATTATTTTTTCTACTGGAGGCTGCAATCGACATAACACTATTGTTGGGGATATGAAATGGTAATAAAAGTACTGTGATGACAATGACAGTGATAATAACAATAATGGTAATAATAGTATTGACAAACTTTACAATATTTAAATAAGGTGAATTTTAGTTTAGTCCTTTATTTACCACCCTGGCTAACTGCACAGGCATGGGCAAGCTGTGGTACATTTAATGAATGGTCATAACATTACATAGTGGTATTCCATTTGAATTTTAGCCTATAACATTGCTATGATAAGTACTTTATCAGTTTAAGGAAATTAACAATTGCACAGTCCTTTATCTACTCATCTGCCACGCCGGCATATAGGTTGGGCGTGGAAAAGCATTAATACATTTGATATGCGGTTATGTGATACTACATTCCAAATTTAGGATACAACATAAGTATATATTCTAAGACATCAGATGATATGAAGTAGTTACATAGTTCTCGGTACCTCATGCTAGGTGATCTGAAAGGCTGTAACACATGGCACTCTGAGATATAATGTACAAGTGTTCGCTTATATTCTTCATTACACAGTTTACACTTAGTTTCTTCGACATTACAAACTGTACTGACCTGCCCATACAATCTATATCCAAGCCTGATTCTTGCAGTCACAACATCACACTGTCTTGTTCTTGTTTTATAGAAACCATAGATGAATGAATCTTGCCTAAACCGGTCATAGTGCTTTATGCTACAGCTTTCAGGGCGTTGAGAATTAATCAGCTCAGTCAAGTCCTCTCTGAAGGAAGCTTTAATGATGTTTAAAATCCTAGAAAGAGGTATCCTAAGATCTATATCCACACTTTGTTTGTCACATGCTGACTTTGCTAGGCGATCAGCATGATCATGCCTAGGGATGCCAACATGCGATGGAATCCACACAAAACGTATATTATGGCCTCGTTCTTTTGCACGATACACGTTTATCCTTATGTCATTTGCAATATTTCAAATGGAGAGCACTCTGTGAATCGCAGAAAATGACCCCTGAGCCTTGAATACATAATGAAATCTGGCGTTGCGTCCAATAGAATTATTTCACCACGGCTGATCTAATCGCAACAACATTAATTATGAGGATGGCATAAAGGAGTGAAAATGATAATGAAGATAATATTATTTAAATATCATAATAAAGATAACATTGATTGTAATAATAACAATAATAACAATGATGATAATAACATAATGATGCTAAAAATAATATTGATAATGATGATATAATAATGATAGTAATAATAATAAAAATAATAATAATAATAATAATGATAATAATGCCAGTAAAGATAATATTCATAGTAATAACAATAATGATAATAATGATAATAATAATGATAAGAATAGTAATAATAAGCCATAAAGTAATGATAATGATAACGGTTTTGATAATACTAATTGTAATAATGATAATTACGATGATAATGATACCAATACTAGTAATAACAATGATACAAAAATAATGATTATGATGATACCAATAGGAATAATAGTAATAACAATAACAATAATAACAATAATGATAATAATTAAAAATAATAATAATAAGATAAAAAAATAATAATCATAACAATAGTGATAATACTAATAAAAATAATGATAATAATAATAATAATAATAATAATAATAATAATAATAATAATAATAATAATAATAATAATAATAATAATAATAAAAATAATAATGAAAAAAATAACTATCATAATCATTATTATAATTATTGTAATAATGATGGTAATAATAATAATAACGATAATAACAGCAGTAATAATAATCATCATCATAATGATAACAACAAAAAAAAATGTTACCAACAATAATAATGATAATAACAATAATAGCAATAATAATGATAATGATAATAAAAGTAATAATAATAATAATAATAATAATAATAATAATAATAATAATCATAATAATAATAATAATAATAATAATAATAATAATAATAATAATAATAATAATAACAATAATAATAATAATTATAATAATAACAATAATAATAATAACAATATTATTAATAATATTAATAATAACAATATTAATAAATAAACTAATAAAATAAAAATGACAATAATAAGGATAATAACATTTATCACTATTATGATAAAAAATATAATAGTGATGATAAAAATTTTTTATTGATAATAATAATAATTACAAAAATTATAATATTGACAATAACAAATAATAATAAGGATAATGATAATAATAGTAAAAAGATAGTAGTAATGATAAAAATCGTAATAATGGTAATAATGATAATAATAATAATAATAATAATAATAATAATAATAATAATAATAATAATAATAATAATAACAATAATAATAATAATGATAATAATAATAATAATGATAATAATAAATGATAATAATAATAATGATAATGTAAGAGTGGCGCTCGTCACCGCAGCCTCCCGCAACCCGTAACGGCGGGCATCCCGCGACCCGTTCGCTTTCCCGAACCCGGGGAGTCACCTTTGAGTGTACCAGTCGCCGCTGGCCGTTTTCCCCGCATCGTTGATACACTTTTACGCAATTTTTAAAATCTTTACTCACGGTTTTAGGGAATTTAGGTTTCTTTTAGTTATACCCGTTTGGGTCTAGTTTTCTTTGGTTTTATTTTGTTTTACTTGCCATTCAGTATATTATCTGTTCGTTAATATAATTTACTCCATTTCTTTTTTAATGAGGACGCGTAGTTTTATTGTTATTTCACGCCATATTATTATAACTTACGCGTTTTTATGATTGTAAAGATGCCCGATCGTGACGTCACGGCATGAGTGTAACCCTGCTTGGCGCGAAAATAAACAGTCGGTGCCCACACTTGGTCGAGGAAGGATTTTGTCTTTCCTTACCCTATTCTTTTATGACTGAATTCCAGCCTGCTTCTGCGAACAACGGAGCCCGCTCGATACTTCAGGGAGAGGAGAAGTTACGTGTCCTGACAGTTCCCTTATTTTGGCTAATAGGAGTTATGTTAACTTAATATATATAATGATAATCAGAAGAGGTAACCCTAATTTTCATATCTCGATCCATTTTAGTATATTTTTATTTATCCATTTTTAGTGTTTAATTTTCTACCTGATTTTATCTTAAATTAATTTTCGATCACTTGATTATTGCCTTAACTGAGATGTTCTCTCTCTCTCTCTCTCTCTCTCTCTCTCTCTCTCTCTCTCTCTCTCTCTCTCTCTCTCTCTCTCTCTCTCTCTCTCTCTCTCTCTGTATATATATATATATATATATATATATATATATATATATATTTATATATGTGTATATATATTTTTTTGTTTTTCTTTTTGAGAGCCCTCTGAAACGATACGATGCTCACGTGTTCCTAGGACCCCTCCTTTGCCCGCTACCACGCTCATGGGGTTCTAGGTCTTTCAGGGGGGAATAGTTAACCATCCTTAAATTGCGCAAGGCATCCCCCTGGGCTACAGAGCCGCGTACTCTCACAATAATAATTAATAATTGATAATAATAATAATAATGATAATAATAATGGTAATAATAATAGTAATAATAATAACAATAATAGTAATAATGATAATAATGATAGCAATGATTATAGTACTACTACCACTACTACAACTAATAATAATGATTATGTTAATGATAATAAACGTAATAGTAATAACAATTATTATTATTACTATTATATTATTATTATTAGTAGTAGTATTGTTATTATTAGTATTATTATTAATAATAACAATGCTATTGATAATAAGGATAACGATGATAAGAGTGATAATAATAGCAGCAACATTATTAAGAATAATAACATCAATAATAATAATAATAATAATAATAGTAATAATAATAATGAATATGATAATGATGATAATAATGATATCAATAAAAAAATATATTAGTACTACTACTAATAATAACAATAATAAGAACAATGATGAGGATGAGGATTATGGTGATGACGATGATGATGGTGGAAATAATAATAACAACTATAATGATAATAATAATGTTCATAATATTAATATTAGTAATAATAATAATAATAATAATAATAATAATAATAATAATGATAATAATTATAATAATAATAGTAATAAAAGAGATATATAAAAATAATGCCAATAATTGTCATCATCATCACCATCATTACAGTGATCTTCATCATAAACATAACAAATAATGATAATAATAATTATAATAATAATACTACTACTAATAATAATAACAATAATAATGATAATTACAACGATAACAGTGAACATAATAATGATAAATATAATAATAATATGATACTAGTCATAATGATAGCCAAAATTATCGCAAAAAAAATATTGATTATGGTAATAAAGATAACAACAATATTGATTATAATCACTTTCATCACTTTGATTAACCTTGAAATCGTTAGTTTCAAGGAAGAGTACAGAATTTCTCTTTTACACTATTTTTTCTTTCCTTTCTTA
>NC_061822.1:24311860-24314360 GCF_019202785.1 Penaeus chinensis
ATTCTCTCGGCTCGCCTGCCCGCCCGTGTCCTCCGTAACGTCACCGCACTAGCACCGCGCACACGATTGCCACAACACTTGCTGCCTCACGCCACATTTACGTATTTTCACCGGTTTTCGGCGATTTTGTTGTATAATCTTGTAGTGTCGCCGTGAGGGCCAGCGGTTTCTAGTTAGACCCCCCCTTGCGTCGTTTTCGTGGTGAGAATGGGCGCCACCTGTCAAGATATATTTTCCTGATACATTTTAAACCATTGCTTCAGCAATATAGAGCAAAATATCTATACTTTTGGTACTGCCAAATAACCTCCCTGTGTATGTGTATATATATATATGTATATATATATATATATATATATATATATATATATATATATAAATATATATATACATATATATATATATATATATATATATACATATATATATATATATATATATATATGTATATATAAATATATATATATATATATATATATATTAAAACTAATAACAATAAGAAATAAATATTATGTTTAAATATGGTTGAGGACCCACGAATTCACACCTCGTGGCCACTTGATTGTGGCGAGAGGAACTGAGAGGACCTGTTTTATACTGCTCTACGAGATAAGTATTCGGGGATTTATGCATTTTCATGGTTAGCTCTTTTACCCGGTGATTAATCCGGAAAGGCCACGGGATATTATGTAGCTTCCTATAAAAAGAGGAATATCTATTATTTTATTTATTTTACGTTTGTTTGTTTCTCCTACACCTCCAGTACCTCGACTCGGATCCAGTGGCTGGATCTTTTCATGAAATCATCACCTATGGCAACTGTTCGATTACATGTTGGATTGATGTTCAGCCTTCGCTTACAACCCCGCTGCTCTCTTGGACTGAGTGCAAGGATTTGGGGATTGTCCCGGACTATTTCCCAAGGCAGATATCGGATGTGCATATTGCCAATCGAGTCCATGGGCCGGGCAGTACACCAATGTCGATCCCTCCTCAGTTGCTGCCTTTACTGTTGAACCAGCTAAAGTCATCCGAAGAAGCAAGGAACTACTTCCTGCATCAGTATGCAAATGTCTTGGTGAATAAGGACGACTTGCAGTCAGGGCCACTCAAGACAATGGTAGGCCCACCCATGAGAATTCATCTGCGGGAGAAAGTTACGCCCTTCGCGATCCACACCCCCAGAATAACTCCTTTGGCTTTTCAGGAACCAACAAAAATGGAACTTGAATCATTAGTGACCCAAGGCATCTTAAAGCCAGTGGAGGATGAACCATCAGAATGGTGTCATCCAATGGTTGTTGTCCCAAAAGCAAATGGTGGTGTTCGTATTACCACTGATCTATCAAAGCTCAACAGGCAAGTCTCTCGCCCTGCCCACGCCATTTACAGCCATAAGAAGTAACAGTCCGCAGTCAAAGTTCTTCACAACTGTGAATGCTCTTGTGGTTATTGGCAACTATCTCTGCATGAGGATGATCAACACCTGACAACATTTATCACTCCTTATGGACGTTTCAAATATTGTCGTGGCCTCATGGGTTTTGCAGCAACAGGAGACGCCTTTGTCTCCGAGGTGACAAACTGCATCAAGGTTGTGAACGACATTCTCCTACATGATGAGGACTACCTCTCACACCTTCAACGTGTAAACGAAGTCCTGTCAAGGTGTCGACAGCATGGGATAACAGTTAATGTGATAAATTAATTGTGGCTGCATCTGAAGCCAGCTTCTGTGGGTACAAACGGAAAGAGCGCAGGTTCGGATCCAGGATCCCACATCCAAGCGTTGGGATAAGGTCGGCACTGTCATGGGTATTGGCAAATCTCGTATACGGCCAAGTGGCCGTATACTGTGGCGCAATCGACGCTTCTTGCACCCTACACAGCTCATGATTGAAACTCAACAGATTTGGAAGAACAGCTGTCAGACGACGCACCAGGATCTTCCGCCCCTTCTGTGCTTGTTGAACCTCGACGTTCAGAACGTATCAAGTTGAAATCCGTTCAAGACTCCGCTAGTGAACGTAAAGGGGGGAGGGAGATGTGGGTTGTGATATTGAAGTGAGTTGTGATAATTATGTGAGTTGTGAGTGCCATGTTGTGATGCCATTGCATACGGATTATGATGCCAGTATTATCGTACGTATATTGTGATAATTATGTGATTATATGATACACACTTCCTTATGTGTGATACGTTATACCATGTGAAATATAGAAGGTATATTTCACATGGTATAATCACACGTCTGGCAGTAGCAGTCTCAGACGGAGCCTGACGTGTGGGCCAGAGGAACACGAAGAGTTCCGTATCTCCAATGAACCTACTTTAGTTTTCATCGATATTTTCTTCACCCTCAAACATCATAGAGAAACACCGAGCCAACATAGAAAAAAAAAAAAAAAAAAAAAAAAAAAATATATATATATATATGTATATGAATATATATATATATATATATATATATATATATATATATATACATTCATACATACA
>NC_061822.1:24329360-24334360 GCF_019202785.1 Penaeus chinensis
GTCGTGCGAGAAGTGGTTTTGAATTCAAGTTCAATTTTCCGATAAAGGATTTTTGTTCTCTGATCATTCCATGGCATTACACGAGTGTTCCAAGCGTTTGGCCTCTTATCGGTATTTACGAGTGATGCCGAATCGAATTTGTTCAAGGTATTCTTTTCCCTAACGCTTACAGTCGCTACAAGTTTTTGGGGGAATGGAGGCCTGGTTTCATGTACCATTCTGTTTAATGGAAAATGTAAT
The DNA here is from genome assembly GCF_019202785.1 of Penaeus chinensis. Lineage (NCBI taxonomy): Eukaryota > Metazoa > Arthropoda > Malacostraca > Decapoda > Penaeidae > Penaeus > Penaeus chinensis. The sequence goes on from NC_061822.1 coordinate 24,329,601, forward strand.
GGTAAGAGCATATAACACGTGTTCCCGGCCATGAAGTTCTGATCCCCTTCTGTAATAACACTTGAAGGTTTCGAGAGTTCGAAGCCAGACGAGAGAGAATTTAATCCTTTTACTGGCCTTAGGCTGCTCGTTACGACAGGATATATGGTTTCGGAAATTCTCTCTCTTTCTCTCTTTCTCTCTCTCTCTCTTCTCTCTCTTCTCTCTCTCTCTCTCTCTCTCTCTCTCTCTCTCTCTCTCTCTCTCTCTCTCTCTCTCTCTCTCTCTCTCTCTCTCTCTCTCTCTCTCTCTTCTCGTCTACATAATAATGATTAATATTTTTTGGAAACTTCATCACTTTGAATTATTGACAGAAAATGAAGTAAATTGTTGTATTAATAGTTTCGCATGAAAATGTTTTAAAAAATGAAATGCATCCTCCTCCTGGGATAGTCAGATTTTCACAAGTAAAAAAAAAGAAAAAAAAAAAAAAAAAAAAAAAAAAAATATATATATATATATATATAGTGAAAAGTGTCCGACATTCACATAAGTAGTAACCTTATTCATACACAGCACAAGGTATTTGTATTAAGGTCAAGATATATATTGATAAAATATTCAATAGTCACCCCCGCCCTTTTATTTCTCATTGCACATTTATGTACAGCAAATTTGGCGTAATCGGAGTGATGATCTGTCAGTATCAATAAACTATTTATATTTTTATGCTGAATGATGTTTATGTATGCAGTTGATTATTGACTTAATTATGTTTTTCCATACTGGTATTGACTTAAACCAAATGCATTATCAGGAATACAATTTATATAATGTCATGATAATGTCACTTCCTACACCCTTTTAAACTTGTTTCTATTTAAAAACTCATTCAGTTATTTCGGGACAAACAGCTCGCGGTTCTGTTATGAGAGTAAAACATGGGAACTATTTTTACCATTACAGATTGCACATCGGCAGGTAGTGCAAGCGCCGCTGTTGCAGGAAGCGATGATGCTGTGTTCATGCGAATGTGTGGCTTGCAAAGGCTGATGCCAAATGGAAAGCATAAGGCTATGCTTTCTTGATAAAGAAGCCTGCTAAACGCCAACTTCTTCGCAGCATGAATAGCTGGCACCACAGCATGCCCGGGGATGCCTGCCTGCTGAACTCCGTCCTCTTCCGCGCAGATGGATCAAAATCAGAGTAGACGCGGCTGTCAGTCTGGGTTCCCAGTCGCACTGGCACTCCTTGATGAGACTGCTAGCAGCAGACGGTGGAAGGAACCAGCCTTTAATGGCACTGGAGGTCAGCCGCAGGAGAGGCCGGAGTCGTGCGGTACCAGAGTGAGACTCCTCCTCAGCCCATTCCCAAATGAACGTTTAACGATATGGCACCAGCATTCTTCGGGGGGATCTCGCGAGGTGGCGAGAGCATCCACTATAGAGTATGCACTGCTTTGAGCAAGGCAGTCCTGTAGATACCATATCATTGAACTACTGACAGGAGATAGGTTAGTTATATTCCTTACTTTTTAAGCTTGGAGGCAAGCCGGCAGTAATCTATCGCAATTATTAGATAAGCTGCCGTTCCATAGCTGAAAGAGGACGGGTCGTAATAAAGTTGAGCACTTTTCACACCTTTCCGTGAATAGAGGTTACATTTTTAAGAATAATATTAAGAAAAGAAGTGGTCGTCTGAATTACGCAATAGAAAACCATAATGCCGAATACTATTCGGGCACTTTCAAGAAAATATATAGAATTGATAGATGATCCGATCTAAGATACTAAACATTGACATACAATACCTCAGCAAGCTTCGGATAGTTACAAGTTTCAAGGAGAGTGGATGCAAATATGGAGCTTGATAAGTATAGCAAGTATTTGGAATCATCGATATTGAGTTGAAGCATATTCAATATACTCTTATTCTGAAAATATTTTATGACTTTATTGACAGTTAATCTTCAGTGCAAATTCTTTGCCTTCTCAGGGTAAAAACGAACTCCTGTTATTACACATGTAAGTTCAAATCCATTTGAGAAATGCGATTTTCAGCAAACATATCGGTATTTAAATCATTTTTTTCATCATGGGAATGGAACTGACAGCAGCCCCCTCTGCCCCTCCCTCTTTTTTCCACTAGTTCTCAGGCCTGTGCACCAGAGCCGGTATTCATCAAACCGTTCACCCGAGCGCACAATAGGATGCATAAAATCTAAATAAACTTTTAGTCTGCGGGTAGATAAACGAAGAGGGATGAAGAGAATTTAAAATGATATGTGTACAAGAGATGGAGAGATGAACATACACCTGCGCACATCCACACACACAAGGAGAGAGAAAGAGAAAGAGAGAGAAAAGAGAGAGAGAGAGAGAGAGAGAGAGAGAGAGAGAGAGAGAGAGAGAGAGAGAGAGAGAGAGAGAGAGAGAGAGAGAGAGAGAGAGAGAGAGAGAGAGAGGGAGGAGAGAGAGAGAGGGAGAGGGGGGGGGAGGGACGATAGAGACAGAGGGACAGACAGACAGGCAGAAAGACAAACAGGCAGACAGATACAGAGATAGAGTGAGGGACAGAGGCACACACACACACACACACACACAGAGAGAGAGAGAGAGAGAGAGAGAGAGAGAGAGAGAGAGGGAGAAGGGGGGGGGGGGGGGGCGGCGAGAGAGACAGAGGAACAGACAGACAGGCAAAAAAAACAGACAGGCAGACAGAGACAGAGAGAGAAGGAGAGACAGACAGAGAGAGAGGGAGGGACAGAGAGAGAGGGGAGGGACAGAGAGAGAGAGAGAGAGACAGAGAGAGATAGAGAGAGAGAGAGAGAGAGAGAGAGAGAGAGAGAGAGAGAGAGAGAGAGAGAGAGAGAGAGAGAGAGAGAGAGAGAGAGAGAGAGAGAGAGAGAGAGAGAGAGAGAGAGAGAGAGAGAGAGAGAGAGAGAGAGAGATAGAGAGAGAGACGGGTAAAATGATAGTGAAAGAAAAAGAGAGAAGGGATAGGCAGTCAGAAGGGAAAAAATAGATCAAAAGGGAAAATACCCATGCTAATTCAAGGGCAGGTGGATCAACTTTGATGAATATATTTGATATCTGAAAAATTAAAAAGATCCAGAGAGAGGGAGAAAGAGAGAGAGACTGGGAGAGAGTGAGGGAGAAAGAGAGAGAGAGAGAGAGAGAGAGAGAGAGAGAGAGAGAGAGAGAGAGAGAGAGAGAGAGAGAGACAGACAGACAGACAGACAGACACACAGACAGACAGAGAAGGAGAGAGAGAGCGAGAGAGAGAGAGAGAGAGAGAGAGAGAGAGAGAGAGAGAGAGAGAGAGAGAGAGAGAGAGAGAGAGAGAGAGAGAGAGAGAGAGAGAGACAGAGAAGGAGAGAGAGAAAGAGAGAGAGAAAGAGAGAGAGATAGAGAGAGCGGGAGAGAGAGAGAGAGAGAGAGAGAGAGAGAGAGAGAGAGAGAGAGAGAGAGACTTATGAGAAAAAAGAAAAGGGAAAGATAGGGAAAGGAATAGGATCCAAATCTAACCAATAAAGGCTGATATTACGAAAGACCGAAAAACGCGTACATACAGATACAATTCCCTTTACATCTTGTTCTCAATCACTGCATCAGTTATTCATAAATCGCGCACTAAACCATGCAAAACATGAAATGCAATTTGAGCTCTCGCTTCGAATACGCCCAGCCTTCTTCTGCTTCTAATTGTACATAGTTATATGTACAATTAGAAATATAACACGAAGACAACACTATTTATCAAGCGCTTTGGAACAATAATACCATTTGGTAATAAGATCATTTCTGAAATAAGTTATGATAATTCTTTGGAGTATGTGTATCACAACATGAAAAATAACATAATTGATTTTAGAGGGATATATGTATTTCCAATTTCAAGATATATTATTGGTGACTGTATCCTTGAAAGCCAGGATGCAATAAGACAAGGTTGCCTTTGAGATGCAAGCGGTTGAGGCGACTGATGCAAGATTCCGTTGCAAATTTATTCCAGCGAAGGATGAAACCGAACGCAGGCTGCTGCAAGCGGGATTGGCAAGCGTCATTCAGAACGGCGGAACACGAAGCCATATCGTACAACGTCCATTATTCTTGAATGTATGTAATGAAGCAGTATTGATGTATAGATCCCTGGGTCCCTAGCGCTCTCAGATATGCATAGAGACAGTATGCAATAACTATCAGTATCAGATTCATGATGCATCTTCATTCTGTGAATAGTTCTTGTGTATGCCGTCGACCATGCGTCTCGCGCTGATCTCACATTGTTAATTGAAGTACTGAAAAATATTGGAAGACGAGCAGATATTTGGTTCTGACAAGGGAGTAAACAGTCGTGGGTGTAAATAACAGAAAGAAGATTCAGTTCATAAATGTCTTACGAATGCATGAGTAAGCAGACTGCCAAAAGACACGCCATTTTTCTGCTTCTTCAAAGGCGGGAGAGTGACGTCAGACCAAGAACTATAAGTGTTATGAATAAGTACTCTTCCATATGATTTAAATATTAACATCAGAAATGCAAATTAATTACACTAGCTCTCAGGACTAGATAAGCTAATGCCTTTATTTCCTAATTGTTTTTCTCTCATGTTCATTGATGTATTAGTCGTGCATCATAAACACATAAACACACTTCATAACGCTAATTAAGCTTCCATTTTATTTGTTCAACTTATTATTCGACTAAGAGTGGTTATATTAATAACACATATTATCATTGTCAATTCACTTTTTGCATTACTTTACTACTACTATATG
>NC_061822.1:24356860-24359360 GCF_019202785.1 Penaeus chinensis
TCCTCCCTCCTCCTTTTCCTCCTCCTCCTCCTCCTTTTCCCCCCTCCTCCTCCCCCTAATCCTCCTCCTCTCCCCCCCCCCTCCTCCCCCTCCTCCTCCTCCTCCTCCTCCCCCCTCTCTCCTCCTTCCACCTCCTCCTTCACCCCTCCTCTCCTCGCTCCTCCTCCTCTTCCTCCTCTCCTCCTCCTCCCTCTCCTCTTCCTCCTCCTCCTCTTCCTCCTCCTCCTTCTCCTCCTCCTCCTTCTCCTCCTCCTCCTCCTCTCTCCTCTCCTCCTCCTCCTCCTCCTTCTCTTCAACCTCCTCCTTCTTCTCCTCCTTTCTCCTTCTTCTCCTCCTCCTCCCTCCTCCTCCTCCTCCTCCTCCTCCTCCTCCTCCTCCCTCCTCCTCCTTCTTCTCCTCCTCCTCTCTCCTTCTTCTCCTCCTCCTCCTCCTCCTCCTTCCCCTCCTCCTCCTCCACCTCCTCCCTCCTCTTCCTCCCTCCTCCTCCTCCCCCTTCCTACTCCTCCCTTCCTCCTCCTCCCTCTCTCCTCCTCCTCCTCATCCCTATCTCTGCCTCCTCCCTCTCTCCTCCTCCTCCCTCCTCCCTCTCCCTCCTCCTACTCCTCCTCTTCTTCTTCCTCCTCCCTCCTCCTCCTCCTTCGCCTCCTCCTCCTCCTCCTCTTCTCTCCTTCTTCTCCTCCTCCTCCCTCCTACTTCTTCTCTTCCTCCTTCTCCTCCTCCTCCTCTCTCCTTCTTCTCCTCCTCCTCCCTCCTCCTTCTCTCTCACTTTCCCCTCCCCCCCTCCTCCTCCTCCTCCTCCTCCTCTTCTTCCTCCTCCCTCCTCCTCCTCCTTCTCCTCCTCCTCCTCCTCTCTCCTTCTTCTCCTCCTCCTCCCTCCTCCTTCTTCTCTTCCTCCTTCTCCTCCTCCTCCTCTCTCCTTCTTCTCCTCCTCCTCCCTCCTCCTTCTCTCTCACTTTCCCCTCCCCCCCTCCTTCTCCTTCTCCTCCTCCTCCTCCACCTCCTCCCTCCTCCTCATCTCCCTTCCTCCTCCTCCTTCCTCCTCCTCTCTCTCTCCTCCTCCTCCCTCCTCCCTCTCCCTCCTCCTCCTCCTCCTCCTCCTCCTCCTCTTCTTCTTCTTCCTCCTCCCTCCTCCTCCTCCTCCTTCCTCCTCCTCCTCCTCGTTCTTCTCTCCCTCCTTCTCCTCCTCCTCTCTCCTTCTTCTCCTCCTCTTTCGCTCTCTCTATCCCTCCTCCTCCCCCCCTCCTCCTCCTTCACCTCCTCCCTCCTCCTCCTCCCCTTCCTCCTCCTCCCCTTCTTCCTCCTCCCTCTCTCCTCCTCCTCCCTCCTCCCTCTCCCTCCTCCTTTCCTCCTCCTCTTCTTCTTCTTCCTCCTCCCTCCTCCTCCTCCTCCTTCCTCCTCCTCCTCCTCGTTCTTCTCTCCCTCCTTCTCCTCCTCCTCTCTCCTTCTTCTCCTCCTCCTCCCTCCTCTTTCGCTCTCTCTATCCCTCCTCCTCCCCCCCTCCTCCTCCTTCACCTCCTCCCTCCTCCTCCTCCCCTTCCTCCTCCTCCCCTTCTTCCTCCTCCCTCTCTCCTCCTCCTCCCTCCTCCCTCTCCCTCCTCCTTCTCCTCCTCCTCCTCTTCTTCCGCCTCCCTCCTCTTCTTCCGCCTCCCTCCTCTTCTTCCTCCTCCCTCCTCCTCTTCCTTCTCCCTCCTCCTCCTCCTCCTCCTCTTCTTCCACCTCCCTCTTCTTCTTCCTCCTCCCTCCTCCTCTTCCATCTCCCTCCTCCTCCTCCTCCTCTTCTTCCGCCTCCCTCCACCTCTTCCTCCTCCCTCCTCCTCGTCCTCCTCCGTCCCCGCCCCGCCGTCTGATTCCGTGGAAATCGCTCGAATGTGAAGGCAAATTTCCCACGAACGGAATTTCGCTTTGATCTCCTCGCCTTCAAATATCGCCGGAGTGAGCCGTTCAGGGATTATAACCCGACGCTCCTCGGCCAAGGAGGCTTGCAAGAAGGGGCAAGAAAGGGGGTCAGGAAAGGGACAGGGAGTGGGCAGGGGCGGGGCAGGGACAGGGGCGGAGCGGGGAGAGATGGGTTCATTTCATTTCTGGGGTTTTGTCCGCTCGGTGGCCAGGATGGGCGGCCGCTCGGGGTCGTTGTTGACATTATTGTGTACGTATATTTCATCTTTATATTAACGGTAATACGAGTTGGATCAGTAGGAATGTTATCATCTATATTGTCCTTTTCATTATTATTGTTATTGGTATTTAATTACTACAACTACTTCTGTTATTATCATTTCCATTAGTATTGTTGCTGTTGTTATCATTATCACTATTATCATTAATATCATTATCATAATTTTTATTGTCATTATCATTATTGTTGATTTTGGTAGAATTATTATTCTTATTATTAAAATCATTACCATTACTATTATTACTATAATTATCATTATTATTATTATCATTATGTTTGTGAATTATCATTAATGTTAATATTTCTATTGTTATTATCATTATC
>NC_061822.1:24366860-24374360 GCF_019202785.1 Penaeus chinensis
TGGACAAGACCGAAGCCAATGGGTCTGTCCACCGAATAGTCAAACATCTTGACTCGCGAGCTGGCCTCTCCAGGCCAACAGCTAAGCAAGGGAGGCCCCTGAGTTCTCAGACGGCCTCCCCGATTGAGAGGGGAGAGCAGGCTGAACCAGCCGCATCAGCTGCTGCCTCCACAAACAAGCCCGAAAGCCGAAAGGGCGGGCCGAAGCGTCCGAGGCCGGAGACTGACTCTGATGAAGAGTCGGGACCCCCTAAACGCTTCGCCCAGTTCAAAGTGCCAGCTAAACCTGAAGGCTTCGAATATGCCGACCAATTGGTCAGGGCATTGGAGTTGCAACGGAAAATCCGGTTGTCTATCCGGGTCGCCCGAGATCAGGGCATGATCATAATGCCCAAAGATCAAGCTACCTTGAATTTCCTCCGGGAAACGAAGGAGCAAGCCGATGGGAGGAAAGTGAGTCTTTCCACACTAATTTCAGAGGAAAAGAGAACCAAGATGGTGCTACTTGGCTTCTCAGTCTCGTACGATGTGGAGCTGATCGCTTCACACCCACAGGTCGTGCAGGTTTCCCGAATGTCGAAGGGGAAGACTCCAACCAGGCAAGTCCTGGTGACCATGAAAGGTGCCCCAACCACTACCCTTGATCTGGGTAACTGGGGCACCTATAACCTTCGAACGTATGTGCCAGAACCATTTCGGTGTTTCAAGTGCCAGAAATACGGTCACCACCCGGCTAACTGTACAGCCAAGCCTAAATGTGGTTTCTGTAGCAAGGCACACAACACAGAGGTATGCCTCAAGGCATACAAAGAGGAAAAGAGGGACACAACAGCCAAATGTCCCAACTGTGCCAAGAAGCATCATGCCTGGAGCCTGACTTGCTCTGTCAGGAAAGAGGCGGCCCTCAGGCGACAAGAGGTTGCTCAAAAGCGACCAGACTTTGTTCCTGCCCCACCAGACACCCATGTCTAGGGAAGGAACAAAAGCGAAAAGGCCACCCGACCTTCTCAGAGGAAGGAAGCCGCCCCCCAGCCGACACCGGATGTCTCAAACAAAAAGCAGTTTCCGACAATGCCAAAGGTGCAGAAAAAGAAACTAAAGAACAAAGGTTCTAAGAGCACCACAAAAACCTCCCCAACAGATGATCATCTTCTCTTTGACGAGGACGATATGACTCCTGTTAACTGCTGTTGTCTCAGCAGTAGCAACAGCCCTGGGGAGGTCGAGTGAGGTGGCCGAGAAGGCAGTTTCGGTCGCCATGACGGCAATGACCCAGACTGTCGCAGCCCTGAAGGGAAGAAAGCTGGTTAAATCAAAACCAGCCTCACCCTCACCCCAGGACGAGACTACCCTCCCCACTCCAAACCAGGCCATGCCTTCACAGGCAGAGCCAAAACAGGCTGCATCTGTGCAGCCAGAGCCAGATCACGCTGACCTTGCCCAGGCAAGGCCAGCAAGGCCAGCCAAGAAAAAGCCTGAGAGAAAAGCCGAACCAACCAAAGTCAGAGCTACCAAAGGCTCTCCACTTCCCAGTGGACCCAAGGATAGCCTGACAACAGACGAGGAGCCCTCAACCAGCGAGGACCTCGCAATGGAGTTGTCAGACTCCGACGATGTCTCTGATGTAACTATCTCTGAGTAACATCATGACACACCATCTAAGCATCCTACATTGGAACATCAATAGCTTCTCTGTAAAGAACGCTTTTCTCCAAGCAGTAGTGTGATCAAGGAACATTGACATTGTCATGCTCCAGGAGACATTAACAGTGGACACTGTTCGCTTCTCAGGGTACCATGCCTTCACACTGCCATGAACACCTGGCAAGAGAGGCTTGATCACCCTTGTGAGAGCAACAATCCCCTGCTCCGCAATAGCCGATGTATCGCACTGTGGTGACGATGTTGAATCCCTTGCCGTCGAGGTTCACCTGGCCGGGGGGCCCCTCAAACTGTACAATGTGTACAGCCGGCCACGCTGTAGAAGCTTAGACATCATCCAGGTCTGTGCTTCTGCTGCACACGACCGAGTGATCATAGGGGGAGACTTCAATGCACACCACCCCATCCTGGCTCCCTGCCGGACACCGGATGCGGCCAGCTATCACATAGCCGACGTGCTAGAGACATTCCCTGAGATCGCTCTCCTCAACACCCAAGAGCCAACGCATGTCAGAGGAGGGGTCCTAGACCTCACCCTGGCCACTGCGACTCTGGTGGGGAGGATTGGCTGGCGTGTCGATGAGACCGTCACAAGTGACCATTACGGCACTATAACTGCCCTCATGGATGCTGGCCCAGCCGAAATCCTAAGACCGAATCCAAGATGGAAAACAGACAAGGCCAACTGGCAGGCGTTTCAAAACGCCTTGGCCCTCTGTCTGAGATGCAGTGATCCCCCACAAAGCGAAAATGTGGAGGTGCTCGAAGCTAGCCTGCTAAACGCCATTAATGAAGCAGCCTCACAGACCATACCCAAAACTCGGCCTGGGTCCAGAAGTCACAAAGACGCCTGGTACTTCAATGACGAGATCAGGGCTGGTCAACCACAGGGTGAACATGTGCCGAAAACTATTCCGAAAGCAAAGAACCCCTGACAACTTATCCCTCCTAAGGGAGGCTGTCACGGATGCCAAGGAAACTGCCAACAGAGTCAGGCAGGAAAAGTGGCTGGAATGGTGTGAGTCCTTCGACCACCAAACCACCCTTTCAGAGCTGTGGCAACGGGTCAAGCGAGCTACCAGCCGCTCAGCCCCGAGGTGCACCCATCACGACCCCCAAGCAGAGGCTAACAGACTGGCACACGAGTTCTCTGCGAGAACGAGCACCAACAGTCTGCCAGCCGAGCTGAGGGCAAGACAAGAGCGTCTACAGCCAGACAGACACGCTCAGATTAGAGAAAGGGCAGCCGAACCCGATAACTCAGACGTTATCTTTTCTCTGAGGGAACTAAGGAAAGCCTATAAAACCAGTTCCAACACAGCCCCGGGCTCTGATGGGATCTTGTGCCCCATTATCTCCCACCAAGGACTAGCAGTGCACTCTTGCAACTCATCAACAAGTCCTGGGAAACTTCCACTTTACCCCAGAGTTGGAAGAGGGCTTCCATAGTTCCCGTCCCAAAACCAAAGGAGCCGGGGAAGTACCGCCCCATCTCTCTGCTCAGCTGCCTGGCCAAGACGGCCGAGAGGATGGTACAAAACCGGCTTCAATGGAAAACGGGACCCCCCGCACGAACACTTCCACGGGTTAACAAGGGGCATGGGCACAGCACACACCATAGCCACGCTCTTAAGCACAATCAGCAAGGGCCAAGCTGTGGTGGTATTCCTTGACCTGGAGAAGGCTTTTGAACTGGCAAGTCCGCTTGCCATTCTGGAAAGCCTGATCCAAAAAGGGAATCAGAGGAAAGCTCTTGGCTTGGATAGGTGACTACTTCAGGAACAGGACTGTCAATGTCAAATTCCAGGGTTACCTATCGCAGCACATGCCGCTCGAAAATGGAACGCCACAGGATGGGGTTCTCAATCCAGCCCTATTTAACACTTTAATGTCCTGCATCCAAAACATAAACCTCCCAGTGGGGTGCAAGATCATCTCGTATGCAGACGATCTCACTATCACCTCCACTGGACCACCCAGCCAGAATAAAGCCAAGTGTTGTCTGGACCTCGTATCAGAGGAGTGTTGTAGGACAGGACTAAAGATCTCCAAAGCCAAATCTAAAGCCGTGTCTCTGAGACAGAGAGTTCGAGGCACAAGACTGAAAATCCAGGGAGTGGAATTAGAATGGGTCCAGGACTACCTATACACTGGGGTAAGGATAGACCGGACCCTCTCCTTCCAGAAGGAGGTCCAGTACCTGGTTGACCGACCCAAAGCAAGACTGTCCGTCATGAGAGCAATGACTGGGAGATGCATAGGGGCCAGACACAAAGTACCAAGATCATTCTATGTACATGCTGTCCGGCCCATTGTGGACTATGCCTCAGTCGCTCTAATTGCCGCAAACAAAAAGCACACAGACAAATTAGAGACAGCCCAAAATGAAGCTGCCAGGATCATTCTGGGTGCCCCGAGGTGGACGAAGGTCCTCAACCTCCTGATGGAGGCAAACCTTCTCCCCCTGGACTCACGAATCGATCTAATGGCAACACAATTCCTGTCAAAGGTCATCCAGGTTCCCAGGAACACAAACCTAAGATAAAAATTAGTCAGACGCCTCGAACAAGACAACGAGCTCTTTGCAAACAACTCCTGGCTGCCTCACACAGCCATGGTGTTGATACGCCATCAGCTCAAAGAACAGCTTCTAGCTAAGGGCATGGACTCCCCCCACCCCGACTTTGCCGAAGCCCCGCCGTGGGCACTGAGCCTGATAGAGTTCAACATAATGAGCCTGTCAATGAAAAAGAGCCTATACCCCATGCCTAGCCTAAAGGCAGAAGCCCACAGGGTCATTGCAGCCATCACTCCTCCGGGTAGTAGAACATACTACACGGATGGATCGGTCGATCCCTTGAGCCACACTGCAAAGCATCCCTTGCTTTGCAGCAAGGGATGCCACGCGATGCATGAGGGTAACAGACAACGCCTCGCTACAGGCAGGGGAAAGACACGTGGTCATACACACAGACTCCAGGGCAGCCATTGACTGTCTTCAGCACAGCTCACCCACAGACAACATCTACCTACTGACCCCGATTCTCACAATGGCACAGAGAATTCTTGCTCAGGGTAGAAGAATTATCATCAACTGGGTCCCAAGCCACATCGGCATCAGAGGGAACGAGCTTGCTGACAGACTAGCCGTCGCTGGCAGGGGTATGCCCCCAAATCCCATGACGATAAAACCGAGCCGAAAATTACTTATGGAGAAGTGTGCCTTGGTCGGTCGTACCTTCCTACGGCAGTTCCACAGAGAGGAAACGAGAACCTCCCCATCGGCCAGCTGGTACTCAGACGCCACAGCAGCAGAGGTACCGAAGTCATTCTTCACAGAATGCGCCTAGGTTACCGCTGTGCATGGCAGATTATCCCAACAATCGAACGTGATGAAAGGTGCTGCAAGCACTGCGGCGAGCCGAACGCCACACAAGTCCACTACCAAGAAAATTGTGACCATACACAATTCCTGAGACAGGGACCGCCCACAACAGCCGCCGTGCTGGTAAAGAGGCTATGCGAAATGCTTACACCATGGTGGCAGGAGCGCCTGCTGGCAATCCCGCCGCCACGGTAAGCACCGAGTGTTAGACAACTCAATGAGACAGCCGTAAAAAGCTGACACAGGCCGGGCCATATTTAGAAGGCCCGGGCGAAGCTAGAACTTCGCAAACCATAAAGAAGAAGAAGAAGAACCATCTGTAGATACCGACCAGAACTTGTATCCCTATATGCTACTGCAGTGTTTCAAGCGTTGCCGACGGCCCTAACACGACCCTTGCGCGTGGCCTAGCGATGTCAACAATACGTAGCAAGACCGAATGGTACACGTCACACCTTTGTCCAAGCAGCTGCCCTTCTCCTTGGGCAGGACGCAGATGTCGCCCAGCTTTCTCTTTTCGCACAGGAATAAACATCCGCCCTCTAAGGGAACCGCCGATAAAAGGGCACGTGCGTAAGACGAAGAGAGATACGGCAGACAGGCCAAGCCACACAGGGTCCAGCTCCACCACCTCGTCCTCCACCCGGGGTCACGGGGGTCTCTTGGGGGTCTATCTTCAACAATAAACCATCAAACTTAGACCCCTTTCATTGACCGCCCAAGACCATCTCTCTTACGCTTACAAATAATGATAAAATCATAATGATGATAATAATAATAGCATTACCAGTGATGATGATAAAAATGACGATAAAAATAGTAATGATAATAATGATGATGATAAAAGTAATGATAATAATGATGATAAAATTAATGGTAATAATGAATAATAGTAATCAAGATAATATCGACAAAAATCTTAATAATAATAAGAAATGACATCAGTACCAATAGTAACAATGATAATAATAATAATAACAATAATGATAATAATAATAATAATAATAATAATAATAATGATAATAATAATGATGATAATAACAACAATAATTATGATGATAATAATAGTAATATTAATAGTTGTAGTAATAATAACAATAATAATAATGCTAATAATAATGATAATAGTAATAATTATAAATCATCATCATCAATTTCATTCCCATCACTGTGACGGAAATCACGCGCCAAAATAAGTATTTCCGCGGTTTATCCCCCGCCGAGGAAAGCCCGTCACGCGTATTTCCTACTGCAGCTGGCAACGGTGTCATTCTAATGATGAATCTTCCTTCGGATTGATCAAGCAGCAGCCCCATGAATCACAGTTCAATAAACACGCCTAAATGTGTACCCTAGACGGCCGCTCACTAATGAACGCATGATATAGCATTACCCATTAATTCTGTTCTTAATCTATCTGTCAGTTTCTCTAAATGGAGGTAAGGGCATTACTTGTTTATTGTGCGAGGTGAATCCATATTCAAGTCCAGGGTCGGTTTTCGAAAATACAGGGCTACCTTTTAGTTCATAACCCTAGGTTGTAGAGTCGTAGATATACGATTAAAGACTGCGATAGGTTTCATATTTCTATGGTAGAATGGAGACCAACAACAACAACAACAAAAAAATATATATATTTGTATTTTGTTACAAGCTAACATGTAAGCTTATTGATAAACATCTTTGGAAAGTTAAACAAAAACACTCGTTTTCGTTACCATGAAATTGTTTTATTTTGGTTTAGAAAAAAAAATCACATTATAAGAGAACACTACTGCTGGAAATAATTGTTATTATTGAAAAAAAAAAACATGGATAGATTAAAACTCCGCAGTGCGTCTCAAACAAAACTTGTTGGCCATTTTTTTTTGGAAAATGGTCCAGCAAGTTTAGTCCTGGTGAATTTATTTCAAGGTTTCTGTTTTTTTATCGAAATGAGGAGACACTAAACTTAATAATAGCTGACAATGGTAACAATAATACATATAAGAAAGATAACAACACTTGATGACAAAGTACCCTGTCGTGTTGTTACGGAGTCTGGAAACTAGAATTGTATAAAGCGTATATAGTAATGATTGCGAAAATGATAAGAGATCCAATTAATTGAAAGAAAATTAAAATTAATAAAAGCTATGGTCTGAAATAAAACCTAAAATCTTTCGTTTTAAACAAGGGGAGAAGACGTAGGAGAAGTAGAAATTGAAGAGGAGGAAAAAATGGAAAAGGAGGATCGCAAAGACGAGAAAAGCGGAGAAAAGGCTTATAAGAAGACACAAACAAATAACATAAAACTTCAAGAATACCTGTGTGAACATCGCTGTGCCGCAATACTGTGGCTAAACTTAGTCAGCTCTCACAACATGCCATGTTCTCTGCATGTTCAGCGGCAGGGATTTGTTGCAGACTCCACATATGTGTGCAGTGTCTCTGGGGGAAAAGTTGATTCAATAT
>NC_061822.1:24379360-24381860 GCF_019202785.1 Penaeus chinensis
TGAAGTCTTAACGATTTACTTATTTATCTTATCTCATGACACGTATGTATACATTCAACACAAATACGGTTTGACGTTTGATTTGTCAAAAATTCAACACCTTGAGATTTGTATTTACCAGAAGTGTTGAGAGATTTATGTATATATTCAAATAACTATATATACAGCATACAGGTAATTCGATTAAAAAAAAATGTTGTGTAGTATATTCACTGTCCAATGTGAAAAAATTCGTTCAATGCATATTATCGTTTTTCTATTTTCTTCTTTATTACAATCCACCTTAAAAAGATGAGTCTATGGCTGTTCTTTTCCAATATTACAAAAGGAAGGAAACTCATCCCAAGGGAAATTGACGTTCGCACGAGAATTCGTTACGTGGAAGTGTTCCGAAGAAGTACTTTATGCGAAATATCGATATAGTCTGATGAGCATATATATATGCACGCATGTGCATTTCAATTTTTTTCTCTCTCTCTCTCTCTCTCTCTCTCTCTCTCTCTCTCTCTCTCTCTCTCTCTCTCTCTCTCTCTCTCTCTCTCTCTGTCTCTGTCTCTCTCTCTCTCTCTCTCTCTCTCTCTCTCTCTCATCCATCCCCCCCCCCTCTCTCTCTCTCTCTCTCTCTCTCTCTCTCTCTCTCTCTCTCTCTCTCTCTCTCTCTCTCTCTCTCTCTCTCTCTCTCTCTCTCTCTCTCTCTCTCTCTCTCTCTCTCTCTTTCTCTCTCTCTCTCTCCCTCTTTCTCTCTCTCTCTCACTCACTCTCTCTCTCACCCACTACCGCCCTCTCTCTCTCTCTCTCTCTCATCCCCCCCCCCTCTCTCTCTCTCTCTCTCTCTCTCTCTCTCTCTCTCTCTCTCTCTCTCTCTCTCTCTCTCTCTCTCTCTCTCTCACTCACTCTCTCTCACCCACTACCGCCCTCTCTCTCTCTCTCTCTCTCTGCTCCGTAATTCTCCTTGAGCACAGTTTCGGCAGCGCGTGTTGTTACTCTTAGCGATAATGTCAACGGCTGTAATGAATCTTCCGCAGTCAGCTGTACATTGAAGCCCCTTGGATGAAGCACAAACGGAAAAAAAAACAGAAGGAAAATGGAGGAGAAATATAGGTGAATATAGGTGAAGAAATGGTAAAAGTAGAAGGATCAAAAGAAGGGATAAGGACGGAAAGTGGTGAAGAATGAGGTGAGTAGTGTGAAAGAGAATAAAAGGGAAATAACCAAGTGGATTGAAGCAGGAATAAGAAGATATGGCAGGAAGAAAGACACAGAACTATAAAAATAATTATTAAAGTCAGAGTTCATAGCAGCTGAATCAATACACTTATAAAGAATATCAGAGAGGATAATAATAATAATAATAATGAAAAGAAAAAAGAAAGGAAAGAAAACAAAAAAAATCCCGTAGAATAAACATCAAAATCAAGCCATAACATTCCTCACTCATCCATTAAACGACCTCGCCCTTGTCTGGCCCGAACGCTTTTTTTGCGAGGAAATGTTTTCGTCGCTCTGATGAATGAGCCGCGGATGGAGCGCCGTTGCCGCCTTCGGGGGAGGGAGGGGGGGGGGGGGGCGCACGGGTGTGTATCAGCTACCGGGAGGGAGCACCAAGGGCGGGTTTACTTGCTTATGAATACACATGCAGATACACATACATGTATACACACATACTTTACACACACATATATGTATGTGTTTGGAGTATTTATGTAGATATATATGTGTATATATATACATACATAATATATGTTTGTGTGTGTATGTTTGTAGGTATATCTGCCCTTGGTGTGTGCGTGACTACGAAAAAAAATATATATACACACACACATATATATATATATATATATATATATATATATATATATATATATTCACAGAAATCATAAATAAAAGTGCATCATCAGTCATTTATTATGACTGTAAATGTAGCGCCTTGTATATTGCTTTCACTTGCAACGTGAGTGAGACCACACTGCATAATCCCAGATAATGACCAGACTAACTCGGGTCCATAAAGAGCATCCCAGGCGGTCGTAAGAGACCCAGTTAATGCGAGGGTGAAATTAGAGCAGAGGAAAACATGATATAGCTGGCAATAGAATCATCCTCAGCTGCACCGACGATATTTTCGTTCATGATTTAACCACTCTGTTATTCACGAATGCGTAAATGTCTTCATTCAGGCAAAGCGTAAGTAGTTTTTATTAGAGAACGTGCAAGAACGTAAGTTCAAATGAGGTAACAGAAGAACTGCGTGGCCAGCTAAGGCTTGTACTTTTTTCTGCGACTTTGTAAAACAAAACAAAAAAAGAAATGAAGGAAACAGACGTCGGGAAATTGCACCGCTGAAGGATCGGATGAAATCCAGAGGTTTTCAAGGAAATGCGACAGGCTGTGCGTAACCATAAACACTTCAGACAGCGTCGTTGTTCCCTGTACAGCAGTCCGTGTAGTTCATGGTGATTTCGCTCTGCCGCGGATAATGTCTGTAGTCGGATTACCCGCC
>NC_061822.1:24389360-24409360 GCF_019202785.1 Penaeus chinensis
CCCTTCAGGACAACGAGCACGGGCCCAGGGTTCGGACTCGGTCCGACACCCACCATGATCGATCCCGCGGCTACCCCTTCTCCTCACGGAGGGGGGACGACCCATGACTCCCCTACGACTAATACGACCCTGAACAACGGAACCCCTACTGCTGACAAACGTGAACGACAATTCTTTTCAATATCTCCAGAGAATGCAAGGTATTTGACTGTCAAATGCGTGAATGAAAATCAATAAATGCGTGAATGAAAATCAATCGCTTTTGAGTGTGAGCCCCTTCATCATCAAGAAGGTCCTTGATGGTCAAGTGGATGGCGATTTTGATTTTGTCAGGAAATTGCAAGATAGTAGTCTTGTAAAAGTGCAATTTAACTCCCAGATTAAGGACTTGCTTATACTGACGCAGATTCATGATTTGAAAGTTAAAGTAACTATCCCTATTGGCCCCAATACCTGCAAGGGAGTAATCTTTAGCAGGGATTTAAGAACAATGGAGGAGAGTGAAATTCTCGAAAATATGAAGGACCAAAGCGTAGTAGACGTGAACTGCATGACCAAGAAAGACGGGAATGTGCGAACAAAAACCGGATTGTACTTTTGCTTCAAATAAAATTCCTGAGTATGTCACGGTTGGATATGAACGTGTCCAAGTGCGACCTTACATCCAAAAACCTATGTGCTGTAATATATGCCAAAAATCTGGACACTCCTCATTGCGATGCAGTGATAAAGATACTAGTAAATTTACTTGTGGTAAATGTGCTGGAGATCATGACACTCCTGTATGTACTGAGAAAACACTCAAGTGTGCTAACTGTGGAGGTCCCCATCAATCTGGCTCTGCCGATTGCAGCAGCTTGAAGAAGGAGACTGTAATATTAGCATACATGAGTGGGCATGATGTTAATTACCGTGAAGCCAAAAGGAAATTTGAAGGTTAGACCAGCAAACCCAATACTTCCTATGCTTCAGCAGCAACTAACAATACTTTCAGTGCAAGCAGCATCAGTCAGGAACTAGCAGCTAAGGATAAAGAAATTGCAGAGTTAAAGGAAACGGTTAAGGAATTAATGAGTCAAATCAAAGAATTGAAAAATACAATTCAACAAATTGCTGAATCAACCCAGCAAAAGCAGCAGCATCATAAGGAGGAGGATACCAAATCATCGCACTTTCTTGTCCAGGCGGCTTCTGCTAGGACTTCGCCTGGTGTTTGGTCAGTTTCTCGGAACAGATCATCCTCCACTGGGCGTCTCCCTGGAGGCTACTGTCTCAAAAAATACCCATGGAAGGCCCCTGGGTAGCGAGGGAGAGGAGAAGGAACCTCAATCACAGATAAAGAAAATTAAAACTGGTGGACAAGACACTTCTAAACTCTATAAAACGTTAGCCATTATACAATGGGACTGTCGAAGTCTTAGATCTAAAGTAAATGACCTCAGATTATTAGCCTCGTCCTATGCACCCGATATTATAGTCCTACAAGAAACGCACTTAACACACATTTTGTGTTAAGTGCGTTTCTTGTAGGAGGTGGAGTCGCTATGTACATCCACCATAGCATCCCATTCACTGAAGTGACTATTGGTTCTACTTTAGAATTTGTCGCATGCAAAGTAAAAATCAATAACACAAATCTGACATGTTCGGTGTATTGTCCTCCTGATAAAGTGGTAATTTATGATGATTTTTTTGCTCTTCAGGATAGTCTGCCACAAAATAAATTAATTTTAGTTGATTTTAATGCTCATCATACATTATGGCGTTCCCTGCGGGCGGATGGTAGAGTAGAGCAAGTAGTTAAGTTGATTAATGATTCTGATCTGGTCCTTCTGAACGATGGTAGCCCGACGCGGGTGGACAATAATACCGGTAATTTGAGCTTAATCGACTTATCACTGGTCTCTTCATCAATAGCAGCCAAGTGCCTGTGGCACACCATTGACGACTCATTGGGAAGCGATTACCTTCCTATTTTGGTTGAATATTCATGTGATACAGCAAGAACGCCTTTAGCACCTAAATTTAACATAAAAAGAGCATACTGGGTCGCCTTCACAAGGAGCTTCAAGCTCTAACTTCTTGGAGAAACCATTGATGATAAAATAAACCATATTCAGAATTCGATTTTAGAAGCAGCATTTCTATCCATTCCTAAAACTTCAACAGATAGCATTAAGCATAGAGTTCCATGGTGGACACGAGATTGCCGCAGGGCACTGTGCCGACGCAATAAGGCATACAGGCTTTTCAAAAATAACATCAATAATGATAACTTTTGCAACTACAATCTAGCAAGAGCTCGGGCTCGTATAATAATTAGACAAGCTAAAAGAGACTCCTGGCGAAGCTTTGTCTCTGCAATAAATAGTAATACAAAAATATCAGAGGTTTGGTCCACTGTCAAAAAAAATAAATAAGAACAAAACATCTTGCAAAATTAAAAATATCATTCACGAGGGAACTAATTTCGAATCACCTAGAGACATTGCTAAGGTACTCGCCAGGCAGTTCTATTAGACAAGCAGCTCAGAGAATTACCATCCCGCTTTCCTGACTACAAGGAAGCTGCTGA
This sequence comes from Penaeus chinensis, assembly GCF_019202785.1. Taxonomy (NCBI): domain Eukaryota; kingdom Metazoa; phylum Arthropoda; class Malacostraca; order Decapoda; family Penaeidae; genus Penaeus; species Penaeus chinensis. The sequence goes on from NC_061822.1 coordinate 24,391,936, forward strand.
GCTGCAACCTATTCACTTTGCCACATGAGATGACTTTGATTACAATAAAGACCTAACAATGAATGACCTTGTCCGAGCCCTAGAAGCCTGTAGAGGAACATCCCCAGGCCCCGATGAGATTCGATATGAGATGATAAAGCATCTTAATCATGATGACATGATTAAGTTGCTAGAAGTGTACAATGAAATTTGGAAAAGCCACACTTTTCCAAACTCATGGCAATTCGCCCACATCATTCCCATACTGAAAAGAGGGGGTAATCCCAGATCTGCCATCTCCTACCGCCCAATTGCGTTGACAAGTTGCTCATGGAACGAATTGTTAACAGTAGGCTATTGCATTTTTTAAATAACTGTAATTTGCAGTGCGGCTTCCAAAAGGGACGCCAAACTCTCGATCAACAGCCGTATTCGAGAGGCAATTGCCGAAAAAAGATTATCTGATTTCAGTATTTTTAGATATAGAAAAAGCCTACGACATTACATGGCGATGTGGCCTACTCAGAAAACTTCATGCTTTTGGATTCTGTGGAAACTTGCCTTATTTTATTTAAAATTTAATTTCTGACAGAACTTTCTCTGTCAAACTATTTTCCGACAATGTCACGTTTTCGGACATTTTTGTCCAGGCAAACGGGGTCCCACAAGGAAGTGTCTTGTCACCAACATTATTTCTATGTATGATTAATGACATCCTATCAGCTATACCTCGGGATCTTAAATACTCACTGTACGCCGATGATTATGCATTATGGCATTCCAGCAATAATGCAGAGTTCTCGGCAAATCGTATTCAACTGGTACTGGATATGATTCATAACTGGGGCCTCCAGTGGGGTTTTAAGTTTTCCACAAGAAAGAGTATTGGGGTAATTTTTTCACATAGAAAGATGCCAAACATCAGACTATCTTTAGATAATCACCCAATACCCATTCACTATTCTGCTAGATTTCTTGGTCTACTCTTTGATTGTAGACTTTGTTGGAAAGACCACATTGGTCAGTTAAAGAATAAATGTCAAAAAACACTAAATTTATCAAAGTGCATTGCTGGTAATAAATGGGGAGCTGATAGAAAGTCTTTGCTAATGATATATAAAGCCCTGGTTAGGGCTCAAGTAGATTATGGGTCAATCGTGTATGGTTCGGCATTAAACTCGACTTTGAAAGGATTGTATGCTGTCTTGGAGCCCTGAAGTGCACTCGGATCGAGCGTCTTGAGATGGAGTCAGGAGTACCTCCCCTCCGACTCAGACGCGGCCAGTTAGCTAAGGTGGCAATGGAGGCATTAGGCCCTTTGCCACGCGATTCCACGACCTCGTCGAGAAAGTCGGTATAGATCTCTCTACTATTGATACCTTGGTACAGTCAAACATAGCGCCATGGGAAACACCCAATTTTTCCATCATGGAAGCTTGGCTTCCATCAGCTAAAGCCATGGCGCCGGAGGTGGAGGTACGCCGGCGGTTCAGAGAGATCCTTAATAAACATCCATTTTTTTTTTTTTTTTTTTTTTTTTTTTTTTTATTATTATAATATATACCGACGGCTCCAAAACAAATGAGGGTGTGGGTGCGGGTGTATGGTCGACTAAATGTCAACTTTAGTTTCGACTGCCGAATCATGCATCGATCTTTCTTGCCGAACATTTTGCCATTGATAAAGATATCGATTTTGCACTATCGACGACCCACGATAGAATAGTTATTTTTTTCTGATTAATTAAGTTCACTTAAAGCTATTAAATCATTAGAAACCACTAAAAATGTAAGCTACACGTTGCCAATCTAATATGGGTACCAGGCCACTCTGGTATCCATGGCAATGAACAGGCTGACACATTAGCCGGGTCAACTGACGATTTGGACATTACCATAATTCGTACAGATCGCAGGTATTTTGTGTCTCTTTTAAAAGCAAAAATACATATCCTATGGCAAAGTGAGTGGACCAACCTAGACATGACCAACAAAAACAAGACCGTAATAGAAACGTGGGACAGCCCACAGGAGAAACCGAAGAGAAGATGGTGTTGGCACGCCTAAGAACAAACGCCACAAGACTCACCCACCTCACGCCATACATCGTAAAAAGATTCCCTCCACAGTTCCCCCATTGCACAAACCATCTTACAATAGCCCATATCCTCATAACCTGCCATAGATTCAACAATAATAGACAAACCTTAAAAGATTACTGCAGAATAGAAAAAAATATATACCATTCACAACATCAAATCTATTATCTGATAATTAAAAAAATAATAAGTAAAGTGATTGCTTTTCTAAGGGAGACAAAACTTTATGACCTTATATAGATTGATAGAATAAATAGGATCCATTGGCTTAATAACCTTCGTCACGTGCCACTGATTGATAGCCAAAAAATCCCCCCCTCGCCCCAAAAAAATGGTGTTATTTTTATTAAGAACATTATAATTACTATAATGTTATAAACATTATTAACAGCAAAACAAGATAATGTAAAATATTTTCGTAAATCAAAGAAAAGGATAAACGAACGAGACAGGCAGTACTCGTAATTGGCTCATTGTAGCCATCTATGTGAAAAAACAATTAAACAAGTAAACTCACAGTGAGCATGACATACACGTACACGTCATGCCCGTCGCCATTGGGATATATGTAGTAGATATATTTGAATTTATGGCTCTAGCACTCTTCATCTGTTAAAAGGTGAGGCTTTCGTACACCAGTGCATTTTTCTTTCCTTTTTTCTACCATAACCTTCAATTTTGCAACGTGATTGTTGTTGCAGATTGGTTTCAACAAACCCTGTGCTACTCTTTTATTAACGAGTGTGGTCCCAGCAATAGGATAGGGAAGTAAATCGATAGATAAGGAGATAGAGGGAAAGAAAGAAATGGTTGTGTGTGTGTGTGTGTGTGTGTGCGTGTGTGCGTGTGTGTGTGTGTGTGTGTGTGTGTGTGTGTGTGTGTGTGTGTGTGTCAGTGCATAAGTATGTGTGAGTGTGCGTTTGTGTGTGTGTGTAAGTGTGCCTCTGCGTTGGTATTCTTTTCAAGAATGTCATATACCCAGCGCTTCGACATTTATCGTGATCTCAAGACATTTGAACAAAGTTATGCATATTGGCCTGAGAATCCGTCTTATTGGTAATCGGTAAATGGCTGACAAAAATACAATACCATTCGGCTTGTCTGTATTGTACAGGAGGTTGTCCACAGTCACACATTCGCAGACAGAAAGACATGAGCAGTTGGATTAAAAGAAAGGAACATTTGAAGAGATACGCATAGATACTCGCGTACATATATGATATAAAAAAGGAAAGAAAAAAATAAGCAATCGAGAGCCTACCTCCCTCCCTCCCCCCTCTTCACCCCCCCCCCCCCTTCCCTCTTGTCGGTGTCTCCCCTGAGAGCTGGAGAGCAACAGCCCCGGGCGAGCCTGCGGTTGCAGACTTCCGAGATTTTAACATGTTTTATGTATTGCTGCATAAACAACCGCAGGCCAAATCAGACCGTTTATTTCTGCTGAATCTTTTATTCTGAGACTGCGAATGACAGCATACATTGTTTATATGCTGTATTATTTGGAGCCACTCTGTGCATGACAGGAGGATATACCAGTGAAATTGTTTTCAGACAGTCTCTACAAGCAATCAAAGTGTGTGTGTGTGTGTGTGTGAGTGTGTGTGTGTGTGTGTGTGTGTGTGTGTGTGTGTGTGTGTGTGTGTGTGTGTGTGTGTGTGTGTGTGTGTGTGTGTGTGTGTGTGTGTGTGTGTGTGTGTGTGTGAGTGTGTGTGTGTGTGTGTGTGTGTGTACATATATATATATATATATATATATATATATATATGTCATATATATATATATATATATATGTCGTAACCAAAATGTTGATTAATCTGTAAATATAGAATTATAATCACATCTGTTACGATTAAGGTATTACTGCCACCACCAGTTCTTTCAATGGGTAAAACTGGAAACCACTTTACATCTGAATGACTCTGTGACCCAACGATCATAAAAGTGTTCAATCGTCCCAAAAGGGCTACAGGAAAAGAATCTTATTTTACTATTTTTATTTGATGTATTTTATATATGCATTGTAAATTATAACAAATTATATATATACAAATTGAGCAAATGACAAAGAACTAGATTTATACACTTAAACTGAGAACCTTCCGGTAATAACCGTGACAAAACCCGTCACGGATATTCCACTCTAATTACTGAGAACCTTCCGGTAATAACCGTGACAAAACCCGTCACGGATATTCCACTCTAATTTCCCTTATCAACAAGTGATAAGCACACCGAATATTCCTGTGCACAGAATATCCCCTTGCACTATTCTCCGATACTAGACTCACCGCCCAGTATCTCTCCACGCAACTTAGATCTACACTTTCCCTACCAAAGTCACTAGCAGGTGTCCGTCCATCTCGTCGCGTGCCTGTCTGGAGAGGTTCTGTCTCCTCCTCCTCTTTCTCCCCTCTCCCGTCGTCGCGCGTGCGCAGACGGAGTACCTCCTCAACGACGCACGACGATCTTCGTCTTTCATTTCTACTCTTTCGTCGTCTTACGACATCACTCCCCCCCTATAAGTATGATCGTCCTCGATCATGTCGTCCCGGGTCGGAGCTCCCTAGGCCGTCTAGGAGTTACCCACCTCACCCCCGGCTCAACACCTCGAAGGGGCGGCAAGTCACTCATAGACTGCCACTAAACTTGTACTGGCCGCCGTAACGGCAGCTCGATAGCCACCCGACCCTGATCTTGATCTCTGGACGCACTCTCCTCTGAGTCCCCTCGTCGACTGCACCACCGACGATATGTTGAGAACTTGAAAAACCACCAGCCGTGGCCGGCCATTGCAATCCCCCACAGAATGATGATGATGGTCCAGGATATCCCCACAGAACACTGCAAGTGGTCTTGTTCCAAGCTCGACTTCAGGAGAGCCCTGATCCGAGCCCGCTCCCTGAGGGTGGATGCCTCCACTGTAGGCGTCCCAGGCTCAGTGTCTCCCAGTATGTCCTCAAGCAATATCTCATCTCGTAGGTCCTGATCCACCATTCCTCGTAGATCCTGCCAGACAGGCTTTGGTAATACCGTAACCACCTGCTGATGCTCCAGAGACGATATTCGTGGAATGAAGAAATCCTGTGATGTAGCCTGGCATCCTGAAGCCAGACGAAGGACTCCTACACCCTCCAACATTTCCCTGGATTTTGTGATTTCCGCCATGTGTTTTCCTGGACAGGAAACAGAGACCTCAATGGGGTATGGCACACTGTAGATCCATCGAGTTCCCTGCCTCACCACAATCGGCGCAAAGTGGTCCGTCACCACCTCATCGCAGATGTCTTCCACCTTATCTTCCTTGAAGAAGGCGGCCGATAAGCATGATCGCACATGCCCTCTGCGGTGAAGTCCAGCCCTAACTGCACGGCAGGAATCCAGGGAATCCACTTCCATAAACAGGTCCCGGGATTCTGAAACAAACAAGTACGAGGCAGATATCTTTGTTTGGATAAAAGAAGAAGTCTCCTCGACAGGTCTTGGAAAACTATGGACACTGAAAACATCCAACCCCAACCCTGGCAGGGGAAGCGCTAGATACATAATCAGTTGTCCAGAGGAAATCCCAGGCCGAACCGTCACATGTATCAGATCATAATACAAATGAACATCCTGTTCTCGGGGAGGAAAAATCAAGTGTACCCCCTCCCGTGAGAGCTGTAACAATATGTCCAAAATTGCATCTGGGGTTAATAGTTCCGGTGACAAATGTCCCTTAATCGCATCCTTCAACCCTCCCATTAATGCATATTGGTCCTGTCGTATCCTTTTTAAGACTGATCTGTAGTTCTCCAAGGTCAGACTAAGCAAAATTAACCGTTGGGTCTCCCCCACTGATTTTCCCAGTCCCTTGACTGCCCAGTCTACCAACCCAACCGAATCCTCCAGTCTTTTTTGAGCCTCCTCGAGACGTGTAACATCCCCTTAAAAAAGGCAAATTTCTCCAGCCTCACCAGCGTAGCAGTCACCCCTCCGTGACCAGAGATAGGAAGACTGTGTGCCAGGTGCAAGGCAACCTCTTGGAACTCTTCTGGTACTACTACCCTGAAAATCTTTGTCCCATACACGTTCGCATGAACGTTATATAACAGCCCATGTGGCCGAACTTGGTAACCGTCTATACTTCCAGGAAGACGTCTACCAAATCTCTCCGGCAAAGCCACACCTTCCACCAGGTGACTCCTTACCACACTCCAAAAGGGGTCTACTTCTTGAGCCTTCCTTAACTCCTCAATGGACCATACCTTTATAACTTCTGGGACCCATACTCCCTTTGACACAGCCAGAGAACTTCCTGTATCACCAGCTTGTTCTACTGCTCCTCTGGCAAGTTGTCTGCTCCTAGTAATGGCCCCTACTACCCAATCATCGATGGGATGATCCGCCTGTCTGATACGGGATAACGCATCCGCTACAACGTTATCCCTTCCCGGGATATAGTCTACCTGAATGTCAAAATCAGCTATGGCCATCTGCCATCTAGCCACCCGGTCTGATCCCTCCTTAGTGGCAAACAAATACCGCAAAGGCCGATGGTCCGAATGGACCTCCACTGGATAACCCTGAAGAATGGTACGATTTACTCGAAGTCCATAGACAATGGCTAAAGCCTCACGCTCTATTGTACTATAATTAAGCTCTGGCCCTTTAAGTGCCCGACTAAAATATGACAGAGGCCGTAATACCCCAGCATCGTCTCTTTGTTGGAGGACCCCTCCGATGGCAAACTTGCTGGCATCGGTGGTTAGTACAAAAGCTCTATTGAAATCCGGAAATCTCAGAACTATATCCTCGCTCAAAGCTCCCTTCAGAAGCTCAAAAGCCTCTTTTGCCTTGGAATTCCACTCTAATTTACTCTTATTTTCTACCGAGCGAAATCCTCTGGTTAAGTCAACTAATGGTTTGGCTATATCTGCAAAACCTTTAATGAACTTACGATAATAATTTGCAGCGCCCAAAAAGGCCTGCAATTCTCGCATGGTAGTTGGAAAAGGATACTCCTTCATCGCCCTGACCTTTTGTGACTGGGGTTTCACCCCATCACCTGAGATAATGTGGCCCAAATAATCCACCTGGGGCTTAAAGAATTTACACTTCGACAACTTTAGTACGAGACTTGCCTCTTTCAGCCGTTCCAACACTGCTCTTAAATTTCCACAGTGTTCTTCCCATGAGTCTCCAAGAACAACAATATCATCTAAGTATACAAACCCAACCTCTCCCACTTATCCGGTGAGAACCTGGTTTATAATACGCTGGAAAGAGGCAGGGGCATCCTTCAAACCGAAAGGTAGCACATTGAATTGATAGTGTCCCTCCGTAGACGAGAAAGACGTAAATTCCCTTTTTTGTGAAGTTAGGAATTTGGTGATAGCCTTGACGAATGTCAAGACAAGAAAAGATCTTACTCCGACCCATTCGTTGTAAGACCGTAACTATGTGTGGCAACGGATAACTATCATCTTGAATTACCTCATTTAACAATCTAAAATCCAAGCACAGCCTTAGACTTCCGTCTTTCTTCCGGACTGGTACCAATGGACTGTTATAAGGAGACCGCGACGGTGAAATCACCCCTTGCGACATCATATCCTCGATCTGGCGCCTAATCTCTTCCCTATACTTTAAAGGGATCGGATATGACTTCTTATAGATAGGTGGTCCTTCTGCCCTAATCTCATGGAAAAACTGATCAGAGATTTCCAGTGGTTCGTCATCCAGAGAAAACACTCTTGGAAACTCTCGAACTAACCCTGACAACATGTCATGTTCCTTGGAACCCCTTGCGAACCAGCTATCTACCTCCTCTAGCAACCTAACTACCTTTGAGTCTGTAGTACTTATGCTAGCCTTGACAGCTCCTATCGCAACTATGTCCTCGTCAAGTTGACGTTTTTGCAACTCGACGACGTCCCCTATGCAGACCGTTGACTCTACCTCAACCGGAAAATCCTCCTCCACTGCATAAGGAACCCTGAACCAAAGACTATTTCCGGACCGTCGTATCCCGACTACCCCCTCCGAAAGTCTTAAGCCAGCGAACTCCCGTGGTATAAACAGCATGGAACCTATCCTTCCCGGAACCTCTCCATCCCCACCGAGTTCTAACTCTAACACCCCACACGAATGTGCCTCTAAAATCTGGCTCTCTCTTAAGGTAGCTACCCCACTATATCCAGTGTCCTCCTCCTCATTTATGAGTACCCTTTGGTCTGCTCCTGCTACCTCCCCAGGGACCGACGCACCAGGCGTCCCCGGTGTCGATCTCCCCGGACTGGTTGTAGGGGGCCCCCTACAACCGCAAGCCTCGGTAGCAATTGAGCCTGCCTCGGGACTCCATACCACATCCACCTGTTGACCCTCGATCGACAGTTGGATGGGTTGAGGTGGATGGTTAACAAATACTACCTGATGTGTCCTAATAAAATCACATCCTAACAACAGCTTCCCTGGCAGATTCCATGAATCCGCCACTAAAAATGAATGCTTTACCTTGACTGGCCCAAACTCCAGTGGAATATCAACATCCCCTCTTTGGCCTATGTCAGTGACACCACCCCATTTGACTTTAAGATCGGAATCTCTTACCTCTAATTTCCTTCCCTGTAGAAAACTACTACAAACTAGTGAACACTCCCCTGCCGTATCAAACACGACCTTCGTTTGTTCACCAAAAACTACTAAGTCAAACAACAGTAACCCTGTACCAAAAGACTGTACAGTGATAACTCTCCCTTCTCCTAAAGGAGAAACTGCTGCCTTAGCCAGAGCCCCTTCACCTGTACTATGAGGAGCTACACAAGGGAAAACATCTAATTGTTCCCCTTTCTCCCCCCGTTTTTTTAATACGGAGGTGGGGAGCCCTGACCCCCCTCTTTCTTCTGCAGACGCAATGGACAGAGTAACTTCATGTGACCTGGCCGCTGGCAGTAAAAACATAACATACTACCTGGCCTCCTGTCCCTCGATCCGGCGACCATCCCTCTGTCCGGTGATGCCCCCCGAGTACCACTGGCCTGTTGCTCTCCACGGTATCCTTGCAGATCACTCTGAAAAACTGAGCAAGCCTCAACACCGTGACCTATACGTGAACAATATGCACACTTAACCTGAGCCTGGGGCCGCCGACTGGATCTTACCCTCCTTAACATCCTAATTAGAGCGGTACAATCATTCATGGCGTGGCCCCCATTGTGACACTACAGGCAAATGGTAGAGCTATCAGCTTATTGTACATCTCCTCCACCCGTAACCGACTGTGCCCTACCCATAAGTTGCTTTCCCTGGGGGGGCAAAGAGGATGACAGACCCATCGTTTGCCTCCCAGCTTTAACATCTCCCTTTGCCGGGCTCTGCATACCCTGTCGCACCTTCGATATCTGTCCCCGTGCCTTGCAATAGTACACGAACAAAATTATCCAGAATCTCTGGTAAATTGGTCACTGGCACCAGGCCTTCCTTGTTTACTGTAGCGAGAATATCGTCTATAGCAGCTGGCACTCGCCCTTCCAACAAGGATACCCTTTCCGAAGTAGAGCGAGTTCCAGTAGGGAACAGAAAATTAATTAAATCCTCTGCCGCCCTTCCTAAAACATTCCTCAGCCCACTCTCGTCCATGTGCGAAAATTTGACAAACACCCGAAGAAAACAACAACACAAAAACTAAAATCAGACACCGAGTTGCAAACGGCAACACCGCATCGCCCTGGAGGCACTCCCGCGCGACCTCCTCGCCCGTGACGTCACGGAATGCTCCGCCTGACCGCGCTGTCCCGCGACACCCCGTGACACTGCCCGGGCAGTCTGCTCTGACGTCACCGGTCACACCACCGATCCACCCCGGCCGCGCCGCTCCCCTCACCCAGATACCCCGGTACCCCGTCCCTCATGCCCAAAGTCTCGGTAGGGCCGCTCGCCTAGTGACCGCTGACGTTGTGCCAACGCGGTCAAAGGTCAGCAGCGCGTAGATGTAAACAACCCTCCGACCACACTCTGTAGCTCCAAAAGGGGGGGAAGAAGGCGGGATATGGTGAGATTTTATATAGCAACAGGCCCGCAAAACTACAAATTACAGGAAACTATACCCTGTAGCAAATAAAAACTACCTTTTACAAATAATAAGATATTATACAATCAAAAATCTTATTTAAAGGAATATGAGAATTTAAAACCAACTGTCTATGCAATAAAAATGTACTACGACAACGTCCTGTGGAACCGTAGCTGCAAACAAAATTGGAGGTTATACAAACAACCCTTTAAAGTAACGTGAAACTGGAAAAGCAGCACCACCGCCGCCACCACTGTCGTAAACAAAATGTTGATTAATCTGTAAATATAGAATTATAATCACATCTGTTACGATTAAGGTATTACTGCCACCACCAGTTCTTTCAATGGGTAAAACTGGAAACCACTTTACATCTGAATGACTCTGTGACCCAACGATCATAAAAGTGTTCAATCGTCCCAAAAGGGCTACAGGAAAAGAATCTTATTTTACTATTTTTATTTGATGTATTTTATATATGCATTGTAAATTATAACAAATTATATATATACAAATTGAGCAAATGACAAAGAACTAGATTTATACACTTAAACTGAGAACCTTCCGGTAATAACCGTGACAAAACCCGTCACGGATATTCCACTCTAATTACTGAGAACCTTCCGGTAATAACCGTGACAAAACCCGTCACGGATATTCCACTCTAATTTCCCTTATCAACAAGTGATAAGCACACCGAATATTCCTGTGCACAGAATATCCCCTTGCACTATTCTCCGATACTAGACTCACCGCCCAGTATCTCTCCACGCAACTTAGATCTACACTTTCCCTACCAAAGTCACTAGAGGTGTCCCGTCCATCCCGTCGCGTGCCTGTCTGGAGAAGGTTCTGTCTCCCTCCTCCTCTATTATCTCCCCTCTCCCTCGTCGCGCGTGCGCAACGGAGTACCTCCTCAACGACGCACGACGATCTTCGTCTTTCAATTCCTACTCTTTCGTCGTCTTACGACATCACTACCCCCCCCCTATAAGTATGATCGTCCTCGATCATGTCGTCCCGGTCGGAGCTCCCTAGGCCGTCTAGGAGTTACCCACCTCACCCCCGGCTCAACACCTCGAAGGGGCGGCAAGTCACTCATAAAGACTGCCACTAAACTTGTACTGGCCGCCGTAACGGCAGCTCGATAGCCACCCGACCCTGATCTTGATCTCTGGACGCACTCTCCTCTGAGTCCCCTCGTCGACTGCACCACCGACGATATGTTGAGAACTTGTAAAAACCACCAGCCGTGGCCGCCATTGCAATCCCCCACAGAATGATGATGAATGGTCCAGGATACCCCACAGAACACATGCAAGTGGTCTGTTCCAAGCTCGACTTCAAGGAGAGCCCTGATCCGGCCCGCTCCATGAGGGTGGATGCCTCCACTGATAGCGTCCCAGCTCAGTGTCTCCCAGTATGTCCTCAAGCAATATCTCATCTCGTAGGTCCTGATGCCACCATCCTCGTAGATCCTGCCAGACAGGCTTTGGTAATACCGTAACCACCCTGCTGATGCCCAGAGACGATATTCGTGGAATGAAGAAATCCTGTGATGTAGCCTGGTCATCCTGAAGCCAGACTAAGGACTCCTACACCCTCCAACATTTCCCTGATTTTGTGATTCCGCCATGAGTTTTCCTGGACAGGAAACAGAGACCTCAATGGGGTATGCACACTTATAGACCATCGAGTTCCCTGCCCCACCACAATCGGCGCAAAGTGGTCCGTCACCACACCTCATCGCAGATGTCTTCCACCTTATCTTCCTTGAAGAAGGCGGCCGAAAGCATGATCGCACATGCCCTCTGCGGTGAAGTCCAGCCCTAACTGCACGGCAGGAATCCAGGGAATCCCACTTCCATAAACAGGCCGGGGATTCTGAAACAAACAAGTACGAGGCAGATATCTTTGTTTGGATATAAAGAAGAAGTCTCCCCATCGACAGTCTTGGAAAACTATGGACACTGAAAAACATCCAACCGCCAACCCATGGCAGGGAAGCGCTAGAATACATAAATCATTGTCCAGAGAAATCCCAGGCCGAACCGTCCACATGTATCAGATTCATAATACAAAATGAACATCCTGTTCTCGGGGAGGAAAAATCAAGTGTACCCCCTCCCGTGAGAGCTGTAACAATATGTCCAAAATTGCATCTGGGGTTAATAGTTTCCGGTGACAAATGTCCCTTAATCGCACCTTCAACCCTCCATTAATGCATATTGGTCCTGTCGTAACCTTTTTAAGACTGAATCTGTAGTTCTCCAAGGTCAGACTAAGCAAAATTAACCGTTGGGTCTCCCCCACTGATTTTCCCAGTCCCTTGACTGCCCAGTCCTACCAACCCAACCGAATCCTCCAGTCTTTATTATGAGCCTCCACGAGACGTGTAACATCCCCTTAAAAAAGGCAAATTTCTCCAGCCTCACCACGTAGCAGTCACCCCCTCCGTGACCAGAGATAGGAAGACTGTGTGCCAGGTGCAAGGCAACCTCTTGGAACTCTTCTGGTACTACTACCCTGAAAATCTTGTCCCATACACGTTCGCATGAACGTTATATAACAGCCCATGTGGCCGAACTTGTAACCGTCTAACTTCCAGGAAGACGTCCTACCAAATCTCTCGGCAAAGCCACACCTTCCACCAGGTGACTCCTTACCACACTCCAAAAGGGGTCTACTCTTGAGCCTCTCCTTAAACTCCTCAATGGACCATACCTTTATAACTTCTGGGACCCATACTCCCTTTGACACAGCCAGAGAACTTCCTGTATCACCAGCTTGTATCTACTGCTCCTCTGGCAAGTTGTCTGCTCCTAGTAATGGCCCCTACTACCCAATCATCGATGGGATGATCCGCCTGTCTGATACGGGATAACGCATCCGCTACAACGTTATCCCTTCCCGGGATATAGTCTACCTGAATGTCAAAATCAGCTATGGCCATCTGCCATCTAGCCACCCGGTCTGATCCCTCCTTAGTGGCAAACAAATACCGCAAAGGCCGATGGTCCGAATGGACCTCCACTGGATAACCCTGAAGAATGGTACGATTTACTCGAAGTCCATAGACAATGGCTAAAGCCTCACGCTCTATTGTACTATAATTAAGCTCTGGCCCTTTAAGTGCCCGACTAAAATATGACAGAGGCCGTAATACCCCAGCATCGTCTCTTTGTTGGAGGACCCCTCCGATGGCAAACTTGCTGGCATCGGTGGTTAGTACAAAAGCTCTATTGAAATCCGGAAATCTCAGAACTATATCCTCGCTCAAAGCTCCCTTCAGAAGCTCAAAAGCCTCTTTTGCCTTGGAATTCCACTCTAATTTACTCTTATTTTCTACCGAGCGAAATCCTCTGGTTAAGTCAACTAATGGTTTGGCTATATCTGCAAAACCTTTAATGAACTTACGATAATAATTTGCAGCGCCCAAAAAGGCCTGCAATTCTCGCATGGTAGTTGGAAAAGGATACTCCTTCATCGCCCTGACCTTTTGTGACTGGGGTTTCACCCCATCACCTGAGATAATGTGGCCCAAATAATCCACCTGGGGCTTAAAGAATTTACACTTCGACAACTTTAGTACGAGACTTGCCTCTTTCAGCCGTTCCAACACTGCTCTTAAATTTCCACAGTGTTCTTCCCATGAGTCTCCAAGAACAACAATATCATCTAAGTATACAAACCCAACCTCTCCCACTTATCCGGTGAGAACCTGGTTTATAATACGCTGGAAAGAGGCAGGGGCATCCTTCAAACCGAAAGGTAGCACATTGAATTGATAGTGTCCCTCCGTAGACGAGAAAGACGTAAATTCCCTTTTTTGTGAAGTTAGGAATTTGGTGATAGCCTTGACGAATGTCAAGACAAGAAAAGATCTTACTCCGACCCATTCGTTGTAAGACCGTAACTATGTGTGGCAACGGATAACTATCATCTTGAATTACCTCATTTAACAATCTAAAATCCAAGCACAGCCTTAGACTTCCGTCTTTCTTCCGGACTGGTACCAATGGACTGTTATAAGGAGACCGCGACGGTGAAATCACCCCTTGCGACATCATATCCTCGATCTGGCGCCTAATCTCTTCCCTATACTTTAAAGGGATCGGATATGACTTCTTATAGATAGGTGGTCCTTCTGCCCTAATCTCATGGAAAAACTGATCAGAGATTTCCAGTGGTTCGTCATCCAGAGAAAACACTCTTGGAAACTCTCGAACTAACCCTGACAACATGTCATGTTCCTTGGAACCCCTTGCGAACCAGCTATCTACCTCCTCTAGCAACCTAACTACCTTTGAGTCTGTAGTACTTATGCTAGCCTTGACAGCTCCTATCGCAACTATGTCCTCGTCAAGTTGACGTTTTTTGCAACTCGACGACGTCCCCTATGCAGACCGTTGACTCTACCTCAACCGGAAAATCCTCCTCCACTGCATAAGGAACCCTGAACCAAAGACTATTTCCGGACCGTCGTATCCCGACTACCCCCTCCGAAAGTCTTAAGCCAGCGAACTCCCGTGGTATAAACAGCATGGAACCTATCCTTCCCGGAACCTCTCCATCCCCACCGAGTTCTAACTCTAACACCCCACACGAATGTGCCTCTAAAATCTGGCTCTCTCTTAAGGTAGCTACCCCACTATATCCAGTGTCCTCCTCCTCATTTATGAGTACCCTTTGGTCTGCTCCTGCTACCTCCCCAGGGACCGACGCACCAGGCGTCCCCGGTGTCGATCTCCCCGGACTGGTTGTAGGGGGCCCCCTACAACCGCAAGCCTCGGTAGCAATTGAGCCTGCCTCGGGACTCCATACCACATCCACCTGTTGACCCTCGATCGACAGTTGGATGGGTTGAGGTGGATGGTTAACAAATACTACCTGATGTGTCCTAATAAAATCACATCCTAACAACAGCTTCCCTGGCAGATTCCATGAATCCGCCACTAAAAATGAATGCTTTACCTTGACTGGCCCAAACTCCAGTGGAATATCAACATCCCCTCTTTGGCCTATGTCAGTGACACCACCCCATTTGACTTTAAGATCGGAATCTCTTACCTCTAATTTCCTTCCCTGTAGAAAACTACTACAAACTAGTGAACACTCCCCTGCCGTATCAAACACGACCTTCGTTTGTTCACCAAAAACTACTAAGTCAAACAACAGTAACCCTGTACCAAAAGACTGTACAGTGATAACTCTCCCTTCTCCTAAAGGAGAAACTGCTGCCTTAGCCAGAGCCCCTTCACCTGTACTATGAGGAGCTACACAAGGGAAAACATCTAATTGTTCCCCTTTCTCCCCCCGTTTTTTTAATACGGAGGTGGGGAGCCCTGACCCCCCTCTTTCTTCTGCAGACGCAATGGACAGAGTAACTTCATGTGACCTGGCCGCTGGCAGTAAAAACATAACATACTACCTGGCCTCCTGTCCCTCGATCCGGCGACCATCCCTCTGTCCGGTGATGCCCCCCGAGTACCACTGGCCTGTTGCTCTCCACGGTATCCTTGCAGATCACTCTGAAAAACTGAGCAAGCCTCAACACCGTGACCTATACGTGAACAATATGCACACTTAACCTGAGCCTGGGGCCGCCGACTGGATCTTACCCTCCTTAACATCCTAATTAGAGCGGTACAATCATTCATGGCGTGGCCCCCATTGTGACACTACAGGCAAATGGTAGAGCTATCAGCTTATTGTACATCTCCTCCACCCGTAACCGACTGTGCCCTACCCATAAGTTGCTTTCCCTGGGGGGGCAAAGAGGATGACAGACCCATCGTTTGCCTCCCAGCTTTAACATCTCCCTTTGCCGGGCTCTGCATACCCTGTCGCACCTTCGATATCTGTCCCCGTGCCTTGCAATAGTACACGAACAAAATTATCCAGAATCTCTGGTAAATTGGTCACTGGCACCAGGCCTTCCTTGTTTACTGTAGCGAGAATATCGTCTATAGCAGCTGGCACTCGCCCTTCCAACAAGGATACCCTTTCCGAAGTAGAGCGAGTTCCAGTAGGGAACAGAAAATTAATTAAATCCTCTGCCGCCCTTCCTAAAACATTCCTCAGCCCACTCTCGTCCATGTGCGAAAATTTGACAAACACCCGAAGAAAACAACAACACAAAAACTAAAATCAGACACCGAGTTGCAAACGGCAACACCGCATCGCCCTGGAGGCACTCCCGCGCGACCTCCTCGCCCGTGACGTCACGGAATGCTCCGCCTGACCGCGCTGTCCCGCGACACCCCGTGACACTGCCCGGGCAGTCTGCTCTGACGTCACCGGTCACACCACCGATCCACCCCGGCCGCGCCGCTCCCCTCACCCAGATACCCCGGTACCCCCGTCCCTCATGCCCAAAGTCTCGGTAGGGCCGCTCGCCTAGTGACCGCTGACGTTGTGCCAACGCGGTCAAAGGTCAGCAGCGCGTAGATGTAAACAACCCTCCGACCACACTCTGTAGCTCCAAAAGGGGGGGAAGAAGGCGGGATATGGTGAGATTTTATATAGCAACAGGCCCGCAAAACTACAAATTACAGGAAACTATACCCTGTAGCAAATAAAAACTACCTTTTACAAATAATAAGATATTATACAATCAAAAATCTTATTTAAAGGAATATGAGAATTTAAAACCAACTGTCTATGCAATAAAAATGTACTACGACAACGTCCTGTGGAACCGTAGCTGCAAACAAAATTGGAGGTTATACAAACAACCCTTTAAAGTAACGTGAAACTGGAAAAGCAGCACCACCGCCGCCACCACTGTCGTAAACAAAATGTTGATTAATCTGTAAATATAGAATTATAATCACATCTGTTACGATTAAGGTATTACTGCCACCACCAGTTCTTTCAATGGGTAAAACTGGAAACCACTTTACATCTGAATGACTCTGTGACCCAACGATCATAAAAGTGTTCAATCGTCCCAAAAGGGCTACAGGAAAAGAATCTTATTTTACTATTTTTATTTGATGTATTTTATATATGCATTGTAAATTATAACAAATTATATATATACAAATTGAGCAAATGACAAAGAACTAGATTTATACACTTAAACTGAGAACCTTCCGGTAATAACCGTGACAAAACCCGTCACGGATATTCCACTCTAATTACTGAGAACCTTCCGGTAATAACCGTGACAAAACCCGTCACGGATATTCCACTCTAATTTCCCTTATCAACAAGTGATAAGCACACCGAATATTCCTGTGCACAGAATATCCCCTTGCACTATTCTCCGATACTAGACTCACCGCCCAGTATCTCTC
>NC_061822.1:24424360-24426860 GCF_019202785.1 Penaeus chinensis
TTATTGTCATAATGATTATTATAATTATTATTAATTATTATTATTATTATTATTAATTATTATTATCATCATCACGATTCTTATTATGATTCTTCTTCTTTTTCTTCTTCTTCTTATTATTATTATCATCATTAGTAGTAGTAGTAGTAATAGTATCATCATCACCATTTCCACTATTAGAAGTAGTAGTAGTAGTAGTAGTAGTAGTATACTACTGTTATCATTATTATTATTATTATTATTATTATTATTATTATTGTTATTATTATCATTACTATTACTATTGTTAACATTATTATTATCATTATTATCACTATTGTTAACATTATTATTATCATCATTATCTTGTTATTTCCATTATTACTACTATCATCCTCAATATTACTACTATCATTAGTATTGTTATCATTATCATAATCATTATCATTATTATAAACAATATCGTTATCGTTTTTCTTTATAATATTGTATTTTTGTGCAAACATCATTATTATTGTTATCATCATTATTATCATTATCATTATTAATATTGTTGTTGTCATTATTGTACTGCTATTTCCTTTTTCATTATCAAATCCAGTGTTTCTCATTGTTTCTAGTATTTTGATCCCCACAGTAGTAAAGTCCTCAGAACTAGAACCAAACTCGGCAGTAAACCTTAGGCGAAGTAACGTGAACAGTAAGTTGGTTTAGCTCGCAGATCAGATACATTTTTGCTTTTAGATTCATATTTATACTTTTGTGCACATAACCTGTCTATTTTTGCACATTGGCGCGATTTCATGAATATTTCCACTGGCGAGCTTTTTCATATTGCTTTATTTGCATATGAGAGAGAGAGGATTAAAAGCAAATGAATTACATTTAGATACGCATACCTACTGTACATGCATATATATATATACTCGCAAACTTGCAGCCACTGATCCCAACACACCAAACGCACGCACACTCACGCACGCACGCGCACAGACACGCAAACACACACACACACACACACAAATCTACATACATTTCCTCTTTTTTCCCCCACAGACCATCTCCCCTAGAAGAGATATATTCTCTTTATTTGACGGCGATGCTGCCATAGAGATAGATATCGTGATGAATGTACCTCTGAAAATGTATCTAACTAAAGGCGAATGAACCACAATCACACTTTAGACTGGACAGTAAACAGTACTAAAATCTAGAGGAAAAACTATAGAAAACTGTTACCGAAGAGCGGCGTCTGAAGTTTCTATGTTGCGAACGCTGCAATCGCCCCCAAAGTTACTAGGCTATTTAGTATTATTACACAACAAACACGATAGCAAGGGCATTGGCCGAGATTGGAGTAAGAAAGAGGGAAGCCGATGAAAAAAAAAAAATATATATATATATATATACAGAGGTTCGAGGGGGAAGGAGGGAGGGGGGTGAGAGGAAGAGAGGGGGGCGGGAGAGAGAGGGAGGGAAGGAGGAAGAGAGAATGAGACAGAGAGAGAGAGAGAGAGAGAGAGAGAGAGAGAGAGAGAGAGAGAGAGAGAGAGAGAGAGAGAGAGAGAGAGAGATAGACAGATAGATAGATAGAGAGAGAGAGAGAGAGAGAGAGAGAGAGAGAGAGAGAGAGAGAGAGTATGATAGAAAGAAAGAGAGAGACAGAGTAAGAGTAAGCCTCGTCCTGCTTCAGCGGCGGAGCCAAGGACCAAGGGAGTCCGGCCCGGCGCCTCGCCCTCCGTCGCTCGCCGGCTGCTCGGGGGCGCGCGACCCTCCGGAGAGCGCTCCTGGAGTGGTGGTCTCAGTGTTGTCGTCATCCGGCTTTTCTACATTCCACTGTTTTTAGTTTATTTCTCCTTTTCTTTTTTTCTTCTTCTTCCTCTCCCTCTTTTTCTTCTTTTCTTCCTCTTCTTTTTCTGTCTCTTCTTCTTTTCCTTCTCCTTCTCCTTCTCCTTTTTCGTATTTTTTTTCTTCTTCTTCATCTTCTTCTTTCTCTTCCTGTTCTGCTTTTTATCTTCTTCTTTCTCTTCCCATTCTGCTTCTTCAACTTCTTCTCCTTCTCCTTCTTTCGCTGCGTTTCCTCTACTTTTCCCGCTTCTGTTCCATTTCCTGTGGAAATGTTGGTCGGCTTTGTTTGATTGATTTTTTTCCTATTCTTTATTCAGTTTTCTATATCGATTCCTCTTCTGTTCTCTCTTCCTTTCCTGCTTTCTTTGTTCTGCTCTCTCTTCAGTTCCTTTTTCCTTCTCCTCGTTTGGTTCTTTCTGCATTTCCCTTTTCCACCTGTCCTTTGCGCTGTTCCCTCGAGATTTCAATTCTCTCTTTGTTCTTTTATCTTTTTATTCTCCATTTTGTTCTTTGTTCTGTAACCAGCTTTGCACTTACTTTCGTTGTTGCTGTTCTTTCTGTTTTTCTCTCGGTCGTTCCCTTTGGTCTCCATCGTATTCTTTGTTCCGTTTTATGCGGATCTTTTTTTTTTTTTTTTTTGTCCTGTTCTCTTTGCTTTATATTTGATTATTTC
>NC_061822.1:24431860-24434360 GCF_019202785.1 Penaeus chinensis
CTATATTTATTCCCTGATTTTGGCAGTCAGTGCCTCTGGCTAAGTTTATGTAATGTACCAAAATTATTGTATTGATTTATTATTGATTAAATTTGTGTACTTGCTGCATCATTGTTATGTACAAACTGTTGCCTTTTTATGTTAATTTACATTTATTTTGTTTGCAGCAAAATTGCTTTTCACGGTTGTTCTTCGCTGTTCTTCATATTCTGAATATATATATATATATATATATGTATATATATAAATATATATAAATATATATGAATATATATAGATTTTTTCTCCTTTTTCTTTAACTTTGCTTGTTAAGAAAGCTCATATTCATACCTCCTGATATGTCTCCCACGGATGAGTGTAGTCATGAAGGTATTGTATGAATATATATGAGTATGAGTGTGTGTGTGTGTGGGGGGGGGGGGGGGCGTGTGGATGCGTTCTAGAGAGAGAGAGAGAGAGAGAGAGAGAGAGAGAGGGGGGGGGGGGTATACGCACCCCAGTACTGGCAAGGAATGATGGCAATTGAGACACTTAAAAGGGGAGAGATAAGGGGGCCTGGAGAAATTGGCAGGACTTCTATTATGCACCCTCAGTAGTTAATAACATTATACTTAGTAGTTATTTTTTACTTGGAAAGATTTCTTGAGCGAATTGAAGATAAAATAAAATACTCAAAATGTAGTGCATATGCTCTTATGTTCTTCCTGAGGCCAACGATAATTACGCAAGCTCAGAGGGTCACCAAACCGGCGTAAATAAAAACACCCAAAATAAAATAAATGTTCTGTTAGCTAACAACTCAAATTCTCCAATAACTTAGTTTATTTGCCAGGAAGAATACAGAATGGCCTTCTCAGTCCTCGGAATCACAAATTCACATTCTGTTTGAAGTATAGCCTACCATAGCGCATGGGTTAGTGGAATGGTTTAATCAATTAACCTCGGTTATATGAAAGATTGACAGAGTTAAACTTATACTTCGGCAATAATTTGAGCTGTAGAAGACCTGTTCAGACTATCAGCTGTTGATCGGGAGAGAAATCAGAGCCATTTTAATTAGTAGAACATCTCCTTAGGATTCTTACCGCAGTGACAATACTAGCTCTAGATGACTCAGTATATTCCAGTGAAGTTACAACGCAAATAAATTGAGTAAAGCTCGCCATAACATTTGGCCCAGGCGATCCTCCTCTCGGATCTGGAAATTACATGAAACATGGATGGTATTCGCATCATTGTTTATGTTCGTAAAAGTAGGTTGAAACTTAAAAATCGAGTACATGGTGTTATTAATAGTTTAGAAAAGGTATGCAATATGTGAGAGGGAAAGAAAGAGATATAGAAAGACAGACAGAGAGGGAGAGAGAAGAAGAAAGAGAGAGGGAGAGAGGAGCTGGAGGAGGAAGAAGAAGAAGTAAAAGAAAGACAGACGGAGAGAGAGAGAGAGAGGAATAAACAGATAGACATTAAGCAGAGGCAAAAACACAGAGATAACGAGAAGGAGAGAGAGTGAGAGTGAACGTTACACTTCGCGGTCTAGGATACCTTTTCTCTTAGATGTTATTAATTGATATTTAGAAGCCAGTGCGAGTACAATGGCAACGTGTCAGCCTCCTACCTGAGCGATCGGCGGTCTATCTCGAGGCTACTTCAAAGGCCTAGCCCTGGCGAGGCTCAATTTCGCATATCTGGTTTATACTTAAGGAATTGTGCGAGCAGTAAGGTTTCATGCTATCGCTTCCGTGTATCAGCAACATATATGTGTAATTTGCTGTCTTTATCTAAAGTCTCGGGTTGTTTCATCAGTAATAACAGGCTACAATAATGGTACGACACTTGCTGCACTGCAATTTATATAGTATGTGCATTAAACCATATAACTTAGAACCCATAATTTGCTTATTTATGTGGTTATGTTCTCTGTACGGTGTACTTCCATCATTAACATAAACTGGATATGTCAAAATCCCGTTTCATATTTCATCAGTGATTTAAATACTGCTTTATGTTTTGATGTAAAGGTACGTAGTCAGAACGTTTGTAAAAATTGCACGTTCAAGATACATGTCCAGAGGAGGCGAGACTTTTTCCCTCATGCTTCTTGTTTCCTGGCTCGTCTCTCTTCAGCTCTGTGCACAACATACTTATTAACATGCACATTAAAGATGTAGGTCCATTGTGCGTAAGATTTATGCTCTGCGCATACAAAACGTGGAAGAAATGATGAGCAAAGCACCATCATTTTCCTTATTATCATCACCATTGTCATCTTTGTCATCAACATCATTTCCATCGTTTTCATTACCATCATCGTCATCACCATTATCATCATCATCATCATCATTATCATCATCATCATCATCATAATGATAATAGTGATAATGATGTAATATTAATAGTTGTAGTAGTAAAAACAGAAGCTATAACTACTACCACCAGAAACAACAACAAACAAGAACAACGACAATGATAATAACGGTTTTATTGGTGAGGAGATCAG
>NC_061822.1:24444360-24446860 GCF_019202785.1 Penaeus chinensis
TGCCTTTATAGAACTTGTGACAATCAGGATATACTGGTTAGATATATTTTTAAAATAATAAAAGAGTTACGTGTAAAATGTAACAAAGTGTCTGAAAACAAGGATTCATGACGACTTCCCTTAGAAGCAACAAAATGACATGGCGACATTCGGCGACATATGGAATATTTTTCAATTCCAATTTTATAATGTCCAAAATATTAGGCCCCAAAGTAAGAAATAAATCGTTCATTATATAGGTCACTATAAGAGATGCGACGCGCTATGAAATGACGTTGCGACTTCATCATTCTTAATCACACAACGTTAGGGTGTGTGTGTGTGTGTGTGTGTGTGTGTGTGTGTGTGTGCGCGTGCGTGCGTGCGCGTGCGCGTGTGCGTGTGCGTGTATGTATATATTTCTATATATATATATACATATATATACAAATACATAAGTAAATATATACATATTTACATATATATATATATATATATACACAAGTATATATGTGTGTGTGTGTGTGTGTGTGTGTGTGTGTGTGTGTTTGTGTGTGGGTGCGCTTGTGCGTGTATGTATGTATATATATATATATATATATATATATATATATATATATATATATATATATTTATATTTATATATATACAAATACATGAGTAAATATATACATATTTACATATATATACATGTGTATATATATATATATGTGTGTGTGTGTGTGTGTGTGTGTGTGTGTGTGTGTGTGTGTGTGTGTGTGTGTGCGTGCGTGCGTGCGCGTGCGCGGGCGCGTGTGCGTGTGCGTGTATGTATATATTTATATATATATACATATATATATACAAATACATAAGTAAATATATACATATTTACATATATATATATATATATATATATATATATATACAAGTATATATGTGTGTGTGTGTGTGTGTGTGTGTGTGTGTGTGTGTGTTTGTGTGTGGGTGTGTGTGTGTGTGCGCGTGCTTGCGTGCGCTTGTGCGTGTATGTATGTATATATATATATATATATATATATATATATATATATATATATATACAAATACATAAGTAAATATATAGATATTTACATATATATACATGTGTATATATATGTGTGTGTGTGTGTGTGGTTGTGTGTGTGTGTGTGTGTGTGTGTGTGTGTGTGTGTGCGCATATACATACATATAATATATGTGTGTAATGTGTGTGTATGTATATATATATATATATATATATATATATATATATATATATATACACACACACACATACACATCACATAAGTAGGGACAATATTTCAACACGAAACAATCCATTTTCCTTTTTTGTTTCCAGCAAAAAAACTCACAACTTCCACATCAGCATTATCTGTCCTAGGCTGTCTAGATGAATACATAAACCCAAATATCTTGTAAAAGATGTGTAAACATCTCTTACAAAACTCGCATGATAAACCGTGACAGAAACAAGTAAATCTATAGGCTGCGTTGTGATGTGAGACTGAGAGAAACCACATTCTGCGAGCGACTGTGACTATCTATCTATATATCTATCTATCTATCTATCTATCTATCTATCTATCTATCTATCTGTCTGTCTGTCTGTCTGTCTGTCTCTTTCTCTTTCTCTCTCTCTCTTTCTCTCTTTCTCTGTTTTCCTCTTAGTTTTTTCGCATGCTATGAACAATGGCCGCAGAGGGCTGTGTATAACTGCCTCGTGAACTCGGGCAAACTGACAGGAATAATTGTGACGCTCCAGCATTTTATCATCATATATATATCATGGAAACTATATATTTTGTGGAGATAATTAAATATTTCCTAGTTGCCGTAATTTGTACTGGAGATACATGTAGTAAATGAGCAATTAGTTGGAATTAAACTGTAGTTGTAATATCATCAATTCACTGGGAGCGCCATGATGACTTATGCCTTTGTTGTTGCCAAAAATGATTGTTGTAATTCTTATCTCTATCATTGTCACTTTGCATTTCATTATATTACTATCATTATTACAGAATTATGTTTTTTCGTTAGTACTGTTCTCATGACTAAGCATAAGTTTATAAGCTTGATTATCATTAGTACCATTATCAATATTATAATTTTTAATATCATTATCATTATTATTATAATCATCGTTATCATTGTTATTATTATCATGGTCATCATTATTCATAACATCATTATTATTATTTTATTACTTTCTTATTATTGATCTTATTATTTTCTTATGATGATGATGATGTTGATTACTATTACTATTATCAGTATCATAGTTACATTTATCATTTTTAATAAAGATAATAACACTATCAACACCATCATCATCATCTTTATTATGACTATCATTATTTTTCTAGTTGTTATTGAGTCCACTAATTGTCACGAAGGATTAGGGTTTCCTTGAACGTCATTTTTTATATTGCTCTCATCATGATTATAATGTAATGATCATTCATATTAGTACGTTATCACTGTAGAGGTTTTTTGATATTCAGTGGATCCTATCATTTGC
>NC_061822.1:24474360-24476860 GCF_019202785.1 Penaeus chinensis
TTTTCTTATTTATAAATTTGAATAAAGTGACGTCACCGTCACCCCCTCACCCCCAATGGGCGTGAAAAATAAACACTTCGGCAGAGACCGCAGCAGAGACCTGGTGTTTGTTTCCTTATTTTTTTCTGAGTGAAACCGGCTCGACGTCCCCGGAAGCTACAAGAGATAAAGTTAAATCTGAGGTGTCTTTGACTTGCCTATAGGAGCTGGATGTGATCATACTTGTATATAATAATCATCATTAATAGTTACGAGTGCTTTTCTTTGTTTAGGTTTTATGGTTTAGTTCTACTTTAATTTTGTACAGTATTTCTTTTCTTGAGTTTAATATTGTTTTTTAAAGCGAGTTTTCATTTTACTTTTCCCTTTGCTTCTTATGTTCTTAATCCATTCTTAACGTAATTCTTAAAGATGGTTTTAACCTTATTTTTTTATACTTCATTGTGTTACGGTTTTATTGTGCGACGGAGGGGGTAATGCTGGAACAAACCCACGCCAAATAAGCTCCTCTAGCCACGCTACCACCTCATGGGGCATATACCAGGGATAATCTACTTTATTTGCGTAAGGCGCCCCTGGTCATAATGGGATTTTGATATGCCACATTACTATTATTATTATCATCATCATCCTCATTTGGGAGCTAACACCCTGTTTCTGCCTACGAGGGTCCCTCATGGCGAGCCGCTAGGCAGGAACCCGGCCCATCTCTAGCTCTTCACGATAGGTTTGATCGATCTGCCCAAGCCACTACTTCCTCTGTCGTCCCACAGGCCTCCTCTACCCAGGGTTGTCTCGGACAGAGACAATCTGGTGGGCAGGGTCATCCTACGGGAATCGAGCCAAGTGGCCGTATAGACTGAGTTGGCGATCGCGGATTGTGCAAGTAACAGGTCCTGTACCGGTCTCACTGTGCAACCGTTGGTTGGACACATGGTCCCGTCAACTGTACCCCATGATCCGGTGCAAGGATCATGGCAGTATCAGGGCCTTGCAGACACGTAGCTTGGTCCTTCTGCACAGGTACCAGCATCTCCAAATACTCTTGTCGAGAGATGTCATGACCCCTGCTGCCAGGCCAATCCATCTGCTGACTTCCTGGTCTGACAGCCCAGAGTCGTGAACTGCACTACCGAAGTATATAAAGCTCTCTGTGACTTCGATGTTTTCACCGCAAGCACGTACCGACTGCACAGGGTCTCCTAGTAGGCCCCCCAAATCCTGGATCTTGGTCTTGGTCCAGGAGACCTCTAGCCCCATGGGGCTTCGCTTCATTGCTAAATGCATCAAGAGCCGCCACTAGGGTTTCCAGAGATTCAGATAGAATGACAACATCATCAGCAAAGTCAAGGTCTGTAACCTTGATATTGCTCAAAGTTGTTCCACAGTGACTTTGGACAGTAGCTCTACCCAGTATCCAATCCATGCAAGTGTTGAAAAGAGTTGGTGCAAGAACACAAGCTCGAAAGGCCCCTACCACACTTTACAGCACTTTCAGTGCCTGTATACAAGTTTGCTATTAATCCAACAATCATTGTTGGAATTCTTCTTAGCCTCAGGATCTTCCAGAGTGATTCGCGATGCACCGTATCAAACGCCTTCTTGAGGTCGATGTAAGCTGCGAGCAGCCCACGTCCGAACTCACGACGGCGCTTTACAATGACTCGAAGCGCCAGGATGCGGTCTATGGTGGACTTACCAGGAGTGAATCCATATTGCTCCGGTCTCTGGTGTCTCAGCAGGTGGTCTCTGATGCGTCTCAGAAATATGTGCGTGAGTACCTTGCCTGGTATACTGAGTAGGGTGATGCCTCGGTGATTACTGCAGTTCCACCGATCCCCTATCCCCTTCCAGAGAGGGATGACCACACCTCTCAGCAGGTCAGGGGGAATGATACCAGTCTGCCAGATTGTAGACAGGACTGCATGCAAGCCCCTTGTTATAGGTTCTCTACCAGCCTTTAACAATTCAGCTGGGATGCCACAAATACTAGCTGCATTACCACTCTTCAGCCTGGAAATCGTCCCCCTGACTTCTGTCAAGGAGGGTGGATCCTCGCTGATGGGTGGGTCTGGCAGAGGAAATTCAACATTACAGGCATCCATATTAACTGTTGGTGGATCAAACTGATACAACTGCTCAAAATACTCAACACACACGCACCCCATCAGGATCTGAGATTATCTGGCCACTTGCTGAGCGGACTGTAGTCGTCTGTGAGTTATTATTATCATTATTATTATCATTAGTATCATTATTATTATTATTATTATTATTATTATTATCATTATTATCATTATTATTATTATTTTTATTTTTATTATCATCATCATCATCATCATTGTTACTATCATTATTATCATTATCATTATTACTATTGTTGTTGTTGTTATTAACATTGTTATTATTATCATTGATGATATCATTATTGTTGTCGTTGTTACAATAACAGTAATAATGATAATCCAGACAATGATAGCAGTAATAATAATAACGATAA
>NC_061822.1:24481860-24489360 GCF_019202785.1 Penaeus chinensis
TTTCTCTCTCTCTCTCTCTCTCCTCTCTCTCTCTCTCTCTCTCTCTCTCTCTCTCCCCATCTCTCTCTCTCTCTCTCTCTCTCTCTCTCTCTCTCTCTCTCTCTCTCTCTCTCTCTCTCTCTCTCTCTCTCTCTTTCAAACAAGTAAATTGGAGATTGATGATACAGACATCATTAACTATATTAATCAACTACATATCAAACAATTACATTTAGTAGGTGCAACATGGATTTTGAAACACATGCGACCAAGTGGCAAACTATCTTACATACATATGCAATTACATACTATATAACGTAACCCTTTAATCTTTGGCAATATATGACACTAGATTTCATACACGCACACATAGCACCGAGCAACACAAGCTGTTAGAGTACATAACATTAAACAACTAATAGCATTAGATACCGTGAGATACAGGGCAGTACATACTGAGAGCGACAGAGTAGTGCACATTATCCGGCAAAATATAGCACTGAATAATGCGTTGTGATTCATGTCCTTAAAGTGTGAATGGATTTGGCATGAGTAATCTTGATGCCGAAAGAATGACGTGTTTTGTTAGATAAATAGTTAATTTTCTTTAAATGCATGATCCATCGTGATTGGATCTCTCGCGTTCGACCTTTGCGCAAATGAGCTTCGCAATTTCTTCATATAACCTTCACATTCAAAATTCGGTATTGAAAATTAGCCCAATGCTTGTAGTTGTGATTAATGTTTTCAGAATAATTACTATTACGGTTGCTATGCCATTAACAAAAGCGAAGACATTATAATACAAAGTCATTTGCAACTACATCTCCCAACGCTACTCAAGGTAAAAGATAGAAGGGAGTGTTTGATTATCTTCACAGGGAATATCATGGTCCATTAGTCGAACGAGTTGGGCCTTAAAACTTACCATTAATAAACCGCCTGCCAAGTCTCGAGGTCGCTTGATTATGCAGAAACATGGGAGAGATAACGAGAGGAGAGGGAGTGGTTAGGAGCGAGAGCAAGAGAAGGATAGATAGATAGATATAGATAGACAGAGAGAGAGAGAGAAAGAGAGAGAATCAAGTCTATTAATTATGTATTGTAATTACTGTACTCCTACGACGGTATACGCAAGTTAATGGTTACAACAGAGAGAGGGAGAGTGGGAGAAAGACAGACAGACAGACAGACATGTGTGTTTGTGTGTGGGAGGGGGTTAAATGAAAAGAGAGATAGGAAAAAAGGAAATAGGAAGATTGGGAAGAGGGAAGAATGATGTGGGAAGAAAGAACACTTCTCTGCTTTGCAATGCTTTGAAAAATCTTCTTGACATTTAAAGCTTCCTTGTGTGGAAACCTTTGATGCCAAAAAATGATTCCTCTCTTTCAGTATTTGCATGAGAAAGGTTGAAGTCAAAAAAATATTTTGAAAGGACTGACAGAAAAAAAAATACACGAGCGTTCTAAACGTTCTTTTGTTATTCCAGCTGCAACATACGATGGCCAGAGTGGCAGAAAAGTAAATAAGCAGAGCGGCAGATATATGGCGTGATAGATAGACAAAGGCTCCAGAGATATGCAAGTGTAATGCCATAGATAAAATGTAAAGAGATAGGTACACACATACACAGAGATAGAGACAGACAGATTATATATATATATATATATATATATATATATATATATATATATATATATATATAGAGAGAGAGAGAGAGAGAGAGAGAGAGAGAGAGAGAGAGAGAGAGAGAGAGAGAGAGAGAGAGAGAGAGAGAGAGAGAGATAGAGAGAGAGAGGGAAAGATAGAGAGTACCGTATATCAGCAAATACATAGGCTGCTAGTTGGATAAACAGACAGGTTGATACTTAGACAGAACACAAAAGCAAATGCATTATTAGAGAACACTGGATTTCAGCTGGTATCAGTACAGTGCAGTGAAATAAACCATAAGAGTGTTTTTATTGTTTTTTGTCTCCCAATTTATCTTCTAACAATTTTTTGTAGTTAAAGGAGAAGGTGTTGGTCCGGAAGAGATGGAAACATCCGATAGATCCCATTTCGGAATACACTTTAGTCTCGTCGTCCAGGGAGAGCTATATGCATTTTAGCAGCGACGTATCGATGGAATGGCTTGATCACATAGATAACTCTCTTTGCTTCAAGATAAACTTTCTTGTTTTGTGTCTTAGTCGAGGGGTGTTGGCGCTGTTAGACTGTTTGTTTGTTTGAAAATTTGTTTTGCCTTTCTATTCTGTCCCACGCGTTCTCGATTTTGGAAAAAAAAATAAGCGCACGCGCACACACACACACACACACACACACACACACACACACACACACACACACACACACACACACGAGCAAACAAACAAACAAGAACTCACACATACATTTACAGAGAATTATACCTTAACCAAAATGAAATAGTACTTGTAAATATTCAAGGAGTCACATTTGCCTACTTGATACGAGCAAAGTTTGGAATGGTTGCTGTTTAGCCCCTTAGGGAGCTTGTAGAGTTCATGGTCGTACTTCAGACTGTTTTTGCCTCATATGAATTGGAAGGGTTAAAAAGCAACAGAAAAGTTGCTCGATATACTTTTCGCACACGCACACGCACATACATACACACACATGCACACACGCACACACACACACACACACAATTATATTTATATATATATATATATATATATATATATATATGTATATGTATATATATTATATATATCATATGTATATTATATATATATATATATATATATATATATATATATATATATATATATATATATATATATATATATATATATATACAATATATATATATATTTTTTAATATATATAATATATATTTATATATATATATATATATATATATATATATATATATATATATATATATATATATATGCATGTACATACATATATCACACACACACACACACACACACACACACACACACACACACACACACACACACACACACACACACACACACACACACACACACACACACACAATATCGACAGCACGTTCACGTGGACACACTTAAACACACGCACATGAACGAAATGATCCAAACATACATCCGGCTTTGCCTGGTTGGAGACGTCAAATTACTTATAGTTCGTTGTCGAATTATTTACTCAGATAAAATAAGGCCTCATAGTTAGAAGGAATGTGTAAATATTGATGATATTCAACATGTGCGTGTGTAGACACATGTATAGGCTTTATCATATGTGCAAACGCTTGTTTGTATGTGTGTTTATAAACATAATACATATTTTATATATTCATATATTTATAAATATATATATATATATATATATATATATATATGTGTGTGTGTGTGTGTGTGTGTGTGTGTGTGTGTGTGTGTGTGTGTGTATGTGTGTGTGTGTGTGAGTATTTTTATGTGGAAATCATATCAGTACAGTAAAATTTAGTCTTAGAACTAACATAGTAAACTATAATAATTATCCATAAATGGTTGATTCGTTTAAATTGTTAATTCATTTTCTTTTCTTTTTTTTGAGGCGTGGATACAACGGAATTAGACGAAGAAGGCAATTACGCTTTTGCCAAGAAATTAATTGGGAAAGGAACGACAGATCAAAGTGAAATGTAGAAAGGGAAAATTGTGAATATTGTTCAACCAAGGTAATAAGAAAACAGACCGGGGGAATGGGGTGAGTGTTTCGATCCCGTCTCTCTTTGTTCATGGTATCTATTATTATGATTATTATCAATTTATAGTTCGTAGGAGCAGGGAGGGTGTATAGTTACCCTTAGAAATTAATTGACTTGGTAAAGGAATACTTCTGAAACTTTTTAATACTTATTACGAATATTAAGGCACCCATTGCATTGTGCCCCTGTTTTGAATTATTTGATTATAGAATAAAAGGTATTGGTTAAAACTCAAGCCACACCACTAGCTTTAAGACCTAGTAGTGCTAATCACATTAAATTTATGATAGTCTAAATTGGGTTTCTCGGGGTTTCCTTAAAACCCAAACTCAAAATGGTGGTGACAATACCGAAGTAACATTACCATTAGTTTAAGAATTGTTCTTGACAAATTAGCAGTAGTAATTTAGTAAGAATATATTTTTATTTTGTATATGGAAAATTCTACTCGACATTGTTGAGCGGCGGTTCAAAATTTAATGCCAACGTATATATATATATATATATATATATATATATATATATATATATACAAACATACATACATATATATAAACATATATATACTTATATATACTTATATATACATACACACACATAGTACTGACAAAATCATTGAGAAAACTGGCAGTTTCAACTATTTTTGATAGAACATGTATTCCATAATGAAAGCAATTTCTCATTTCCCAATTTTATTTGCATACATGATCTTGGTAATTAGAACAGCCATCCTTAACCTTAATCACAGAGGCAACACGTCTTGGCCTCGAATATACCGTCGGGCTTTCCCGTGATATCTGGATTTCTATGCCATACCTTAATCAATCATTCAGTTAGCTCAACTTGTTAGTATATTCTACTTGACTTATCTTGGCTTTCATGTATTACCTTAAACATTCTATATGAATTAAATCAGGATTGTTTCCTGGCCAATCGAACATTCTAATGATTACCCAAATGGGTTTCAACACTTTTGGCTGTGTGGCAGGAAGCTCCATCTTGCATGAAAATCCAATCCTTATCTGGGAGCCACACTTAAATTTAGGGCAGAAGATGTCTATTAATGATGCTCATGAAACCCAACTTGAATTAGATTACCTTTTACAACCGCTAATCCTCCAGTACCCATGGCAGAGGTCACATATCACAACATCCCTTTGGCAGGGAATTTTACTTGTGCTCTTTGGCAATCGCGGTGGACCTTCTCTAAGCTGGTTCTTCTAACAAATTTTCGCCTGTTCATCAATATGTCTACTGTAGACTCATCAGAGAAATAAACTTACATATAAAAACAACATTAAGATTTACGAGTTGACTGAAATGTTCAAGTAAAACCCCTTGAACTCCATCTCCAAAATTACTTTTTTCTAATCTCACATCATAGTTCATATAATATCATGTAACATATTTTGTCCATATATGCATATGTTTCCCACTAAATTACGTGTTAATTACCTAAAAACTTAGTCAAACGCAAGACTTAAATGAACTATACCTTTTCCCATCCTTTGATGACCAGTCCTTGCGACTCATTGTTCAATCCAGTCGTTTCTTCCTCACTCGCACGTAATATAAGAAACAAAATCGGAAACCAGAAGTTGAGAATAGTGTAAAGGGTTACACCTTAGTTGTCACACCTTGTGAGAAACGAGGAAAATCGGAAAATTGGCTTGTTATCACTTTTGTTTTTAGTTATTTATGAAAAAAATGCTTCAGAGAATAATCTATCTAAAACAATACACAGGCATGATCCTTTTCCTCTTATATACTGTAAAGAAACAAGAGGGAGTATACCGTGTACATAAGCACGATTGTGTAAGCCATTAGACATAGACCGCGTGGCTGTCCAGTAGAGAACCATCGACTCAGCGAGGACTTAGATGACGAGTTCATCTGACCTTCTTTGGCCACTCAGTCGTGTCCCCGCACCCGCGGGCTCAGGTCATCTCACCAGCCTGGTCGGCGGACCTCCACGCACTCGGCACTTACCCAAGACTCGTTACCATCACTTGCTGTACTCTTCCGAATAATCATATCAATACTCTATATATGTGTGTGTGTAGAGAGAAAGAGATATATATAAATATATTGCAACTAAATCTCTGTTAATGGAGAGTTGCTTTTATTCAACTAAAGTATTAATCAAAAAAGCTAAAGAACAAACTTAACTGTAAATTTCTCAGGTTAAGTTCAAATCTTTAACATTCTCTTATCAAAGTTATTATTAATTCACCTTCTACATTTCAACACAAGATTTATCAAAGGCTTATTATTATTCTTTAAGTGTCTCAAGTTTTCAAATGTGTTCCAAACCTTCATTTACAAATCATTAACTCATTCTATAACACTTATAAGTGTATAAAAAAAAATATATAGTTTAAGTTGTTTTGACAAGTCTTTAATTTCAATCATCAAAATATTTATTAATATTAACCATATAAATTAATTACAATTAAGTTATCAGTCAAATTCAGACACATAGTCACTTTTCATATCGATTAATGTCTGTTTTTTTTTATAAACTTGATATCTTTTTAGATTAAGTAAAGCTAAATCTTTCAACAAAATCTATATGAAATCTCAACAATTTAAATTGAACATTTCAAGAACTTTTTCATAGTTCAATAATATTATAGTTTTTTTATCACAGTTGAATAATTCAAGGGATGCAGCAAGAGTATGGGAATATATGAAACAATAGTACAGGTTTATATATGTTTTATCAAAGAGAAATGCACAATGCCCTCTGGCAACGGCCAACAAGTATTACAAAAATTAAAGGTGAAATGTTGTTTGACATTTAGCAAACACAATTTAAATCATTAAGTAGTTTAAGTAATTCAGTAATTGTTAAAAAGTCATTACTACAAATATACAAATTTGGTTCAGATATAACACAAGAAGTAAAACTGGGTCATACTGGCTGGATCAAAATTATTTATGTTTTCGAGATGATCATTATTAATGATAGTTATTACATACTTGAAAAAATAAACAGTGCACATTTAACGCACATTTCTGATTACTACTACTACAATGCAGAATCCACGCCAAATGGCACACTCAAAAAATCATTTACTTGAGAGAAATCTATTATAAAACTACTTTAATTAAATATATATATATATATATATATATATATATATATATATATATATATATATATATATATATATATATATATATATATATGTATGTGTGTGTGTGTGTGTGTGTGTGTGTGTGTGTGTGTGTGTGTGTGTGTGTATCTATATATAATATACATATACATATATATGTGTATATATATATATATATATATATATATATATATATATATATATATATATATATATATATATAACATACATACATACATACATACACATACATTTATATATGTTTGTATGTGTGTGTGTGTGTGTGTGTGTGTACGCGTGCGCATATATATATATATATATATATATATATATATATATATATATATATATATATATATATATATATTTATATATATGTATATATATATTGTTACAACGACCTGCGTATGACCGTCAACTAATTGCATGACCTCTTTTCTCCGACTGCGACGGACTAACGGGACTCGGAATACGCGGACGAGACATGGGACTTCGTTTGGGTTTCGGTCTGGTCGACTCAGAATGGGTTGTATGGGGAGTAAGGGCGAGGGAGGAGGAGAACGACCTTGGACGGACCCTTTTTCTTTGTAAGTTGACCTTATTTGTTATCCTGTATGGCAGTATATTCAATATATATATATTATTTCTGGTGTGTTATATAGAAATATTTTTTTCGGATGAG
This sequence comes from Penaeus chinensis, assembly GCF_019202785.1. Lineage (NCBI taxonomy): Eukaryota > Metazoa > Arthropoda > Malacostraca > Decapoda > Penaeidae > Penaeus > Penaeus chinensis. The sequence continues at coordinate 24,489,341 of NC_061822.1, forward strand.
GTAATTGGCTTTATACTCCC
>NC_061822.1:24506032-24521800 GCF_019202785.1 Penaeus chinensis
CGCTACTATAGGAATATAGGCGACCCTTTTGAGGCATAGCTTTGATCTTGTCTCTGTATATCGGTAAGATAAATTTATCGTTCGTACACGAAGAACGGGTAGGATAGATTCCAATGCTGTCCCATGGACAACGTTTGGGCAGGAACTGACCGCAAATGAGGGGTGCCTTTCAGAGCCCCTTCGAGAACTGTAATAAATTGTCTCATAAGAGAATTGTCCTTATTGTCCAGCATGAACAGAGAAGCGATATCGGGTCTCGAACTTTGAATTGCGGTCAATTTTGCTCTAGTGATGACGAGTTTATTGTGTGCTGCTTCACGTTCAATTCGACGAGCTGCAGTCTCGCCTTCCGTCAACTCCTCTTCCAGTTTTACACAAATATTTGTAACGGGATGACGGATAAATTTTCCGCAACGAGAAGGAACAAAAGATTCTTGGTATTGTTTCATGGATTTGTTTCATTATCATTAGTGTTATCATCTTCACTGTTTTTACTCGATGGGATGACAGGATGATCGATAATATTCATATTGATACAAGTCGCTTTCGCCGAGGCTAATTCGTTCTTTATCTTGATAATCTGTGACAATGCTGCAGATACAGTACTCAAGGCTTTCGATATGTTCCAATGCTCGTGTTTGATAAATGCCAAGAAGTCATCGATATCGTCAATTTGGGTGTCAATCACATTTTCTTGGTTAAATGTAAACTATCGATAGGGTGTATATGTTAGTACTATAGACGCGATTGCAGCTTTAGACGATGAAAGATTAAGATTATCAATATTAATGTACTGTCGAAGTTTATTGGCTATGAACGATAATCTATTTTTATACAAGACCAACACAGATTCGTGATATTCGAGAGCGGCTAAATCCTCTACCAATTTAGAATACATATTCATAAAAAAGGTTATATCTTTTGGGCCGATAAAATAAGGCTCACATCTTTCGTTGATGGCCAGGAGCACACTGTGCATCATTCTCATGGCTTTAAAAGCAATGAAATCGGAATATATTCCATTTCTATTGATCAACCCAATTAATCTTTCTTGTTCATCTTTACTATTCGTTTTTCTATGAAATGCCTTATCTATCATTTATCTGTGATTAGTCAACATATCTTTAAAATTACAATCCTTATTTTTCAACTGCTGATGCAGTTCAATAAATCTCATATGTAGAGTAACTAAAAAGTTGATGTCGCCGTACAGGTTAGCCTCGCTCGATACTGTTATAACAACACCGGCACCACCACCTGCTCCTTGTTCTTCCCGGTATAATTTGATAAACGTAGGTTCCGAATCAACGGAATCGATAGTCTTGTCATCTGGCAACATGCGATGAATCGGACCGATCGAGTTATTTTTTAGATTGTTTTTTTTTTTTTGCTCTTGACAAATATCAGAGAATTTTAGACGATCGAACAAATTCGTGATCATAACATTCATTTAACGTGTGACCAATGTTAATAGTACCGGTGATTTTATCAGAGGCATTATTGAAACGCTCACACACCGACATATTATACAGAGAGAAGCAAGATGTTGGTAGGGTATCCTTGACAGTTTTCAAAATGTCACTAATCCTCTGAGGTTCACTGTAAAACATTTGTCTGCTGCTAATTTCTCGAAATATTGTTTACAGATTAACGGGGAAATTACTGGACTTTCGTATGTCTTCGTTCACGAATAGAGTAGGGGAGGTCAAACCTAATACTCCATCGATGTGTCGCATTCTCATATTAAATATATCACTGAGTAAAATATGACTAGAACGCGATCTTTCTACCGCGGGAGAGGTAATAGCCATTTCGAGTTTCTTTTGTAATTTATCAAGACTATTCCTAGAAGTAATTAACCATTCGACAACAATGGGGGTCAAGTTGGAGAATTTACTACTTAACACTAGTGCTGCAATGGTCATAAGGTCTGTATGATTTCTTTCCATAATATCATCATATATAACGTCTGATGACGGCGATGAAGGTGGTTGTGGTGGATGTTGTGATTCCGTTGGTGGTTGTTGTGTGGTGGTGGTGGTGGTGGTGGTAGTATTGTTGTTGATGATGATTGTTGATGTAATGATGGAGGTGGAAGCGGAGGTGGTTGTATTGGTAGTGGAGTCACCGATGATGATGATGATGAAGATGAAGATGATGATGGTGATATATGTTGTGGTAATATCACCGTTGTTGGAGATAGTAGTCGCTGTTGTGGTGGTGGTGGTGGTGGTGGTGGTTGTTTGATATGGTAGTGGTGATAGTTGTTGCGATTGTAGTAGTGACATTGGTAGTATTGGTGGTTCTTTTAAAGGCGAACGCTCCAGGATAATGGGTACCGTATCGTGATCAGGAAATATAGATTTAATTGGAAATGTGACATAATTTCCGTAAAATTCCTTTACTACATCATTTCTCTCTTTAAATATATTATTGACCATGGTCACTACATTTTCTGATTTTTTCCTTAAGTCATCAATATCTGTTATTACCTTGATAATTTTCAATTTCTGTTATATATTATAGGATTCTGCTATGAATAAATTGATCTTTTCGATTGATGATTCGCATTTAGCTTTAATACTAGAACAAATTGTTTCGTATTGATTAATATCATTTAGATTATTCTTCACTTCATTAAAGTCTACATCATGTTCTTTAGGATTCTTCATGATATCGATAATTTTGCGACAAATATTCGTTTATTCGATTCTACATCCTTTAACCAAAATCTCAATATACCGCTATGTGAATTATACCAAGTGGTAAATTCTCTTCGGAACCAAGAGACTGGTACATGTTCTTGTTTTATGTTATCCTGGTTGTGATCATCCTTTGTCTTCCTATCTGTATCGCCCCATCACCATCGCTATTGTCGGTATGTTCTTGGTTTCTTTTATATCCAAACGATAACATTAATCTCGAAACAGGAGCATATAGCCAAGTTGAATACATTTTGGGATATTTATCCATTAGTCGCTTAAAAGTTTGTACAGGTAACGCCCTGTCCATAATATTCAGTGTAGTCTGGTCTCATCTTCATCTCCGTAATAATAGCAGGAGCATTCACGGATGCTGATTTAATTATATTTTCTTTTTAAAAAATTATATTTTGTAATTTCTAATTTTCGAATATATGGTCTCGTAATATTTCACCCGCATGAGATTTTGATTGTTCTGCATAAAATAAATCATATATTTTCTTTACGTTGGTATTAATCCGAGAGAGAGTTGTCATCGTATGCGATAACAATATATCTGGTCGTTTTATTCATCTGCTTGTTTTTTTCATTCTCTTCCGTATTGGCACACTTGTATCAGATTTACTAAAAAGCTCACCGATAACAGTATTTTCTTTGGTTAATTTTACAGATATAATTCTCCCGTTGTCGTCCACGTAGATATCTTTAGGTGCAAATTGTCTTCTGAAGGAAGCGAGATTTTTCAAATACTCCTTGTATTCTTCGTTATCATCATCATTATCTTCCTCAGTATTATCGTGGTCACCACCGCCACCATTTGTATCATCCGACAATCTTAAAATATCTTCATAAGACCATCCTTCCATAAAAAAGTTACGACCATATATAAATGATATGGCTTTTTTCATATCGCTGATATTATCGTCGTAATAATAATATGATTTACTGTCTCCACTTATATCATCATTTTCGTCGTCATTGTCGTCATCATCATCGTCATCATCATCATCATCGTCGGCATAAAACTTAATTTTTTTATTATGACTACCATTATAATAATCATCATTAGTGTCATCATAATCATCATTATCTATTTCCATATCAGTAATAGAATCAGCGTCACTCATTTCAACATCATTATCATCACTATAAATACAATCATTGGTATAAATACTGTCAAATAGTGTTGTATCCATACATGAAGATGGATCACTCGTCATGCATGCATAGAATGAGGGTAATTGATTATTTTGATATTTTTTCTTTTGTAATCTAAAATCTTTAGTCTTAAAGAGACGATCCGTATAATGTTGTTTGTACTTTTCTGAGAGCATTGAGGGACCCGTCAAGATTTCGGAGAGCGTACTTTTGCTTTTTATCATAACTTCTCTTCCCTTTTCTCTTCTTCCGGTAAGTTTTATCAAGTCTCTCAAAATATTACGTATTTCATCGGCGTCTTTATTTCTCACATTATTCCATACCCGTTTAAAAGTTAGAGCGATATTCTTGGCCAATACGCCTTTCGTGGTTACATTTTTAAACATTTCGCATACAATTTGACAGACGGTCAAGAGTTTTATAATATTTGTTTTGGTATCTTCATTCAGAGTCGTTAGTTTCATATCGGTGTCTAGGTAACCCAGCAGAAAATATCTGAGGAAAAAGGATAAAAATAAACCTTTTTGCAAAAATGTTTTCCCCATGAATAATTTGATATCATCAATGGGTAACATCTCAAAGATGGCCCGGGTTGCATCGCAGCGAAATATGTGTGGTATTGGTGTGTTGCGTTTGGGCGACAATTTCTTTAAAGCGACAAATTTGACTGGCCAATAAATATATCTTGGATTCATAATCGTTTTTAATAGCTTTACTCGTAATTGTCAGTAATACGTTGGCCATTAATTCTTCGAGCACGCTATGACGACCATTTTCCTGGTTTAATACAAAATTATTCCCCAGGGTACTTAAAAGTAACCTGTATAATTTATTTCCTTCCACCATACATTTTTTTTTTAATAAGAACCGTCTTGTGTCACATTATTGACAAACGCTTCAATATCTTCAATAGATGTGATACATTCTCTTTTCATTTTTTTTTTTTTTTTTCTGGTTAGTAACGAATAGGTGTTACAGACACCTTCTACCGTCATTACCATCTTCGGTATGCGCAAAATCTATGTCCATTTCCTCGTCGTCCATATTGTTATCATCGCCTTTCGTCAAAAGTATACTATCATCCCTGTTGTTGTCAAATATTTCTATAATATTTGAGTAAAAGTCTATATAAAATCCAAAATCTACACTATCATATTCAATGTTATTAATACGGATATTACCGTAATCGTCATGATAATAATCCTTGGTATGGGTATCTTCTTCATTTATACCGTAAATAGAAAAGAAGTGTCGCTTATTTCTTCCTTTTCTCCTTTTTATATAGAATATTAGAACGATGATTTTCAATGACAGTTAAGAATTCTTTATATTGTGACGGTTTGGCTAAGAGGGCGATCAGGGAGTGGGTGCTCGATAAATTGAGATGTTCGAGTACCGGAGAATTGGCTGATAGCCATTTCGTCATTTTTCGGGCCGACATCCTCGCGGTCTTATCTATACTTAGAACGCTAACGATAATACACATTTCGTAGATAGCTTTAGTAGCGTCTATGAGAGCAGTTTTGAAAATGGGAATATTGTTTTGACCGATGCATCATCGAGCGATGAAAAGGTGACAATGTGGTCCACGATGAAATGGGAACATTATTTTCGGTAAGATTGTTATGGTCTGTAATATTTATCTTGTTAAATCGATTAGACATGACTGATAAGACCTCATTGATATCCTTCGTGTTATTATCATATGTACCGTAATCTTTGTGGAAGCTAGATTCCGTCAGGAGGTTCTTGGTGTATTCGTTTATTTCCATAGCCCTGGAAATTAAATCTTTGGAGTAGAGAGTAATCGATCTGGTAAGAGATAGACTTAGACCGTTGGGATTAGATATCATTTTATCGAGTGCCATATTAAAGGTGGAATCGGATGCAGGCAAAGTTTCGAGGACCTTATTACCAACCAAAGTGTTTTCCCAGTCGATGTACTCCTCCTTTTTTAGCTTTAACATGGGATTATAAAAAGATGACAATTTTCTTATTTGGCTAGGTGTCAACGTTTCATCGTTATCAGTAACAATCCTGTCGAACAAGGGTAGAGCCTTCTGGGAAAAATAAGAAGTGGGCATTTCCCAACAGTGCCGCACCGATACTCCGCTCTCAGTAGCGGAACTCGTCGTACTGCTCGCTGTTGAAATGTTTGGCCAAATTCAAAACAGCTTTCGTATTACGATTGTCGTCATCGCCATATAGGTCGTCGGGTAAATCCGTGAGACCCAACAATAAACAAGTGGGATTAAACTCCTTCACAGAATCAATTGTTGTTTGTTGAAAAGCCTCAACGCATTTTGAGAATAGATTTTCGGATGGAATCCACACGTTGGAGAGCGCGAGCGTGTGGGGCGGTAGGGGGAAGAAAGCGTTCTACTCGCGGGAAATTGTCAAAACAACATTAAAATACAGGGATTTTTGATAAAGCCCAGTAGAGAAGACAGGTCCAACGCCGAAGCCACCGTGTGCAAGATGTAATATGCAACAATAAGAGCGTCCTGATAAATGCTTTGTACATTATCGAGCGTTGGGTCGGATGATTGTGATATAAAAAAAATTCAAATTATCAACGGCGCTATGGATGGTTTCGATACCTTGAAATTCGGGATGGAGATTTTTCAAGTATACATATATTGAAGATTATATATAGTTTTTGGGTACATTCATGGTAATATTTATGTTATCAATTTTCATCGAGATAGATATATCGTTTTCAAAGCGATAATTATTATTAATAGTTTCATTTTCATCTTTATTTAGGTGCGCTTTAAAACTTTTGGAAAAAGTTTCTGATATATTGTAATTTGTTAAGGATGTACTACTGTCTTTTCTAAACTTTTCAAACAAGGGCTTCAGTTTTATCATGGAATCGGTACAAGAACTTATAAACTGAACAAACGATTGAAGATTGTCTTTGTCGGTTACTATTGTTTTAAACGGAATACTTACCTGCGCATATCAGAACTGTCATTCAGCACTTTTACACCACAGCTATCGTCTTGATCATCAAAACTAAAATTTGTTAAACTATATAATAAATCTTCTACTATTTTGGCAATATTAGTAGAGTTGATACATTTATCACCAAGACTTTTTCTACCCTTTCTATCTTCTCTGTTTAATTCATCGTGCCTGTTTATTATTTCAGTCACACTAAAATCGTTGATGTTTTTAAAATATTGATCGTGATTGGCTCGTATTTCCGTATAGTCCTTATACATTAATGTACCAATATTATCTGTAAATTTGTCAATAAGAACTTTGCCGTTAACACCAACGAGGGAAAAGAAAGCCGTGTTGAGCCATGTATAACTGATAAGATTAATAAACAATTGTTCTGTCATATCCCCGGAAAGTATGAGTTCGGTTAGTCGTCGCAAGTGGTGAGAGGTTTATTTTGTAAAGATTTATCCAGAAAAACTTTGTAAGCGATAAGTTTCGAAATAATAAAAATTGGCAGACGCACAATGTTACGGTTAAAACCTCCGGGACCGTGCAGATTAACAGGGCTCGTTTCTATCATTATATAGATTGGCTGTTCCGTGCTGCTGGAGCTCGTCAACGCTGAAATGGCAACACCTATATCGTATTCGTTACCCCATCTCTGGGTACATATATTTTTCATATTGTCAATGTTTTTAATATACCGGGCAATATTTCTATGTGACAGACTATTCAGAGCTTGCATTCGCTTGGGTTCGACGGTAAAATTGGAAAAATCATCTATTCCTCCAAGATGGAGATTGATTGAACCCTGTAATAGCATATTACTGATATTTGTTAAATATTTCGATAGAGTATTTAGATTATGTTTTCGGTTTTCGTTCAGGGGAAATTTGAAAACTTTACCCAACTTTAAAAAGCCTTTTAGATTTAATATACTGGCCACTTCATGGGGCAAATTAGCTATGAAATGGTCGTCTCGAGTGACAATATGTGACCTGCCGTCCGCCAGAGAATTATACGTGTGAATGTTCAAATTATCCAGAGATTTCTCGGCATCACCATCGTGTTTAATAACTTGTCATAGAGTGTATTTTTAACATTTTCATAAATGGGGATATTTTGACCGTCCTTTCCAATGTTCGACAAAAGTTTTCTCTCGTTATTGGCCAAGTCGTGTAAAAAGTGAAGCAATTTTAGCATTGCTGAAAGTGGCCAGCGTATCGGCGGTAGAATCTCGGTGGGGTTGATACATCCACTGCGATAAAGCTGTTCCCAGTTCATGTAAGACACTCTCTGGCGTATTTCGCGTTGATTCTTTGCTGTCGTTGAGTTTTTCGCGAGAGCGGATCATTGATATTTTTTCCATTGTGATCAACGAGGTGAATAAGAGAAGTATCGTCATGTGTGGCTAGGGCTGTTTTCGCCAAAACATACCGGTGCCTATACTGCAATCTATTAATTCCGCCTTGGGCCATTTGAATGATTGATCTAAACCAGTCGATAAATACTTTATTTTTAAGTAACTTATCATTCATATCGGTTTGTTTCCAAAAAATAGGAACGGAACCTTGTATTTCCAACGAATCTTTGGTCATTTGACTTACCATACCCATATCTTTGGTCGTTAGTCTGTCCGTTAGCCTAATTTTGGTTACTGTCTGGTTATTTTCTCTTTTTTTCTCCTGGAAAAGTGATAAATAACAAGGGTGTATGAATACTAATAGTTTGTTTTTGATGAGTATTATCATCGGTAAACGGTTGAGGTTGGTATCAACAAAGCATCGTCGGGAGAACTCGCCGTGAAGGGAATCAGAAAGGATCCCAAATACATCAACCTTTTATCGTGTTTTCTAAATTGTGTTGCTAACGTTTAAAACCTTCTGGTGAAAACGGATCGTCTATTTGATAAAGTTTAGAGAGCATGATACACATCGTCTCCAAAAAGGATTGAGCAAACAACTGATCATATGATATGCAAATTCTCCTCCGTCTCCGTCCTCGTCTTCCGAGCCTTTTTTTTCATCTAGTTTTCTCTTATTCCCCAAAGAAACGCCAGGTTTTTGACCGTGCAATTTTCTGTCATTTTCGTAACAAGAATGATCGGATGTCCACTCTCGGAACTTCATATAATTATCGACTTTGAATCCTCTATGGGGTCTCCTTCGTAAGACATTCCGATAGAGCGAATTACAATGATCCGAATTTGTTTTATTATTTTCCATCTGTGTAAGTCCGATAAGAATTTCTTTGAGAATGTCGTTGAAATATTGAATCACTGTATTGATATTGATATCTCTGATTGAAAAATTATGGATAATATCCTGGCTGTTTAGGTTTTCGATGACTTTTTGGCAATCTCTTTTAAAACAAATATGATATTATCGAGCAATCCCACCGACCACGAACCCAGTGCGACAGAAACGGGAGAGGCATTCTTGACACCTTCCAAACAGCCACCCAGAGCCTGTTCGCGAAGCTTGTACAAGTCGCGTAGAGTGGCATCATAAGACTTTTGATTCGCTAAGGTTTTTTTAATAAATTTTATACGACTTTTTTTATTATTCTCTAAATCACTCACTAGAATAGTATTTTGTAAACCTGCTCTGGCCAATATATTAAATACTGTAATTTGTATTTTAGCAATGTTATCCGTTATGGACGCGGCTGCGGACAATGAAGGGATCAATGTTCGAGTCTTTTTAGTTGCATCATTGTCTTTTTCCACGGGCAAGGATATTACAAACGGTTCGTTTAATGATAAATGCTTAGAATCGACGCTAAGCGACGATTCCGTTATATTAATGGGTGGAAATGAAAGACAGCTATTGGACGACAGAGAACAATACCAATCAGCTACAGCCACACCTCTTTCCACTCCCAAATTTTTATCTTTATATTTATGAATATCTTCTATAGGATGATACATCACTGTTAGATGTAATCATACAATAAGTATGTAATCTTTATTCGGATTTGTTGAAACTGTATATTATTTTTTTAAAAAATATAAATCATCACACACGAAATAAAAATAAATTTATGTAAGACATTGATTGGATTAAAAAATAACAACTCGAGTTTTTTTTTTATTTATTTCTTCATAATATATAAATACAATAAATATGTTAGCGGGTCACTTGATTATCGACCATCACTTACTGAAGGAATAATCTGATGTGCATTAGAAGAAGAAGGAGGTAAGACTTCTAATTCTTCATATTCCCTGTCATCCTCCTCCTCCCTCCTCCTCCTCCTCCTCCTCCCTCCTCATTATCATCATCATCATCATCATTATCATCATTATCATCATTATCCTCCTCCTTATCATTATGGTGTTCATCAGAGTGTAAATCGTCATTTCTAATAAGAGGAGGAGGAGGAGGAGGAATAATAGTAGTAGGTCTTGTAATAGATCTATTAGAAGAAGGAGGTAAGACTTCTAAATCTTCATATTCCCCATCATCATCCTCCTCCTCCTTATCATCATCCTCATCATCATCCTCATCCTCATCATCATTATGATGGTGTTCATCAGAATATAAATTGTCATTTCTAAAAGGAGGAGGAGGAGGAATAATAGTAGTAGTAGGTCTTGTAAAATATCTATAGTAATGAGTTATAATCATGGACACAATTAATATGCCTATGATAGTCAATAAAATCTTCCACATTATTAAAGTTTTTTTATTCTAATATTTTAGCTGATAGGCTAATCGATATAATAATCTGACGACTAACATTATAATAAAAAAAATAATGTTTACAACACTCTAGACACATTGACTAATGATAATATATTGACTGGTTCAGTTGTTTTAGTTTTTGTTGAACCATTATGGATACGGCTACTATCTTTTTGTCGTAATTTTGTTTTTTAAATACTTTTATAGTATCTAATCCATCGGTACAAGATCCCAATAAAAGATAGGCGGCATCAGCTATATCCATCCGGTCGATCCATTGATTTCTCAAATGTTCCTTTATTTTTCTTGAAAGAGGTATGATTAAACTCTCGTCTTTAATCAACTCATTGTTCTTAATACTCTCCAATGATTCTGGGAACAGGTTATAAAATCACCCCCAGGACGAGGTTAGCAGTATTTGTTTCAGTCAGCGCAAAAACAAGACACAGTGTAATATTTACTTGTGCATGTTTTATATATGAAAAAGAAAGAGCTTGACATATCGAGTTACTACGGTTAAATATAGAGAGTATATTTGGCACTATCGATAAATACCATTGACAATCTAACGCAGATACAAATTGAATGATGCTACTAACTCTATATTTGGTAGAAATATTCTTTACATTTTCTATATTATGAGATAATAAGGCTATCAATATGCAAAAGTCGAAATGGAGTTCGGGTGTCCGCAATCTTTTCAAATGTTTCGGGCCTGTCATTTTGGACACCACGAGATGATAGATATAGAGGGCCTCTCTAACAACATCCTTATATTTATCAATAGTCATGGAATTCTTATCAATTCTTAATATTATATCAATCATTTTTTTAACCATCTCATCCGCATAATTAATACTATTTGTATTAAAATTTCCAAGTAACTGTTGGCTCCGTCTCAAACGAGCATATTCCTGAAGAATGAGCGTCATCTCATCCTTGAACATTGATAAACATTCAACAAATTCCCTGGGCATTTTCGTTGAAGCGTAACCTAAATATAGTCCGCTGTCACTCATGACTTGTTTTTCATGTCTAAAAATAATATCGACCACTTCTTTACGATTCATTATAAGTAACGGTGGTTTATCATCAGAGGGTGGTGGGGACTGACAGTGGCGATGATGATGAAGATGATGATGAAGATGATGAAGATGATGAAGACGACAATGACGGTGAGAGTGGACAATAATGGCGGTAGCGACGACGCCTGCAACTGCGGTGACGTTATATCAAGTTTTATTTTTTTATTGGGATAAAGCTGATCATTTTCTATTTGCTCATTCTTTTGGTTATTATATATCCTTTTTTTCCTTACATAGCAATAATACATATTTATAGTCATCTAAATCAACATTATCAATATCCTCACTCGTAATGCTGCTACTGCTACTACTGCTGCTGCTGCTACTGTTATTATTATTACTTTCAGAATCATTATCATCATCGGTATTATCATCATCAGTTGTATTTATATATATATCATGTTTATTATCATCTTTATAAGGTATAATTGTAACGCCGTTATAGTTTTTATTATATTCCATATTTTATTAATATTGTACAGAGAAGTATTATTATTATTATCGGATATATTGGATTTCGATATATTGATTGATGTCTGTATTTCTACAACTTTATTAGAGTTTGTTATATGTGCTGGTTGTATTTCAAATCGCACACAGGCTGACGGGTTGTTCAACGACGTCTTAGTTGTATTTTGGGTAGAAAATCCAGACGAGCCGGCGTGTTCTCTCTTTTTTTCCAAATTGGGTAAAAAACCCAGACAGGATGCTGGCGTGTGTTGTATATTGGGTAGAAATCCTAGAGTGTCCTCTTTTTCTTTTTCTGGATTGGATAAAGACTCTCGACAAGATGTTTTTTCCAAATTGGGTAAAAAACCCAGACAGGATGCTGGCTTGTGTTGTATATTGGGTAGAAATCCTAGAGTGTCCTCTTTTTCTTTTTCTGTATTGGATAAAGACTCTCGATAAGATGTTCGCGTTTTCTTTTCTTTGGGTTTGGATATATTTCTTCTCGAAGAGTGCGATTTTTTCTTTTTCTCAATGACCTTTTTTACTGTTTTACATTTGCGAATCGGTAATATTTTCTTATACATTATAAATCGTATGTTCTATGGTATCACAATTATTAATACTTAATCATATCTTTTATATAGTTATATATTCTCTCAAATACATTTATATATATATAATATTACTTTTAACCCCGGTTAGAAAATATATTTTTCAATTAATATTTTAGCATTAGTGTACTAAAAAATATATACTATTTATTTCATTATTGTAGAGAATAATATGTACATATATGTATATGTAGATATCTGTATATATATATATATAAATACATATATTGTAATTTTCTTATTTATATGGCTAATTATTAATCATGTCAATCATTATAACTCGAAACACTGACATGCCTATTAGTGACTCAGAAGATGATAATGACGACGACGAGGATGATTTACAATACACAAAAGGTAATAGGAGAATTGTCTATTCAGAAAATAGTGATGATAATTATAATAGTATCGATGATGATGATGATGGTGATGATGATGAGAACGATAAAAACGACATATATAATGGGAAAAAACGAAATAATTGATAATAGTATTAATGATGATAATGAAAGTAAGATTAATGATACTAGTAAAGAATATTACAATAATAATGATGACAAAACAATTCTTAATGTGACAAATATTGATAATAATAATAATGAGAATAATAATAATAATAATAATAATAATAATAATAATAATAATAATCTTCCCAAAAATATAAAGAAAATTAAATCATTAAACGAGAATCAATTCATAAAAGGGAAAAAGGATACATCTATTCATAATAAGGGTTACATTGATGCATATATATTATATAAAAATACAGCTAAATATAATAATATTAATAATAATAATAATAATAATAATAATAATAATAATAATAATAATAATAATAATAATAATATAAATAACAATAATGATAAAACAAATATGGCTTATGAAAAGAATCCTGAGGGTACCGATAATAACAATAACAATAAAAATAATAATGACAATGATAATGAAATAATTAGTAGCATTGATATCGGTAAGAACAATTATGATACTTTTCCTGATACAGACACTGATATTCCTATGCAAATCAATGAAAAAACAATATATGATACTCTTGTACAAAATACGCAACACACGACATATGATACAAACACAACGGTAGCTGAAAATAATTTACAGGTTGATAATAATGTATCAGATGAAATATATTTAACCAATAGTAAAAATATCAGACTTGACGAGCCAGTAGAACATACTAATATTGAAAATAATGAGGATGCAGTAAATGAGGAGCATAATAAAAAACAGAATAGTTTATTTGATTATCTTGTTACAAAATATATTACTGATAATGATATTAAAATCACCACCAATAATGATGAAGATAGCGGCGATTATATTAAATCCGATATAGTCACTCATGGTCGGTCGGAACACATAATGATAAATCAAGATGATTATGAAACACCCAAAGAACAATTGCAGGTTTTCAACAAACCATATAATGAGATAAGCAACTGTGATAAAAACAATCATACTAGTGATGGCGATCATGATGATGATGATGATGATGATGATGAAAATATTGATAATAATGATGATATTCCTAACAATGATCATAATATCCTTATCTTTGACAAAGAAAATAATAAACCAATATCAGCACAGTCAACATCGTATGACGATATTAAAAGGATAAAACAACCGTTATATGTGACTGTTAGCAATGAAAATGATTATTGTGCTGATAATATCAATATTATTCGTGATAATATCAGTATTACTCATAATGATGATGGTGATAAATATTCCCTTAATGTTATTAGTAAAAACAAATATTCCAATCCTGTTAATATTATATTTGAAAATCAAACTCCTCCGGCTAATACAAGATTTGAAAATCAAACTCCTCCGGCTAATACGAGATTTGAAAATCAAACTCCTCCGGCTAATACGAGATTTGAAAATCAAACTCCTCCGGCTAATACGAGATTTGAAAATCAAACTCCTCCGGCTAATACGAGATTTGAAAATCAAACTCCTCGCATACGGGCTAATACGAGATTTGAAAATCAAACTCCTCCGGCTAATACGAGATTGAAAATCAAACTCCTCACATTGAATCAACTATCTAGATATCTCCGATGAATGATTTGAATCTCATCTAATATACATTTCAATATCTTAATGAACAAGAAGAAGAAAAAACATCAAATAAATCCCATGAAAAACAATATAAAAAACATTCTCTTCATCAGTTAATAAACAATATAAACAGTAATATTGGATCAAATATAGAAAAAGGACTACAAGAGACGAATATGGCTATAGAGGATATTAATATAAAGTTGTTGGAAGAACAGACGCGACATTTGAAAAGTAACGCTATCGTTCTTGCTCTCTATAAAAAAAGACAAGATGCCATTAGAACAGGTGTTAAGTTTTGATAATTTACCCCCTCCACCTTCTGTTGATCAGGTTAAACATTTACGAAAGACTATAACTGTAGAACTTATGATGAAAAAGCTGGAGGAATGTAAGAAAATGGATTGTGTATCAAAAGCTAATACACACGAAGTCAACATTAATCTATTAACAACATTGCAAGAAAACCAACTATTATGTAATCCTATATTCGACGAATACGCCAAAATATATCACAATACTAATATAACTGCTACTAGTTATATTAATAATAATGATAATGATAACATTGACGATAATATTCTTACTGGAAATTGGTCGTCGGAGTTTGACATTAACATATTGAGTGAAAGAGAATTTGACGACGAATACGAGAAACTAGAGTTTTATACGGGTTTCTTAAATCGGCTATTATCATTCAAAACGGAAAGTCTATACCAATGGATGATAATTTTACAATTTTTAGAACAAGTAATAGGCGGTATTGTTGGATCGATGACGAGCAATCAGGATAATGATCAGAATACTATTCACCGATACGATGGTGATGATCACAACGAAAAACAAGGCAATAATAATTTAAAAGATGATAATAATTTATTTCTTTGGCATTCGGGTATAGAATTAACGTTTTCATTTCTGAATGATAAAATCCAAAATTATATTAGGGGGATATCAAAAGATATTGCAGAAATAGCTCTTCGGATTGGAATTCCATTAATAATGATTCGGTGGCCAAGTTTCTTTAAAAGCTCAAATATATACA
>NC_061822.1:24521900-24524400 GCF_019202785.1 Penaeus chinensis
GGAAGATGAAGGAGGGGGAGGGGGAAGGGAGAGATAAGGAAGGGGAAAAAAGGGAGGTAGAGGAATTAATAAAGGGGGAGGGAGAGAGAAAAAGCAAGGAAAATAAAGGGAATCTGGTAGGAAGGGCAATCGAGAGGAAAAGAGCAAGAAGGGAGAGGAGATAGGAAGGGGAATAAGGAGAGCGAGAGAGATAATTAAGGAAAAAGGAATAATAGGATGGAGAAAGAGGGAGGAAGAGAGGGAGAGGGAGAGAGGAAAGAGGGAAGGAGTGGAGCAGAAATGAGGCAGAGGGAAAAGGAAAGAGCGAGAGAGGGAGAGGAAAAGATAATGGAAGGATAACTGAAGGGAGGAGGACAGAGAGAGAAGAAGGAAATTAAGAGAGTGAGAAGCGGCGACAAAGAGAGAGAGAGAGAGAGAGAGAGGGAGAGAGAGAGAGAGAGAGAGAGAGAGAGAGCATATCTCGGGCACAAACTTAGTCTGTTCAGTCCGCATTATGAAGGACCTGTCACTTTGCGAAGTAAGAAAAGATTAGTGGATTTCCTACTATTTTCAAGATGAAAATATCAATTAATTTATCAGTATTACAACCACTACAATATTCAGTTATTTCTTAGTAATGATTTGAAGATATTGTTAAAATTATATTGATATGCTCAAGAGCAATCCTTTAATCGAAATTATCGTCTCAGTAACAAAAACATCATACCTAGCAGAGCTCAAAATACAATGAAGTATGAATACGAAGTTCTTGGCAAATCATAAAAATGTAAGGGGGTAATAAAAAGGTACTTGAAACATGTGTTCGGTCGTCGTCATTATTTTTTCTCTTTTCTTGTCGACTCTCCCATAATTTCAACAATTCTGGACCCTTCAGTGACGAAATGTTGGAAATCGCTGGTCTAGATGGATGATATTACTCAGAGATAAACATGTACACAGACAGACAAACACACACATACACACACGCATACGCACACACACAGAAACATACTTGTATTTTTCAATACTTATCAACCAATATAACTTTATAACACACTAAAAGCAGGTCAGTATATTCTACAATAAAAGTGCAAAGCTGGTACTAAATGAAGCCTTTCTGCCGCACAACACTTCAAAACATGAATCAAATCAGGTAATATCATAAAATTTTCAACACCAGAAAGGTTTCACAATAGCTCTGAGTTTTCGTTTTATATCGACGATTATGCTTCGAAAAACAAAAAAAAAAAAAAAAACGTAAACTATTCTCCCCATAATGGTATCAGTCCGATATACGTGCCTGAATTGACCGTAAAAAGCGGAGCACGGACGCTGAATGGGTATGGAGAGAACATCAGTAATCGAGTGAATATTATTCTCTCGTTTTGGGTGAGAGAGAGAAAAGGAGAGAGAGAGAGAGAGAGAGAGAGAGAGAGAGAGAGAGAGAGAGAGAGAGAGAAGAGAGAGAGAGAGAGAGAGAGAGATTTTGGGGAGAGAGATGGGGAGGGGAAAAGGAAAGAGAGAGAGTGATAGAGAGAGAGAGAGAGAGAGAGAGAGAGAGAGAGAGAGAGAGAGAGAGAGAGAGAGAGAGAGAGAGAGAGAGAGAGAGAGAGAGATTGAGAGAGTGAGATGGAAAGAGAGAGAGAGAGATTGAGAGAGTGAGAGAGAGAGAAAGAGAAAGAGAGAGGAAGAGAGAGAGAGAGAGAAAGAGAGAAAGAGAGAGACAGAGACAGACAGACAGACAGAGATGGAGAGAGACAGAGACAGACAGTAATGGAGAGAGACAGAGGGGTGAGAAGAGAGAGAGAGAGAGAGGGGGGGGGGGGAGGGAGGGAGAGAGAGAGAGAGAGAGAGAGAGAGAGAGGAGAGAGAGAGAGAGAGAGAGAGAGAGAGAGAGAGAGAGAGAGAGAGGGGGGGGGAGGGAGAGAGAGAGAGAGAGAGAGAGAGGAGAGAGAGAGAGAGAGAGAGAGAGAGAGAGAGAGAGAGAGAGAGAGAGAGAGAGAGAGAACAAGGTAACAATAGGTACATCCCAACAATTACACTTTTGCACAACACTGGATTCCAAACACAATGAGCGGGTTTTAATTGAATCTCTACCTCTCGCGTGATCTGAGCCTTTTTCCCATCAAATATCGCATTACCTCGCCCTACTCACACGCGGCACAAAGTGGATATGAAATGTGATGTCCGTCAGTACTCCAGTCACAATGAACTCGATAATATTCATCAAATTAATCCGTAATAATTCCATAATAACTCAATAGAGAATGGGCGTCAAAGTGACTCTAATCAGCGTTAGTGTTAATGACTCTAAATTCGTTTGCCTTTCGGAAATTACAATATTACTTCGTGTCGTTCAGTGTTATGCGAAAGTGTTTCATGCACCTTGAGATTTGCCTTCTCATCACTTGAGTAACATAAGATGAAGGGAGGGAGAGAGAGAGAGAGAGAGAGAGAAGAGAGAGAGAGAGAGGGGGGGGGGGGGCAAACACACAGAGTGAATGCAAAAGGCCGCCCAGTA
>NC_061822.1:24529400-24531900 GCF_019202785.1 Penaeus chinensis
TGAGTATTGCATATAATCTTTGATGTTACTTGGAACCAATTTTCTATATCTATTTATCTATCTATACATATATTCTTCTTCTTCTAGCTTTTCCCACTATTGTGGGGTCGCTGCGGCGGTCCTCGTTCTCCAGGTCCTTCGGTCCAGGGTATCCTCCTCCTTTGCTCCAATCAAATCCAGGTCTTCTCACACAGTCCATCCATCTCAGCTTTGGTCTACCACGCTTTCTCCTTATAGCAGCCTCACATCCCTCACCCTCCTGCCAACATAGACCTCATCTCTCCTCTTGACATGGCCAAACCACCTCAGGCGACTTTCCTTGCACCTTACCCCAATACTTACAATTCCCATTCGTTTTTTTATGTATTCATTTCTCACATGATCTTTCAAAGTATGCCCAAGGGCCCATCTGCACATTTTCATTTCTGCCACTTCTAGTCTCTTTGTATCACGGATGCTCAGTGGAACTGTTTCCATACCATACAGCATTGCTGGTTGCACCACCGTTCGGTGTATCTTCCCTTTCACACTTGGTGGTACTTTTCTGTCACAAAGGACCGCAGACATCTTCTCCCAGTTATTCCAACCACACAAGATTCTACGAGTCACTTCCACGGGGCTTCCATTCTCCTTCCTTCAGTTAGGGAGTCCATAATAATGGCAAACAGGAATGGACTCTGAGCAGATCCTTGGTGCAATCCAACTTCTATTGGGAAGGTTTCTGTGGTTCTGACAGCGTACCTGACATCTGTCATACATCTCTCATACATATCGGCAACCACTCGAATGTACTTCTCTGGTACTCCTTTTTCCTACATACACCAGTAAAGCTCCTCTCTGGGTACTCTGTCATAGGCTTTCTCTAGGTCTATGAACACTCTGTGCAGGTCTTCCTCGCATTCAACAAACTTCTCTTGTAACTGGCACAAAGCAAAGATGGCATCTGTTGTAGATTTGTTTTTTTATGAATGCAAACTGTTCGTTGCTTATCTCCACAATACCCCTTAGGCGCTTATCATGTATCCTTTCATATATCTTCATGCTATGACACATAAGCTTGATGCCTCAGAAGTTTCCACAAGCCAATATATTCCCCTTATTCTGGAATATTGGTATGTTCGTGCTTCTCCACCATTGCTCTGGTATCCTCTCTATGTTCATGATGTTGTTAAATTCACGCGTCAGATACGCCACCCCAGTTTTTCCTAGACACTTCCAAACCTCTACTGGTATATTGTCTGGACTAACTGCTTTGCCATTTTTCATCTTTTTCAGAGCATTGTCCACCTCTTCTAACACGATCTCTGGTATTTCTTATTCTACGCTTCGCTGGGGCTCCTGCCTTTTCATTATTGGATTTTCCTCATTCAGAAGCTTGCTAAAGTAGTTTTGCCATCTATTAAAAATCATTGCATCCTCTACCAGGACGTTGCCTTCTTCGTCCTTGATTAGCTTTGTCTGGTATATGTCCTTTGAGTTCTTGTCCCTCTGTTTAGCAATCCTCAGTGCACGATTTTGTCCGTCTAAGGTTTCCATGTTGTCATATAACCTTTGATAGGCCTTTGCTTTTGCTCTCGCTACAGACCTCTTGGCTGCTTACTTGGCAATCTTGTAGGCCTCTCTATTTTCTATGTTGTTCTCCTGGTCTAAGATCTTTTTGGTTTCTTTCTTTAGCTTGATGTGTTGTTGTACCTCCTCATTCCACCACCATGTTTCCTTGTCCGTCTTGCTTTTTCCTGATGTTCTCCCCAAGATTTCCTCTCCCAACTATCTTAAGTCCTCTGTCACAGTCTCCCAGTTCTGATTTCCTTCACTCTCTCTCAAGGTGAGCCTAACCTTTGCTGCACTAGCAAACTCGTTTTGGGCATTTCTATCTGCCAGTTTCCACCACTTTGTCCTAGGTATACCTGCAAGTTTCTTTAATTCTAATTTCTTCCCACTCAGCGTGCAGATTACTGGTCTGTGCTGGCTCATTACACACTCACCTAAGATAACCTTGCAATCTCTGATGTTTGCTTTTTCAATCGTTTGGCATAAAATGTAGTCAATCTGGGATTCCAATGCTCCGCTCTTGTATGTTAGCTTATGCCTCTCTGCTTTCATAAAGTGTTAACCACACGCAAACTATGTCTCACCGCAAAGTCCATAAACTGTTCACCTGCCTCGTTGCACTCGCCCACTCCATGTTTGCCAGTATATTCCTCTTTTCCAATGTTGTCATTTCCACAGTGGCCATTAAAGTCCCCTCCAATCCATAACTTTTCACTCGTTGGTATCTCTCTCAATTCGTCATCGAGTTTTTCATAGAATTCATCCTTTTCCTCCGCATTGCAGTCGGTCTGTGGGGCATAGGCACTCACGATGTTCACTATTTCTCCTCCCATATCAACTCTTAACCAGATGATTCTATCTGATCTTCATTTTACGCTAAGTACTCCTTTATAAAGATTGTCGTCCAAGATTATCCCCACTCCATTTCGTCGCCTATCCGTACCAGTGT
>NC_061822.1:24559400-24566900 GCF_019202785.1 Penaeus chinensis
TATATACATGCATATATACATATATGTGTGTGTGTTTGTGTGTGTATGTGCGTGTGTGTGTGCGTGTGTGTGTGTGTGTTTGTGTGGGTGTGTGTGGGTGTGGGTGTGGGTGTGCGTGTGCGTGTGCGTGTGTGTGTGTGTGTGTGTGTGTGTACATATTTACATGTATATATGTATATATATTATATATATTCATTTATTTATTTATTTATTCACAGGTATTTATTTGTAAACATTGATATCTGTAGAGAAGCGTCAACAGCTATCAATGCGAAAATCGAAATTCACATTCCTCACGTCAACCTGAATAAGAAGATACATCCGCGTTGCCAGGCAGAGAGCGAGGCGAAACGGAGGAATTGGTCAGAGCGATATTTACAGCTCCGTGCTGGGCCTTCAATGGTATACATTTATAAACAAGCGATAACAGAAGCGCTTCCTTCAACCAAATTATGATAATTTTATTCATGGACCAATTACAGTGAAAAATTGTCGACATGAAATTTCATAAGGAATGATCATGGGTCTTGTTAAGAAAGACAAAAGAGGCCATTAGCGCCTCTATTTCTGTGAATTATAAAATGTTTTATTTAGAGGCTTTTTCGGTTCTCTTTGGGGAGCCAAAGGGAATTCAGTGCCGGCAGATGCCCCGCGCGGGCGCCGCCGCCACCTGATCCCCGCTCTAGCAGCCTTGATTTGTTTTTTGTTTTTATTCTCCTGTCTTTCTCTCTGGTTATGATGCTTTTTTAGGATAATGATTTTAAGGGAAAATGCAATTTGAAATTGTTAACAACAACAACAAAAACAATAAATACAAATATGAAAGAAGTCATGAAATATACAATTACCACAACGTGAATAAACAGACGTATATGGAAAGGAAATGCTTTGATAATATTAAAGAAAAATTCTCTCCAGGACACCATCACGCTTATCTTTTGTTTTTTAAAGGTTAAGTGTGCAACAGCGTAAAGAATACGTCGCGTTGATTTCGAAGACGAAGAGAAATTTCGAAAATTCTGTGTGGATGTTAAAGAATAATACCAAGTAAAATCAAGGTATAGGATGATGGGAAAGAATAAAAAGAGAAAATGCGAACGAGGAGGAAGAGCAGGCGAAGAATAAAAAGAGAAAATGCGAACGAGGAGGAAGAGCAGGCGAAGAATAAGAATAAGGATGGAGAGGAGAAGGTGGAGAACAGGATAAGGGTGGGGACGGAAAAAAATACAATAAAAAGGAAATAAGAAAACGGGAATAAGGTGGAACAGGGAAAGTTGAAGAACAGGTTTAAGCAAAGAAAATGGAATCAAAAAATAATTTATCTTATATTACGCGTTTGAAGCCGACCTTGGCAGCTTTCCTCTTGAGGGCGGCGTGGGGGGTGGGGGGGGATGCAACCTTGTTTGATTATTGTCATTGTTATTATTGTTGTTATAGTTAAGTTTTTAGTATTATTGTTATTTTGTTATTATTATTTTATTGTTTATGTTCTTTTCTGTTAGAACTATCATTATTTTGTTGTTATTATCATATTATTTTGTTATAATTTTTGTTATTAGTATTATTGCTATTTTGCTCTTATTATTACTATTTTGATGTTACCGTAATCACTGTTATTGTCATTACTGATATTACTGCTCTCATTATCACTATTTTTGCTTATGCTCTACACATATTGCTGGGCAAATATCTCGAAAATAGGTAGATGAAAGTTATGCAAATAGACAGAAATTAGGATAAGCTTTGCTGAATGCTATGAATATCATTATATTCTCAAGCCATCTATGCCTTCAGGTAATGTCTAATTTTACACAAAACACAAAGGTTTTCATACGTTTCGCATTTCACACGAAGATCATGTTCAAAGTGAAGAGCTGAAAGGAGAAGAGGAGAAGAGGAAGAGAAGGAAGACAAAAGGAGGAGAGACCAAGGAAAGGAGGGAGGAAAAAAAGACCTTCATACCGCTCTTCCCTCTTTTCTTACCTAACTTATCGCCGGTTAATGCAGGGAAGTAACCTCGTCTGTTTTGCATATGCACATTGAATGTTCATAAAAGCTTCGGTCCTGGAAGAAAGGAGATATTTCGTGCGGGTCGAGTGGCGTGAGTCAATAAGGTGCGAGGGACACGGGGGAACACTGGTCTCTGTTACGCTGTTTATATTCTGCCGAGTCTCCGGGTCTCCAGCCGGTGAACAGCGTGTGGCAGCGATGATGAGGATGGAAGGAGGAGGGAAGTGGATAGAGAGAGGGAGAGAGAGAGAGAGAGAGAGAGAGAGAGAGAGGGAGGGAGAGAGAGAATTAGATAGATAGAGAGAGTATGTGTGTAAGAGAGGGAGAGAGAGAAAGAGAGTATGGGTGTGCGCGCGTGTGTGTGTATGTGAGTTTGAGAGAGAAAGTTGGAAGGAGAGAGGAAGGGAGAGAGACAAATAGCTAGATGGAGGGAGATAGAATAAATATATATATATATATATATATATATATATACATAGAGAGAGAGAGAAAGTCAGACAGACATACAGAGAGACGAAAAGATAGAGAGACAGGCAGACAGAGAGAGAGGGGGGGGGGGGGGGGGAAGAGAGGGGGTGAAATAGAGATAAAGAAAGTGAGAGAGGGAGGGAGAGAGACAGAGAGAGACAAAGAAGAAAAAGAGAGAAATAGAAGTAGATCCACACAGACACACAAATCAGGCCCCACAGACAGACAGACAGACAGACAGACAGACAACTGTCAGACGGCATCACAGAGGGAAGGACAGACCAAGACATGACATCCTTCTTAATTGTCCTTTGTGTGTCCCCTTCCTTGGTTTCAAAAGGAGACATAAGTTTCCGAAAGGGAGAGGGAGAGACATCGCTGACGCTTCATTCTCGTTTCATTTTATTCTGATGTTTTTCTTTATTGTACTGTCGAGAAGTTCATTTCGTTATATATGTGTGTTCAGTGCCATTTACTGCATCATATATCTAGCCTATGCTATTATTATTTTCTTCATATATCTATATTTGTATTCATTCGATTTTTCCTAAGTAATATGTCATTCATTTTCTTTCAATTGTATTTTTCTACGCTAGATATTGCTAGTTATTGTTAGTTAGCTAGTTACAGATAAAATTAAAGAAGGCAGGAACCTAAGTCTCAACTATTTTGATATTTCTTTCTGGTATATGATGTGTATGTATAGTTTTTCATCTCGCTTGCACAGATTTTTAACTGAATTTCGTGGGGAATATTATACAACTATCTGTTTGTGTGTGTGTGTGTGTATGTGTGTGTGTGTGTGTGTGTGTGTGTGTGTGTGTGTGTGTGTGTGTTTTCATATACTTATCAAAGGAGTGCGGATAGGAGTAAAGAGCGAGGACGGGGGAAACGGCGAGGAGTGTTGTACGAAGTGCTGGTCGTTTAGTTTATTTCCTTCAGATCCTGCGCTAAAGGAGGTTTAGTGGTCAATTGTAGTAATATTTACTAAGGTTGCATTTTTTAAGATAAACAGTGATATCATGGGCTGTGTCCGGGACGAAATTAACTGCCGTTATAAACTGAATGTCGCTGAGGCAGATATTTGTGTTTATCTAATTATCGGGTTTATGAGCAGAATAATGTTGGGATGAGATACGTTATTGCGTTGTTTGTCTCCGACTTATTCATATGTGTGTGTGTGTGCGTATGTGTGTGCGTGTGTGTGTGTGTGTCTGTGTGTGTGTGTGTGTGTGTGTGTGTGTGTGTGTGTATGTGTGTGTGTCTGTGTGTGTGTGTGTGTGTGTGTGTGTGTGTGTGTGTGTGTGTGTGTGTGTGTGTGTCTGTGTGTGTGTGTGTATTTATTTGCTTTTCGCTTTTTTATATTTACCCAGAAAAGACAAGAGATTCACTAACAAATAATTTGTTCTTCAGTTTTTCTTCACGTACATTTACTTTACTTACTGCACATACCTTTTCCAAGTACTATAATACAATGGTACATAATCTTGGAAAAGGGACTATATAGGTATATATAAGAAAGTGCAACCGAAAGTAAAGGAAACATTATTATATTACTAATATTACTTCATAATTCCATTAGAAATGCCAAATTGTAACACGGAAATGTCATTACTGTATAGAGTAGGGAAAATTATGTTATTTAAGTCTTGAAATATATCACTGCGCGAAGCTGTGGTAGAAGCAAATGTATTTATAAAAACGAAAAATAGCCAACTTCATTTAAAGTGACAGAAATATAAGTTTACTTGCGGAACATGGGAAAATCAAATACTAAAATACATTACTTCATATTTCCCTCATAGAAAAGAATAACGAAAACGAGAAAATATCCCAAAACCGTTAGAAAATATTAAACAAGTAACATAACAATAAAAAAAGATCTTCATACACAGCTGGAACTTACAAGGCCGCAAGACCCACTGCCGCAGGAGGTCCTAATACCATTATGAAGAGCTTCTGGTAGGCCTAAAGTAAAACCTCCCCTTCTATAAAACAGGAGGATGACTTAATGGATACCCTCTCGAGCGACGGACGATAAATGCGGGGCAGAGAAGGAAAAGGAAGAATAATCATGGTAAGATTTTTGGGTCTGAGTTAAAAGATTGTGATTTTACGGTTAGTAGTGATGGTATGATTATTATAATGTAAGTGAATGTGAATGATGATACTAAAAAGGATACAGCAGAAGGCAGCAATTATAAAAGCAGCACTTATAGTGAAGTTATCATTATATAATAGTTGAGCAAGGTAACACACACACACACACACACACACACACACACACACACACACACACACACACACACACACACACACACACACACACACAAATAGAGAGAGATAGAGTGAGAGACAGAGACAGACAGACAGATTGAGACAAAGCCAGAGACCGAGAGACAAACAGAAAAACTGAAGCAAAACCAGAGACCAAAGGACAGACAGAGACAGAGACAGAGCCAGGGACCGAGATACAGACATACAGAGACATTGCCAGCGACCGAGAGACAGACAAACAGACAGACAGAGACGAAGACAGAGAGATAGACAAATAGGCTGAGGCAGAAGCAGAGGCCGAAAGACAGAAAGATAGACTGAGAGAGAGCCACAGACCGAGAAACAGACAGATAGACTGAGACAGAGCCAGAGGCCGAAAGACAGACAGATAGACTGAGACAGAGCCAGAGACCGAGCCCAGCCCGTGCTTGGAAGGGTTCCATCCCGAGGCGCGAGGGAGTCGGTCCTTTACTACTTTGTTCACTTTTCCCGGAATGCATTAGCTCGTGGAATACCAGCCTGCATTATGGGCTCTCGTTAGCTTCCGTGTGGAGTTTTTGTGTCTTCTCTGGCTGATGTGGGCGTTTATATGATGAATACAAATTAAAAATATTGATACTTGTACAGGATTCATAATGTACCACGTATGGTAATCCTACATAGCAGACAATGTTAGCAGAGCAGTACATTTCGGATTTTTTGGGAGTGCTTTCATATTAACGAAGCGGCCGTGACGTGAATTAGGATACTACTATAGGAAAAAAAACTTAATGAATTATACAATTAGAATATTCGGATTTCCTATGGGATCTTTTTGACTTGCTGTAAATTACAAGATTTTACGAAATATATGTTTTAAATTTGAGAGGTTGTGTTTGAAATGCATTATTGGTATATTACAGAGACAAACAGGCAAACAGAAAGACAGACAGAGAGACAGACAGACAGACAGACAGACAGACAGACAGACAGACAGACAGACAGACAGACAGACAGACAGACAGACAGACAAGGTAAATATTTTTCATTTATTTCAGAAAGAAAATGAGATCCAGAAGAAGCCGTTATGACCATAAAATCTAAAAACAATTCAGCGTTTTTCATATTCAAATTTTCGTAAGACTTCAACGTCCATGAACACGAAGGCCTCTTGAGAGAGACTAACAAAGCATCAAGTGGAAGTTAAGCATTTAATGAATTTAAATAGTACTCAAAGGCTCTCCACCTTACATTCAAGAGCTCAAGTTCAAAAGATCTTAACCAAACTACTGAATAACAGAATACTCATTTCGTTGCATGACCTGTTCTCCAGTCACTGAGTCTCCTGAAAGATACACTGATATATAACGAGGTGAATCACCGCCTGAAAAGGGATTTGGGAGACTTCTAAATCTAATTTATTTGGGAGATAATCATTTCATCTAGAATTACCGAGCCATTAATATTATCACCATTTCCTTCATCATTATCATCATCGTCATCGTCGCCGTAAGCGTCATCGTCATCATCATTCTCCTCCTCTTCCTCCTCCGCTTCATGATCATTCTCATCATCGTCAGTTCATGATAAAGGTGATGGTGATATTGTTGTAATCCATATTTTAATTGTAGCATAAGGAAAAGTGCTTATGCATGTGTTAAAGAGAAAAGCATTTCATCTGCAAATCGGCGCAAAATATAAGAATAATGGTAATGGTAATAATAATAATAATAACAATAATAACAATAATAACAATAACAATAATGATAATAATAATAATCATAATAATAATAATAACAATAACAATAATAATAATAACAATAATCATAATAATATTAATAAGTAAAAACCACGTCTTTTCGAGGCGCATCGATATTCTTTAAAGGGCGACTTTGGGTAATGAAAAGTTATTACGAAATATAAGTTGTTCTATTTAAATCATTTTCTTTTCAGTTACTTGTTAGTCAAAAGATGGATATAGAAAACCAAATAACTAAAACACACACACACACACACACACACTCGAAAAGGAGGGATAGGACACTGGGAAGCCAAAACATAATATAAAAAAGTTGAAGTGGATGGAAAAGTGAGTGAAGTCAGGAGATAGATTGAGCAAAGAAAAAAGACGTATATTTGGTCTCCCTTGCATTGCCTACCATGCAGAGGGCTCAAGTGTCCTCCGACCGGATTGTCAAACCTTGGGCTCAAACGATTCTCTAGCCTGTTGCCTGTGTTTTTCGGGTGCTGTATTTTTGTTGCAGGCTGACGTTTATGGTCCTCTGTATAGTTCAAATTCCATTTTGGGTCTTGTTGTTTTACAGCTTATGGAAATGAATATGCGAGGATATTATGCCTTCATTGCGTATTCCTGTGCGGCTCTTTAAAAGACACATTCGTCACCAGAACAAGAATATAATGACATACACGTATCATTACATTCTCTGTACACGTAAAGAATCTTACGTACCATTAGTCTTCCTCCATCTCCGTTGCCCTGGAAGCATTCTCCATTAAATATCCATTAACCTTTGATGTATCGTTTACTATAGCTAAGCTAACGAGAAATCTATTAAATCTAATGCTGTGGATAAACAAATTCTACAATTACTTAAGGAATTACCATTATCATCTCCATTCAGTTTAGATACTTTTAAGTTATTTTTTCATCATATATTTTATCTTGCCTCTTGGGTTTATATCCATAAGTTACTGTATTTCTATTTAGCTGTACATCTACCTCCTTATCCATCTGTATATATTAAG
>NC_061822.1:24614400-24629400 GCF_019202785.1 Penaeus chinensis
ACACACACACACACACACACACACACACACACACACACACACACACACACACACACACACACATACACATACATGCAAAAATAGAGTTATTAATATGCCATTGCTATCATTAAAACAACCTTCATTGCTGTTACTATTAATATATTCAGTAACACTGAAAATTTAAATGATAAAAAGGATTGCCACATTGAGAACAACTACGTTTTTGCAAACGAAGAATTAAATGCTCTCTCTCTCTCTCTCTCTCTCTCTCTCTCTCTCTCTCTCTCTCTCTCTCTCTCTCTCTCTCTCTCTCGTTCTCTCTCTCTCTCTCTCTCTCTCTCTCTCTCTCTCTCTCTCTCTCTCTCTCTCTCTCTCTTCTTCCCTTCCTCCCTCTCTCTTTGTCTGTCTGTCTGTCTGTCTGTCTGTCTGTCTGCCTGTCTGACTCCATATTTCTGTCCGTATATCTATCTGTTTGTCTCTCTCCCTCACTCTCACTCTCTCTGTATTATCTAGAGAAAAAAAAGATTCCCTGAAACCCATTAAAATCCTCCCCAGCCAACCATCCCCACCAAAGGTCCCGCCATTTCATAACGCTCGAGGGCTGCTCTGACCTGTCATATCCTCCTTTATGATATATAATGATCTTGTCGACATAGCCCGCCCTTGACCTTTTTTCTCGAGATGTTCGCGTTTTCACTCAAGGAGTAACTACAGGATTTTATGAGATATCTGAGTGCCTTTTGTGGACCATAAGGAATCCAAGACAGGGATTTCCTGACGGGTTATTTGGGTAATTCGGTATCAAGGGATATTTTTGGATAGGAGAATGCAGACAGGACAATGATGTTGATTACGGAAATAGCTGATGGTAGTGGTTAAATTCCTGCGAGTGATTATACTTACTGCGTTCTTAACCGGATTAGCATTGCTACTACTTACTAATAGCAAAGGGGAAAATAAATACAACACACAAAATTAGCTTATTGAAAAAACGTCTCATCTTCCAAGAAATTAAATTTGTTTGTAAAACCTTTTCCTGCTGTTGGATCACTAATAGCATCCTAAATATCCAAAATGACATGAGCGCTTGTTCAGATCCCGAAAGGGCAGTGAATTATTTGTTTATTCTTATTTGTTTACTTGTTTATTTCTCGTTTATTTTTTTCATTTTTATTTTATTTTAATGTCACTATTATCATTATTAGTATTATTATTATTATTATCATGGATGTTATTTTGATTATCATTATCATTATTAGCGTTATTATCATTATGATAATGATTATCATTATGATAATGATTATCATTATGATAATGATTATCATTATGATAATGATTATCATTATGATAATGATTATCATTATGATAATGATTATCATTATGATAATGATTATCATTATGATAATGATTATCATTATGATAATGATTATCATTATGATAATGATTATCATTATGATAATGATTATCATTATGATAATGATTATCATTATGATAATGATTATCATTATGATAATGATTATCATTATGATAATGATTATCATTATGATAATGATTATCATTATGATAATGATTATCATTATGATAATGATTATCATTATGATAATGATTATCATTATGATAATGATTATCATTATGATAATGATTATCATTATGATAATGATTATCATTATGATAATTATTATCATTATGATAATTATTATAATTATTCTTACTATTACTATCACTATTATTATTATTATTATTATTTATTATCTTTCATCTTGCTGTACTTATTTCTTGCTGGTAATCCTCAGCACGCATGAAATGGCCCCTGGGGAGGAAGCTGGGTCGCCAGAAGGACTTTTTTACTCATTTGCAGAAACTGGTCTCCCTCTAGCCTCATATGTGTGTGTGTGTGTGTGTGTGTGTGTGTGTGTGTGTGTGTGCGCGCGCGCGCCCCCCTCAGAGACCCAGGACGCAGACACCAACGTTTCGCGTCCCTCCCTGAGTCGCGTCCTTCCGTCTCCTTCCGTCTCTTGCTCGTACCCGATCCCAGTGCGACGCCGTCCAGCGACTCGGCGGCCGAGAGCTCTCTGAATACAATAGAAGAGACCGAAAAAGTGCGGACGACAAGCCATGCCTCATTTACGTAGTCCTTCAGTGGTTTGTTCTCCTAAATAACATGAGCGCTTATTAGAATCCCGGAATTTATGTGAAAAATCCTCGACGAATGTGTTTGATTCGTTTTTTCTTATTTTTTATTATTGCTTTAATTCTTACGATTTTTTTTATTAGTGTTATTTATTTTTCGTTTATAGATCTATTTAATTTACTTGTTATGTCTATTTTTATCTATTTATCATTATTATTATTATCATTATCATTATTATCATTATTATCATTATTATTATTACCATTATTATCATTGTTATTATCATTGATATTATCATATTATCATTATTATTATTATCATTTTTATGGTAGCGTGTTCTTTCGTCTTATTGTTCTTGCTTTCTTTTGGTAGTGTTCAACACGCATGAAATGGACCCCGGGCAAAGAGGCTGGGGCGCGAGAGAGACTTTTTACTCATTTGCTCAGACATTGGAAACAGGCAATCTTGTGATGATGATGATAATCCTAATGGTAATACTAATGGTAACAATAATTGTAATAATGATGATACTAATGACAAGGATAATAATGATGATATTTATAATGATAATAATAAGAATGATAAAATAACAATAATGAAACTACTACTACTACTACTACTAATAATAATAATAAGAATGATAATATTGATAATACTAATAATGATAATCATAATCATAATCATAATAATAATAATAATAATAATAATGATAATAAAAATAATGGTAACAATCATAATAATAATGACAATAATGAAAACAATAATAATACAAATAATGATAATAATAACAATATCAATAATAATAGTAATAATGATAATAGCATTAATAAAAATAATAATGATAATAATAGCAACAATTATTACTCAACATCTCTTATCACTCTCATCAATATCATTCTTATTTCACCATTTACCTAATCTTTGTTACTAAGAACAACAGTACCGCTAAAGATACAGAACTCTACTGCAGTATTCGCCCCAGTCCCTAACAGAAAAGCGAAGAGCACTGACGTTGCAGAGGCTCCGAAGAACCAACATTAAGCCACATAAATGATGGGATTCGTTCCCGTTATGCACTGGCGGGTTATGTGGCTCCCGAGGCACCAGCAAGTTTTGGTTCCCTTTGAAGAATGAATGAACGATGAGAAATTAAAAAGCTTGTGTGGTATTGGGTGTTGATGAAGTAGAGTATGAACATTAGAGAATGAATTTGAATTAGTAAATAAAAAAGGGGCTTTTTAATCAACCTGTAACAGAATGTACTATGATTTTCCATTTGTTGGGGGAACATCACACACTAGTTTGTTTTACAGGTAATGACGCTTTGGTAATGTGGCGAGGAAGCACACTGGGTTAAGAGACGAGTAGTTACGCACACTCACACAAATCTCTTTCTCTCTCACACACCCACACACACACACACACACACACACACACACACACACGCGCGCGCGCGCGCGTGTTTCTATGTGTACAGGTGCTCGTAGGTGTATATGTGTGCTTCCGGTTATCTTGTGTGTGTCTTTATTTGTATATTTTACTTTGTTTGTTACAAGGGAATGTGTACCTTCAAGGTTTGAAATTACGCTTGTTAAAGTCCTTATGCAATCGTTTTAGAACTGCCGTGAGTACATGTTTGAAGAGCAAACAGCATAACTAAATTTACTGAAATCTCCAAAACATTACGTTGAGAGAGCTTTTTACTTTCGTCAGAATTATTATAAAGTACTGTTTTCATAATTAACATGCTTATGAAAGGCAGTTTCGGAATGCCGACCGAATTCTTGAATAAATACGTTGATGAATAAGTAAATAAACTAAATTCATAAATGGCTTTATAATGCGAACAACAATTCAAGAATACGCAAGCTGATTAAGAAACAAACAGACAACTAATAAGTAAGATGGATTAAGAAAAAAATAAAGACATAAATATCAAAACCAAAGAAACAACGGAAGGAAGAACAGCAGAACGAATAAACAAACATATACACAAGATAATTGAAAAAGAAAAGAAAACATGAATCAACGAAACTATAAAACACCGTAGAAAAATACATTACACAGCGCTGACGAAATAACAAAGGCGCTGATAGTAAAACGAGTGTCAGATTACATCTTGCAAGATTTATGGGCGCCTTTTGTGCGTCCCATTGTGAACGGAAAACAATTCTCGAGGCACGTACTGCATGCTGTGCTTTTGTTGTAGCTGTTCTTCAAATAATTATATATATATATATATATATATATATATATATATATATATATGTATATATATATATATATATATATATATATATATATATATATAATTTTGCTGTTGTTGTTATGGAGAACGGAAGGGATGACGATTATATGTAGTGGTGGTGGGGGTGGTGATGGGAGTGTGGCGTCGGTGTGGTGGTTGTGGTGTAAACTTGTTCACTATTCATATAACATACTATTTTTTCATACTTTTTCAAGCACATACATATAAATGTACATGTAAATTTACATGTATATGTATGTATACACATTCTGTTGAGATTTAAGTTTAACCAAGTGACGCAGTCTGTTCACTGAGAAACAATAATTGATGATCAAAAAAATCGTATATACACTGCCACTTGAATTCACCTTTTCTGAGCCAAAAAATTCCATTCGGTTTTGCCATATTCATTGCATGGAAAGTTACAGCACAGATTTATTAAAAGAGAGAATATATTGGCTGGTTCGCGGAAGTTCAAATCAAATAATTTTGGAGGATTAGACAATTCTTTATATTTCATAATTTAATTTGTTCGTCTTTTAAGCATTTTTCCCCGTTTCCCATATGTCGTTTTCACTTTGGTAATCTCTTTAGTAGTCTTCCTGTATGTCTGCTCACTCTCACTCTCTCTCTCTCTCTCTCTCTCTCTCTCTCTCTCTCTCTCTCTCTCTCTCTCTCTCTCTCTCTCTCTCTCTCTCTCTCTCTCTCTCTCTCTCTCTCTCTCTCTCTCTCTCTCTCTCTCTCTCTCTCTCTCTCTCTCTCTCTCTCTCTCTCTCTCTCTCTCTCTCTCTCTCTCTCTCTCATAGTAATATCGTAGTCTCCCCTGAAAATCTCCAAGTCACGAATTTCTGGTTTATTTTTATATTTTTCTCAAACTATAAATGCTATTGATAAGTGTACTTACTAAAATAGACTATGTGTTTATGTTAACCGATAAATGTTTGTTTATTTGCATTGTATTTTCCATTGTAAATAAGTACTCTCAGGAAATTGGTTAAGCTACTAGAACGGGATTAATATGCAAACCTTAAAATTATACAAAAAAAATATCCGTAGTCTAGTCTTCCGTTGACGATAAACCTTACCGGACCAATCACGACTGTATATACAGTTTAACTACTCCATAGTCAGCACGGCTTTATCTAACTAAATACGGTGGTAAAAAAAAGTTTGGCCAAAACACGTCATCTTGGGCTTTAAAGAACTAATACCGGTTTAGCCACGTCTCTATAATAACAAACGCACTAGTGATAAACAAGACAACAAATTGGTGACCCTGGAGTTGTGCAATGCCTGGTGATCTGTTGTCACCCTTCAGTGATTTTCATCAGCGTGCCACTTGTGTCTCAAGATGTCCGACGAGGAAACCAGAAGCTGCTACCTCTAGCAACATCAGAGAAGATGACATTACATATACCATCGCATTCCAAGCACCAATTTTCTTCAGTCATGACCCTTCCATGTGGTTCACCATCCGCGAGTGTTGTTTTAAAACGCACCGCATCAGTAAAAGTGTAATCAAGTTTAGTCATGCAACATCTCTCCCTCCAGATGTTTTGGTACAAGTTTCAGATGTCATTTCAACGGCTGCGCTGTCGGATGAGCCATATGAAGTGCTGATGACTGCATTGCTGTCGAGACTGGAATCTTCCATTACTACCAGACTAAAGGAGCTTCTCAGCAAGGAAGAACTTGGCAACGAAAAACCTGATTTGTTATGTCAAATGAAGATGCTCCTTGGTGACAAGTATGGTAGTTTTGACAAGTCTATCTTTCTACAGCTTTTCTTTCAGCGCCTGCCTTCACATATTCAACAGGGATTATTCACAGTAAAAGGGAAGCTCACCATTGAAGAACTCGCTATATTAGCAGATGAGTTTATGGCGTCGCTTCCTAGTTCTCGTTCTGTAGTTTCCACATCTCAAACAAAGCAGTTGGCAGAACTTGTTTCAAAACACTGGCACTGGAGCTGTTATGTGGAAGGTTGATGGAAACCTTTAGCCTTTTTTTTTTCAAAGAAAATAATGCTGAACGCAACTATTGTATGTTTGATCAAGAACTTTTAGCTGTTTATAAAACGATCAAACAGTTTTGGCATTTAGTAGAAGGCAAAAAGGTCCACATCTTCACCGACCACAAGCCACTCTCTACTCTCTTCAACACCAACAAGTCTACCTACAATCCTCGACAACTTCGTCATATTGACTACATTTCGCAGTTCACTACAGACATCCAGTACATCAAAGGACAATATAATACTCCAGCTGATGCCCTGTCTCGCAATGTCTCTGCTGTCGATTCTTTACTCATAGATTATGCTGCAATTGCTACAGACCAAACCAATGATGCTGAGCTGCAGCAAAGGAAAGATAATCCTGCATTTCAACTGGAACAGATGTAGATGTGTATGCTGATGTTTCTGCAGACACCATTCATCCGTATCTACTTCGTAAATATCGATGTACCATTTTCAAGGAACTCCATGACATCTCCCATCCTGGTGTCCATGCACCACAGCATCTTCTGACCTCGAGATTCATCTGGATTGGTATCAACCAAGATGTAAAAAACTGTACACTTCCAAGGTAACTTGCCATGCAGTTGTACCTATGTCCTTCACACCGGTTAACTCTAGATTCAATCATGTTCATGTTGATCTTGGTCCCCTGCTCTACTACGATGGATGCAGGTACATCCTCATCTGCATCGACAGATTTACTAGGTAGCTGGAGGCAATTCCTCTTGCTGACATTCATGCTGATAAATTAATACAAGCCTTTATTGCAAGTTGGGTATCACGATTTGGAGTAAAAAACAATTTAACATCATTAAGTCAGTTGAGTCGCAACTTTGCAGCAAATTTATGACTTTGCTTGAAATTCGACGTTATCGCACTTCCAATTACCATCCTCAGGCAAACGGTCTCGTCGAAGGCTTTCGTTGTCAGCTGAAATCATTACTCATGGCTCATCAACATGAAGACTGGACTACTTCTCTCCCTCTTTTGTTTTTAGACACCAGGAGCTCACTCAAATCAAGCTTTGCCTTGATTTGGGACTTCTGTCGGAATCGCCATCGATTGTGTTAAGCCTGCTTACTTGCTAGATGTACTACCTCGCAAACCATGTCCAGCCTTTGTATGTTCAACCAATGAAATCTGTATCGTTCCTCCTTTCTCGTCACTAGGACGGGGATAATGTAATATCGTAGTCTCCCCTGAAATTTACTTATATAATAGTCTCCCCTGAAAATGGCCTAATCACAAATTTCAGGTTTAGTTTTATTTATTTTTCATACTGTAAATACAGTGGTAACGTGTTGGCCTCTCATCCGAGGGGTCGGCGTTTCGCGTCCCGCCCAGGCGTGAGAAGTTGCAATTGTCGCCTGGAGGTCACTGTTGTGGCTGGGTATCACGGAAGGTAAGGACTAAGCCGAGTCAGCACCAGCCGACACACGCTAGCGAGTCGGCATTAGTCGACACAGACCGGGCTTCCCTTACAGGCATAGCCCGGGTCAGGCTCATCTTCGCATATCGGACTTATCCTTACGGATGAAGTAAGACAGTAGAACGGGACCGAGAGAGACGGTTTATAATAACAAATGCACTAATGATAATTAAGACAGCACTATATAAGGTAAGTGGATATGAATATCCCTCCTTTCCCTCGACCCCCTATTTCTTTCTCACCCTTCCTCCTTTCCCACATTGCTCTCCGTACCCCCCCCCCCCCCCCGCAAGGCTAGAGGAAACACAGTACCTTTTACTTCCGGCCTCAACCAGGCCAAACTTTCGGAGAATTTCTTCGCAACTTCGCCCGAGAGATGAGAAGAGACAAACTTTCGACAACTTGTACTTCCAGCTGCAAGGTGTGTGTGCGTGACTGTGGCTTTCTCCTTGGATTCCCTTTTCTGTTTTTGTGGAAGTACTTTTATTATTATTGTCTTGTTTTGCTTTCAGTGAGCAACAATACATCGATAACTAATATATGAATTGGTAGATGGATAGATATCTACAAAGATATAGATAATAAAAAAAAACAAAAAAACGTGTGTTTGTCTTTGTTTATCGCTTAATGGTATTATTCTTCTTGTTATTACTATTATCGCTATTACTATTTCCATTATCACTGTGGTTGTTATAATAATTGTCATAGATATTGTTATATTTTTTTCTTTTTTTCATCATCATCATTATCATTATCGCCATCATCATTATCATTGTTATCGTCATCTTCATCATTATCATTATCATTATATTTTTGTTTATATATATTTCGTCGTTGAGTGTGTGAAATGTTAGAGGTAAAAGTTTGATAAATGTTAGAAGAAAAGAGAAAAACTAATGGAAATGGGATGAGAAGAAAAAAAAACGATGATAACCTAATGGCTATTCTTTGCTGCTAATATATATATTTACATACATATGTGGTATGGTATAAAAATACATACATATGTACATATATATTATATATATATATATATACATATATATATATATATATATATATATATATATATATATATATATATATATATATATATATAGGAAAGTGTTTAAAAAAAATTGTTCCTTTCCTCTCGCTGCTAAAGAAAGGAAGAGAGAAAGAGAGATAAAACGAGTGTTTAGAAAAAGAAAATCGTTCCATTCCTTCCCCGGGATAAAATATATAAAAATGAATCAGAAGAAGAATGAAAAAGAAAATAGACGGAAAGTGATTCTGGAAAAATCAGAAAATGGTTGGACCGCAGTGGCCGGTCGTTATTGCGAGGAGGGACTAAAATAAATGTCGATTTAGAATTATAGCAAAGATTCTGGGAATGTAAAAGTGTCCTTCCGCCTTTCCTTCTCAACAATCTGTCTCTGTCTATCTATCGATCGATGTGACTTTATCTGTTTTAGACGGATTCTTTTCGCGCATATTGTCAAATCTGTTTAGCAGATATTTTTCATTTTCTCTCACTTTCTCTCCGTCCCTCTCTCTTTCTTTCCCCCTCTCTCTCTCTCTCTCTCTCTCTCTCTCTCTCTCTCTCTCTCTCTCTCTCTCTCTCTCTCTCTCTCTCTCTCTCACACACACACACACACACACACACACACACACACACACACACACACACACACACAGGTATGCGCAAGTCTACAGTATACGTCTCTCTTTCCCTCAACTTAACGGTTAACTTCTCGGCAAAGTGGTTCACCAAAAGGGAAAATCGATCAGTCTGACAAACACCATTCTTTAGCAGGGGAAGTGTTAGAGGTGAAGTGTTTGCGAGAAAGAGAGAGGAATAAAAAGGAAGACGGAGGGAGACAGACAGAGAGACAGAGGGAGAAACAGGAAGAGAGAGTGGGGGGGAGGGGGGATAGAGAGAGAGAGAGAAATATATGTATATATATATGTATGTATGTACATATATATATGTATGTATGAATGTATGTATATATATATATATATGTATGTATGTATGTATATATATATGTGTGTGTGTGTGTGTGTGTGTGTGTGTGTGTGTGTGTGTGTGTGTGTGTGTGTGTGTGTGTGTGTGTGTGTGTGCATGTATATATGTATGCACACAAACACACACACACACACAAACACACATACACACACACACACACACACACACACACACACACACACACACGAGAGAGAGAGAGAGAGAGACCTTTCCCTGCAACGTGGCACCCTCCCAAAAGGTGTGTTAATTTTAGTAAAATTTGAAGTACAGTTCGAAGAAAATTGTTTAAAATGTGATTATCACTATGTAACTATGATTAGAATATTTACATAATAAAAATGGTAATAATAATGATATCTGCAGTGATATTAGTAAGACTATGTTATTTATTATAATGATGTTTACACTGATAAGGTTAGTCTGAGTTTTTCATTGGTCGAGAAAAAAAAAAAAAAATCATATTGGCTGGAGAGAGCTTGAACAGATATTAATTCAAGGTAAAAGCCCGATTTTGCTCGCCGCGCCCTCGAAGTTAGGGCATAATCTCTGGTAATACTTACGTAGCATGACACTTTGGACTTTGTTTGGCTATAAACTGCGGCCGGACTTTCCCTTCCTCTCGCTTGAGTTTCATTTACAAATTCTCAGAATTTTGTAGAGTACAAGTAAAGGAAAGTATCACCCGAGAGTGTGTGAAGGAAATATAGGAAATATATTATTGTGATGTAGTTGATCCTGTTTTTGTTGTAATGCTGTTGAATTACATTCATTCTGTGTAACATAGTTTGTATTACATGGCATGCGAAATATCAGACGAGATTCTTGACAGATGTTTTTTTTTATCGGCACTGACGCATTGCTCAAAATACAAATAGATGCATCTAGATTTAGGAAATTATATTTCCTAGATTTAAGATATCTTTCTGGAGCCAGGCAAAAGGGGTAGAGAGTAAAGGTCATGTTATATAGACCAAGTGCTCCTCCTGCAGTCAGCAACATATTTTGCACGTTTTTTTGTTGTTGTTGTTGTTGTTTTTAACGTACATTTGCCATGCATAATGATTTGTTTTGTTATACATAACCACATTATTTTGCACGTTTTTTTGTTTTTTTTTTTTTGTTTTTTTTAACGTACATTTGCCATGCATAATTATTTGTTTTGTTATACATAACCACATTATTTTGTATTCAATAGAAATACAGCAATCTGTGTTATGATAAACCAATAGAATAAAAGACTTTATTCGTGTTTGTTGACAAATAAAGCATAAATCTTATAAGAAATAAATTATCGTGATAAAAGCGACGTGAAAGGGAGATGGGTGAAAATCAGGGAGGCAGAATGATGGTGAAAATGTAGACATGATAAGAATGGAAACCTTCGTACATTTTACAATCATTTTACAGACGTATAAAGTATGCTTGCTTTGTCCCATAAACCTTCCTCTGACTCACAGTCTATGCGCTATTACTCAAGCGCTATGATAAATGTAATGGCTACAGAGATTAGTAAGGAAGAGGCAAAGTCCAAAGGAAATGCAAGACATAAATCAAGAAAAGAAAATCAGCGCCGTGGCCATTGCAGACCCGAGTGCTGTTCGTGCCCAGAACTACAGCAGAGTTCCGCCCGAGGTAAACTTATTACACCGAATGCAGAGGAGGAAGAACAAAATACTGGTGGGTGAAACTTGCTCTGCAGGAAGGCAGCCTGAGCTCTCCAAGGCAAGAAATATGTAACATGGCATTTCATGTTGGTACATATAAAACACACACACACAAACACACACACACACACACACACACACACACACACACACACACACACACACACACACACACACACACACATATATATATCTTCCGTAGCGCAGGTTTTGCTTTGCGCAAATCGTGTCCGTGAGCACCTGCCTCCCGCATTACCATTCCCACCTTCCTCGCCCTGATCGCCTCTCAGTTAGCAATATAAGCGCACAATTGCCTTGGCAATGACTGCATTAATTTCCCGCTTAAGGTTCCTGGGCAGCTTCAGGAGGCAGCGCAGAATTAATTAGCAAAGCCATTAACATTTCAGGTTTATGCTTATATTGATATATATATACAGATATGTTTATATACATACATATATATATACATATATAAATATTATATATATATATATATATATATATATATATATATGTATGTATTTATACACACACACACACACACACACACACACAGACATACACACACACACACACACACACACACACACACATACACACACACACACACACACACACACACACACACACACACACATACACACACACACACACACACACACACACACACACACACACACACACACACACATATATATGTATATGTATACATATACATATATGTTTTAGTATATACATATACATTGTTCCATTATATATTATCATATAATTGGTGAGGGTTTATATGTGGATTAAAGCTTCGTTCCGGTGTTCAGCTCCTAAGTTTCTAGGGTTCGTTCGAGGCGCGAGTTAGTCATGTCAGCTTAACGCAGGAGGTAAGCAGTAGTTATTGTTCGGTTGCGGGTTTGTACAATGGGTTTACAGTTTAATTCATTTGTATTTGTGGTTGTTTTATTTTTCTTTAAATTACTATTTATAATTTGCGATAGAGGACTCCAGCTAAGGGCCGGGTATTGAAGACGTCTTCGCCAGAATATTCTCCTGTCAACGTGGAGAAATTAGCATATATTGTACTTGTATTATTGTTATGATCGGTTGATATATATATATATATATATATATATATATATATATATATATATATATATATATTAATCATATATATGTGTGTGAGTGTGTGTTTGTTTTATATATATATATATATATATATATATATATATATATAATATAATATAAAGGTATAGATATATAGATATATACAAAGTGTGTATATACCCCACCACAAATAACTTGCAGCCATCCATTTTTCAGCGTCCTCTGCGCGGTCCAGCCAAAGTTTTAATTCAGACACGGCTTCCCTCGTCCCTGGATACTCCCCAGACCTCCCGCCTCTCGCCCGACGTCCCCCGATCCGCCTCGGTCTCGCACTCGGTCATTCTCAGCAACAAGAAACCTCCAAATCACCAGCTATAAATCTGGTCGTCCTGCCCCCTCCCTCCCCCAGGCTCTCTTATCTGCTCGCGACAGGAGACCCTTATCAGTTTGACCTCTTAATACTCGGGGATTTTGGGGAAGGGGGAGGAGGGATGCTATTTTTCATCTTGTTTCAAGGATTTTTATATGATCCCTTAAATTACTTGTGTGGTCTGCTTCATATATATCAATTCATGTGTTCGTTTATATTCGAAAATGTCGTAATAATTTCATGTTGCATTTTTATTTTTTCTCTGTCCCAAAAAGCAGGATATCATGACTTCGTATTATTCGCACATTTCTTTAATCCATGCATATCAAGCCAGTACATTTTATTCTCGCAGCTTTAATCTCTATGAATAATTTGCTTCATGCCAGGTGTTTTGCCTTTGTAAGCCTTGAAAAATATATATGAATATTAATTTAGAAAAAGGTGATTCACAGGAAAGAACGTGAATGAAAAAAATAGAATAGAGCTATTTCTGCGGTACATAAATTACGTTTGGTAACTGAACACTAAACGTATGAAGATCGTAAAGTGGAAATCCGGAAGGCGCAAGAATAACCGACTGAAACCGTGGCAAGATCAATGATAGGAAGATAAGGTGATAATGGTGATTGTAAGAAGATTAGTTTTATTATCTAATTTATGGTATATTTCTCTCTCTACCAGTTACGTCCGATTATACTAAATATTATAACAAAATAGTATGGGCAATCATACGTTTCAGCCAATGTATATATATATTTTTTCTTCTAATAAACAAATTAGAGGGTTTTGTATTTTACAACAGCTGATATGACCACATCAACATCGACAGTTTCTAGTATTCATTTTATACATATTCGCTGCAAAGATAAAAAGTTCCAGGATTCTCACCACCATTTTATTTTTCAAGCCTTCACTACAAATACACGCACACACACACCCAAAATCAACAGAACATATATGTACAGATAAACAAACTGAAATACATAAATAAAATTCAATG
Organism: Penaeus chinensis; assembly: GCF_019202785.1. Taxonomy (NCBI): domain Eukaryota; kingdom Metazoa; phylum Arthropoda; class Malacostraca; order Decapoda; family Penaeidae; genus Penaeus; species Penaeus chinensis. The sequence continues at coordinate 24,628,345 of NC_061822.1, forward strand.
AATCAAAGGAGATGAACAAAAAGGACGGATATTCAAACGCTGAATATTTGTCAAATAACAGCTGTGTATCATATTTGAATTTTCATATACGCTTCCTGCGTTAGCTATTTCAATATTGGCTGACACATGTAAAGAAAGGCCGTGTCCTTGTTATTTAGGGTGATCTAGTTTTTAATGTTCTTGCATACTTTGTACATACGAAGTACCTAGGTGTGTGTGTGTGTGTGTGTGTGTGTGTGTGTGTGTGTGTGTGTGTGTGTGTGTGTGTGTGTGTGTGTGTGTGAGAGAGAGAGAAAGAGAGACTAAATCGACGTATTTAAACTTGGACATGGATATATGGACATGGACACACTGCTTCGGTAAATACAACATTAATACCCATTTGATCCCATTAATACCCAATAAACAATACCTCCTAAGGAAAACTATGCATGGTGATATGCACGCACCATTATTGCAATTTATCCAAACTCTGAAGAAACGAATCTCCGGTATTGCTAATTATTGCATGTAAAGGAAAAACCTGGGTTATATAAATATTTAAGCGAATTATCAATGTACTCTTTACACTCACATAACAAAAACTAACTCACTTGAAGTATAAATCACAACGTGCCTCAACATATAGCTAACCAGTGAAAAAATCTTCCATAATAAGATACCGAAAGAAACCCACTCACAGTAAAGCTTAATATCTGTGACCTCATTCCGTTAATTGTTCCATCAGTATCAGGAGCAGAAAGACACCGTTGCTCAGAACTGTCTGAGCTAATGGCCTCTTTCAGGCCCCTGTCGCAACACACTCCGGTTCTGCTGAGTCAGCTTTATGGGATGTTCAATTATAACTGCATTGTTGCTGTGTCTCTCATAAGATATGGTTACTGGAGATTGTAATCTGAACTTGATATTTACCTTCCTTTATTGTAATTAAAAACAGTATTACAAGGGAGGACGCATTGTAACAACCGTGAACACAGTGACACTTTTGCCAGTACTAAGATATGTGGACAGAATTTCTTAGTTTTCTGAGCCCTAAGAGTAAGTAGCATATCATCC
>NC_061822.1:24631900-24636900 GCF_019202785.1 Penaeus chinensis
GCGCGCGCGCGCGCGTGTGTGTGTGTGTGTGTGTGTGTGTGTGTTTATTTGTTTATTTGTTTGTGTGCTTGTAAATAGTGTGCATAGGAGGGCATATGTTCGTGTGTGTGAATGCAATTACCGAATGTATCTGCATGGGTGTATTTGTGTCTGAAGTTGATCTTGATGTATACCAACACGATTTAATATAAAGAGAACATTTGGTAAAAGAAAAAAAAAAAAAATGAATATAACAAGACCTACCAACTGCCTTAAATTACGTGTTGTTAATTGAACATGTGAATTCAATGGGTCCAAATATCCAATGTATGTAATTTGAACAATTTTGATACTTAATATTTTGATTCTGAAGTTGCATTATTCTACGTGTATTTTGAATGTTAGAAAATATTCAGACATCGGATCTGTAACACAAAAGCGATTCAACAAAGGAAACTCCAAATTTCGTTTACCAATATTGAGTCGTTGTTTGGGAAAAGCCTTAAAATGAACACGAAAATGTGTGGGAGGCGGAATAGGAAGAGGAAGAGAGGTAGGAGGAAGAAGAGGAAGAAAAAAAAATATGACGAAGAGGGAGTCAGGAGAAGGAAGGCAGAAGAGGCAGAAAAAGAAAACAGAATAAGATGAAGAGGTTTAGGGAAGGGAGATAATTTTTTTTAAAAGTCGAAGAGGGTAGGAGAGAAAGAGATGGAGGAAATTGACAGAGAGAAGCAGATGGAGCAGGAGGAAGAGGGAGAGATAAACTAGGGAGGTGATGAAAAGTGGTAGGAAGAAGAGGAAACAGAAAACAGAGGAGAAGGTTAAGAGTACAAGTAAGAATAGGAAGAGGAGGAAGAGATAAAAGATGGCAATTAAAGACGAGATGATAACAATTGAGGAAAGGTATAAAAAGGCGATGATACATGTGAGTCATGAAAACGAAAGATAATAATAAAAGGAAGAATAAAAAACAGAAAAAGTAAAAAAAAAGAAAAAAAAAAACTTTATAGATACTTCTAAAGTATTTCTGATGCTTTGAATCCTTACTTAGAATATAAAAGTAGACAGACACGAACATGAGGAAGCTTCGTGGAAAAAGAGAAAACAGAAAAGGAATGAAGAAGAGTAAGAAAAGTTAATATTAGTTGGAAGAACAGATAAAAAGGATAATATGGAAGTGGAGGGGGAAGGGAAAAAGGGGGCTGTGGCAATAACTAAGAGAGGAAAAGTCAAGGAAGAAAACATAATATAAAAGAAAAAGTGAGATCAAGAAGAAGAACATTTGGGGAGAACAAGGGAGGAAAGATGTAAAGAGGAGGAAGAAAAGGGAAGACGAAAGGAAAAACAAAGTGGAACGAAAGAAGGAAATTAAAGAGAAGGACCGAGTAAAATGAGGAGGAGGAGGAAATAAGTTAAGAAAAGTAAAGTGAAGAAGTTAAAAAAACAAAAAAATTGCGTCTGGATGCTAGAGGAAGAAGAAGAAGAAGAAGAAATAGATAAGAGGAACAAGAAGAGAAGAAGAAGATGGAGTTAATCCCAGAGGCGTAAGAATAGTTACTCCTGCAAGTGACCTTTCGTGACCTCGATGCGAGAGTGTAAAAGCGCAATGAAAATAGACAGAGCGAGAAAGAAAAAAATGCTCTTACAAGAATTTTACCTTCCTCTCTCCCTCTCCCTCTCCTCAAAATGCGCAGTATTCGCCCGCTCTCTCCTCTTTTCTCTAGCACTTTATTTCTCTCTATCTCTCTCACTCCACTTATTCGAGGCAAGATAAAGAAGGGGAAAACACTCAAACCTGAGAATATATAAAAGAAAGGATATGAACAATAATGGAGCAAGAAACAGGATGATAGAAAAAAAGACAGAGGCGAGTGTGAAAACGACTCAGAAAGACTCTTTATACAACAAAGTCTATCCACACATAAACAAAAAAAAACAAACAAAAAAACAATATAATCCGAACGAATGGGAAACACAACACACGCGCGAGCAACGTAGACAGGGAATAACAAAGCGGAAAATAAGGTTCCGAGCAGAGCATAGATAAGAACCGGGCCATTCCTCGCCATTGTCTGCGCGCAACTCGATTTCCTCGCTGCTTGAGCTGGCCCGCCGCCTGCGCTCGGGCCCCGTGGCCTGTTTGTATATACATGCTCGCATACATATATGTGTGTGTGTGTGTGTGCGTGTGTGTGTGTGTGTGTGTGTGTGTGTGTGTGTGTGTGTGTGTGTGTGTGTGTGTGTGTGTGTGTGTGTGTGTGTGTGTGTGTGTGTGCACAAACATCAATATACAAATACGTATATGTGTATGTGTATATATAAAAATCAATATACATAGAAGTGTGGGTGTGTATGTGTATATACGTCTATCTGTGTATATATACACATATGTGTGTGCAAGTGTACAGGTGTGTGTGTTACAACATTTGCCTCACAAAAAAATCAGAAGCTTAAGAAACATTTCCTCTCCCGGAAGGAGTTGAAAATCCTTGGACCCAAAAAGAATCATAATTGCTTTCCGAATTATTAATCTCAACCTAAGGTAAAGTGAAGTTGGTCAATAAACCGCGTTTGGCAACTCATTTCCCGACACGTGCTCGCCCTCGCTGTGTACATTGTTTTTCTTCCCTTTAAGAGACTTTGACGACGAAACCCAATACGGAAACACAAAAAACGGAAAGCTATTTTCATTTATTTACTTATCTTAAAATACCTGCCTATTTTTTTCTGCCTGAATACATCTCGAATAACTTCTTGCCAGCTGTCTGCCTCTCTATCTGCCTATGTATCTATCTATCTAAACCTAGTTCATATTACTTTGTCTTATTTTCTTAGCCAAGAGTCGTTATAATATTCATATCACACTTAGTGACTAGAATTTTACAGAAACTCATCATGCAACAAGAAAATTCATACACGGTTGTTTAGAATTCTTTAGGCCAGTGTGTGTGTGTGTGTGTGTATGTGTGTGTGTGTGTGTGTGTGTCTGTATGTGTGTGTGTGTGTGTGTGTGTGTGTGTGTGTGTGTGTGTGTGTGTGTGTGTGTGTGTGTGTGTGTGTGTGTTTGTGTGTGTAAGCATTTCGGTGTCACAGGAACGGGCAGCATTCCCTCATGACCACATAGTGTCCACATGACGAATCCATGTGGCTGAGCAGTAAAAAGATCGACGAATCATCCACAGTGTAAGTCCCAAAACGATGGTTCAAGAGCCCAGGGGATTCGTTTTTCTATGTACATTTAATAAAACGGCTTTACAATATTTGCTGAGAGAATATGAAATTTTCTGTGTAAGAGCTAAATAATGTATATTTGATATGAATTATTTAGCGATTAGTGAATGTATAAATATTTGGAATAAAAATATCATGACAAACATTCTGAACTAACCCTTTAGATATTCCGACAAAGAGAATACCTACTGTATATATTTTTTCCTATCCCTGAGATTCCAAAATGAAGCCAAAATCTAAATTCTGATGCTTAGGCCATTGTCTGTTGAATATTCGGTCAAGGAGATATATCTCTTACGTATGTCAGAAGGAGAGAGAGAGAGAGAGAGAGAGAGAGAGAGAGAGAGAGAGAGAGAGAGAGAGAGAGAGAGAGAGAGAGAGAGAGAGAGAGAGAGAGAGAGAGAGAGAGAGAGAGAGAGAGAGAGAGAGAGAGAGAGAGAGAGTGAGAGAGAGAGAGAGAGAATATCTTTACACAACAAAGGAACGAATTTGAAAAGAAAAAAAATTGAGAAGGAAAAATACATATGCATCTTTAATAACATCTTGTTCTGATCAAATGAAGGAAACCTGAAAAAGTAATCACAGCTTGCGTTGATATTCATTATATATTTGCGCTTTACATTTGAACATTTCAATCCAACAATGTATTCGCCGCTAATAACCTTCGCTGTTGACGCGGCAGATAATTTTAAATAATCAGTCAGTCGAAATAGATAAATTTATTAACCGAGTTCAATATGTAATACCACCAATACTGTGATCTGTATCAATTTAATCTAGTTGTTCCTTTTGGTTGAAAAAAGTACTAGCAGTGTTTGCAATACCACAAATGATGTTTTCACTAAACATAATCACATCTAAGTAAATATCATTAAAACCTATTAATGATTATGATAACAAATACAAAAACTGACAAACACAATGAACACATTAGCTGTAAAGAAAGAAACTGAATAACAGTAATCAGGCGACATTTCAGAAAAAGCCCTTCATGACTGGAAACACAAGGCTAAGGTCATCGACCCGAAGGAAATTCCATTTGCTTTTCCTTTTGTTTCTATCGCTTCATCTTTTCTTCTGTGTCTCTCTCCGTCTCCCTGTCTTCACTCTCCTTTTCACTAAATCTCACCACTTTCAGTGGGAAAAGCGTTCTCAATGCTTTTGATAATGGCACTCCCACTGCTCCTCAAAGAAATGAATGCTTCGCTATTAGCAGATGAAAACCCAAGGAAAACATTGCCCACAACTGAAAAAAGAACAACATGAAGACCACATTCTTTTTATGGGACAATTCTAATGCCTCGGAGCTTTTTCTTTTCCACTGTGAGAAAAGGCTCTCGCTTGAAGGCCGTACTGTGCATCTCCCCAGGATACGGTCGACTTCCGTTCTCGTGGCAGCGTAGAGAGGCCTCCGACGCGGCACTCTGGCTCCCAGTGCCATCAAGGGGTAAGTTTATGCGCAGTGTTTGCCAGAGGCGTCAGGGGGACGTCGAAGGCCCTCGCTGAATATAAATGCTAATGCACGTGCACACACACATATGCATAAATATATATTTGTGTGTTTGCGTTTGATTGTGTGTTTGTTGGTTTGTGTCTGTTTGTGTGTGTGTGTGTGTGTTTGCTTGTGTGTGTGTGTGTGAGGGGGGGGGGGGGGGCGCACTCGCGTTGTGTGATGCACTGCAACACTTACTTTAATCGTTTGATAAGAGGCGACAGATAAGGAAAAAGAGAGAGAGACATAAAAACAGGGAAAAGAGAGAGAGAGAGAGAGAGAGAGAGAGAGAGAGAGA
>NC_061822.1:24651900-24654400 GCF_019202785.1 Penaeus chinensis
CAGTTCCCTCAACCAAGTCAGTGAGGTCGACATTCTACCCAAAAGACTAATTTACAAGAAGTTGAGGGAACAATCAAGCACCTCCCCCCCCCCCCCCCCCATCCGCCTAAGGATGGATCACCAGGAAGGGAAACAAATATCCCGAAGACGCCAGAGGGTTCTCATTACCTTCCCTGCCTGAGGCTTTAGTATCCATGGGAACGAGGTCTTGCAATTATACAGATGGATCTCCACCACTCACAAAAAACAACTCCCTCGAACTCATTTGCCATTTACGCGATGAGACACACACCTTCCGGGGTTCCTGGAAGAAAAGAAATAGTTTGTCAGCGAAGATCAGCTCTCCATGTTGACGGGAGGATGATTTCGGCAATGAGGGGGTTAGATGTGAAGATGGATACTTTCTAGATAAAAGAAGGATGAAGACACAATACAGGCACACACACACACACACACACACACACACACACACACACACACACACACACACACACACACACACACACACACACACACACTTATATAAACTTATATAAAATAGTCATTACTAAGGGTTCATGAAACAGTCAAATTAAGGCACCAAAAAACATAATCTCGGTGAAAAGTTCAATTATAAACCATCTATCTGGATTAAGAATCATATCACAAACAGCGTCCTCCTAGAATTACCCTTCGAATCGAAGCCTTTTCACTTCTCATTGAATTATTGGGTCTTTTCAACAGACAGACAAACAGACGTTGTGGCAACTCTTTGTATCAACGTAGCTGTTGTTGACAGAATGTTCTTAAGCTGAGGTCCTGGATTTATTTGTGTCAGGAACATCCATCCCCTGACTGAATTTTTGTTTCACGTTCTTGATATTTCTCGGCCACAGATTCCTTCAGACTCTCGACAGCATGTTGCGTTCGTGTCTTGCTAGTGTTATTGCTGCTTGTTATTTTATTTCTTCTTCTAATGTGGCTGTTTTTATGGGGTATTGGTTTCATTTTCGTTCGTGTGGTTGTGGGGGTGATTATTTTTGATGGTACTATCATCTCGTCATCATGGTTATTACAGGTGACTTTAATGATATTAATAATGATATTAATAATCATTACGACAATAATGATAATTATAAACATTATTGTTTTTATTAATGTTATTCAAATTATTTTTATTATTATAATTATTATTATTATTATTATTATAATAATCATTATTATCATAATGATAATTATTATTATCATAATGATAATTATTATTATTATTATTATTGTTGTTGTTGTTGCTGTTGCTGTTGCTGTTGCTGTTGTTGTTGTTGTTGTTGTTGTTGTAGTTGTTGCTGCTTGCTGCTGTTGTTATTATTGTTATTACTATTATTATTGTTGTTACCGTTATTATTAGTAGTATTAATGATTTCATTCTCATCATAAATATTGTCATTATCATTACAATTAGTAATGTTATTGCTGTTATTATTATTATTATTATTATTATTATTATTATTATTATTATTATTATTATTATCATTATTATTATTATTTTTATTATTATTATTATTATTATTATTATTATTATTATTATTATTATTATTATTATTATTATTATTATTATCATCATTATCATTATTATTGTTGTTGTTTGTTGTTGCTATTATTAGTATTATCATCATTATTATATTATAATTATCGTTGCTATCACTGGTAATGAAAATAATGATGTTAATAAGAATAATATTTTTTTGTTATTATTATTATTATTATTATTATTATTATTATTATTATTATTATTATTATTACCATTACTATTACTATTAGTATTGATATTATTATTATCATTACTATTATTATTATATCATCATAATTGTTATTACTGTTATCATTATTATTATTATTATTAACATAATTATAGTCATAATTATTATCATTAACATCATTATAGTCATAATTGTTATCATTAACATTAATATATGAATCATAATTGTCATTGTTATTTTTTTATTATACCTTATTATTATTATTTTATTATTATTATTATTATTATTATTATTATTATTATTATTATTATTATTATCATTATTATTATTATTATTTTCATTAGTATTATAATTTTCATCATATATTTTTTTTATTATGAATACTATTAGCACTGTTATTATGTTCATCCTCATTATCATTCATATTACCATATTACCAATTGTTGTTTTGTTGATATCAGATCAACCTGAATTAATATTAGCCTCAACAATCTGTTTATTTGTACCTGCTCTGCTAATCATCAATCAAGATTATATACCCACGAGTAACTGCATTTACCTTAATGAAGATTATATACCCACGACTAACTGCATTTACCTTAATGAAAAGAAACAGTTCAAAATCGAATGAAAATACACAATGCTGATTCAGAATGATAAAACTAACAATCCCCAATGCAAATATGACCTCTCTCTCTGACAATAAGCTACCCGGCGGCAGAAAATCACGTCATTATATTTGCATTCCTTCCCTCTGCGCCCAT
>NC_061822.1:24659400-24664400 GCF_019202785.1 Penaeus chinensis
ATCTCCAGAGGTAGCCATGTCTAGCTGTGTATGTCTGGGCGGGGCGCGAACCGCCGATCCCTCGGATGAGAGGCCGACACGTTACCACTGTACTAGCCCAGAGGCTGTGCACTCGTGACATTCCCTACTAGTATCTATCACGAATCACACGATCGCTTGGGATTTACCCTAATATGCCAGTGACTTCTAGAGGGTGAGAAGGGTGCGATTAATAACCGAATAACTATTCTAGCTTAAACCCTAGTCCTTCATTAATTAACCTATATATATATATATATATATATATATATATATATATATATATATATATATGATGGCCGATCGAACGAATAACTTGGGTTTTACCCGTACCTACTATCGTATCGTCGGAGCATAGATCTATTAGAGGATTTACGCAACCCCGGGTTATATCAGGCATTCCTGTGCACTCTGATATGGGGAAGATTCTGACGATATGATCAAAATAATAATTGTATATAAAATCGCGTTACAAGTTCTAGCGCCGATAGAACGTGTCACCAAATAAGCAATGCAACGATGCTACGAGTATTCCCATGGTGCAAACAATGTCAAACAGCCGAATTAATGGAAACAGCCATTTCATGTGTCGACCAAAGAAAGAGAAAGCGAGGTCAGGTTAGGTCGGGACTGGAAACGCGCAATGAGAATAGAAATAAATGAACTGATATTCCTGATAACGAAAAACTCACGAACGCGTTAAATTCGTTGTAGTTAAAGCAATATAAATCTCTAATAACAAGAAAAATAATTAAATACTTAATAAATAAACGATATTCATGTTTGTTGACAACATACCGTGATCACATAGTAATGCGATCTAAGGTCAAAAGGAAGTGAGAACGTGCCATTAGCTGTTACTTAGCACTTTTACCCAACATAACCAACGTGAGACTGATTGCACATATGGCCTAACACATTTATGGGTGAGGAAGGGAGGGAAAAGAAATGAAGAGGCCGAAAAACATCGATCGTGGAAGCGAAGGTCGAGCGGATTTCGGAGATTGTGCCCGTGTTGCGAGACAAAAGGACGCAACGACAACCCTGCCACCAGTTTTTAAAGGTTCATGGTGATAGTTAACGTACGTGCGAGTCACAACACATATAAGGGAACACGCTACCGGTACCGCCGACCAGCCCTGTGGGGGGCGGAAGGCTGGTGATATGACCTGAGCCCGGCGGGTGCTGACACGAACTGAAGGGTCAAACAAGATCAGATAAACTCATCATCTAAGTCTTCGCTGAGTTGATGGTTCTCTACTGAACATCGAGCCACATGGCAAACAGCCACGTGGCACCATATACATATATATATATATATATATATATATATATATATATATGTATATACATATACATACATACATATATATGTATGTATGTGTGTGTGTATATATATATATATATATATATATATATATATATATATATATATAGGTGTGTATAGTGTGTGTGTGTGTGTGTGTGTGTGTGTGTGTGTGTCTATAAACATATACATGCATGTATCTATATACATATACATGCATGTATCTATACACATATACATGTATGAATCTACATACATACATACATACATACATACATAGACATACACATACATACACACACTCATACACATAATTAACGCCTCACTGCAACAGTCTAAGTGCCCATCACAATGGAACACTGCATTTGTCAGCGCCATTGGAAAACCCCAAGCCCCGCCTCATTCAGCTAACCACGACCCATCGCCATTATTCCGTTGGCCAGCTTGCTATGTGAAAGCTTTGTCGCCGACTGGGCTTACCAGGACCTCGCGCCCAGCGTTGTCAGTCGGCAGTTCGGCAACAAGTGCTCCTCCTCTACCACACACTGCCTTGTCAGCTTCTTCATAGATTTCAAGAAAGCCTTCGACCTAGTGGACCATACCATGGTTATCTCAAAAGCAGCAGCTTCCATGGCCATCAGGGAGTGCCTCATTCCAGCCTCCTGCCACTCACATGTGGTGTTTCCCTGGGGACTAGAATGGGCCCCACGTGCTTCATGGTCATGATTAACAACTTGCTCCTGGACAACGAGCATCGTTGGAAATACGTGGATGACTCGACCATCGCCGCCGCCACTGACAATTCCTGCCCTTACCTCTCAACCATCCAGCGCATCCTCGACAACCTCCTCGCCTCGACCACCGCAAACCACATTCCTGTCAACCGGCAGAAGTCGGTCGTGATGCAGTTCGACTTTACAAACCACGGCCTCCATCCCATCCTCACGTTGGACAACCACCGGCTCGACGTAGTCCGCTCCACTAAGCTGCTCAGCGTCACCATCAACGGAAAGTTCTGGACGGAGCATCCTGAGGTCTGCCTCGTACAGACTTCACATGCTGCGTTGCCTCAAGTTCCTTGGTGTCCCACTTCCGGAGCTCCAAATTATCTACAGGCTCTTCATCCTGCCTAAATTGATCTAGGCCTCCCCCGCCTGGAAAAAGGCAGCCAAAATCATTCTTGGTCCTGTCTATACCAGCTATGACAGCGCCCTGACTACCCTAGGCCTCACCGCCCTCGCCACTCACTACAGTAGTTTGGGCTGAAGATGCTGTGTCCGTCTCATCGACAAGCACTAGTCAATGGACCGCCACTTTAGCTTTTCTACGAACACTACTGCAATTACTAGTCCAGCACTCCTAGCTCACCTGTACTTGCACTTGACCTTTCTTATTTTGGATCTTGCATCTTTTATTTTTCTTGTTAGTTTAGTTTGTTGTTTGTTTTTTGTATGTGTTTATGTACATATAGTTTGTAGTTTTATGTATATTTTCACCCTCTGAGAATCAATAAACCGATTATTATTTTCATTACATACATTATGTTTTCCTTTTTTTCTTCCTATCACCTGGTAGTTATATAACAACATAGATATATTATAGTTATAAGACGGATTTATACAAGAGCTAAGGGGAACGAGTTATATAACAAGGCGAGCAGGATTAGAAAAATAGTTGGGGGAAGTGTTTTCATAAGGGTGATTATAATTTTCTTTAAAAATACACTTTATAGTGACATTACAAAGCAGACTACTCTTGCAATGCATTCATTTTACTTTGTTTTTTTATTTATTTTATTCTTCAGTTACTATTATATTTTTATCATCATAATTATTATTATCATTATCATCATTATCATTATCATTATCATAACCATTATCATTATTATTATTATCATTTATATTGTCATTAGTATTATTATCATCATTTGTAGTAATAGTATTAGTATAATGTATAACTTAATATTCGTACAATTCAATATATATATATATATATATATATATATATCATCATCATCATTTTGGATCTAACGCCGGCAGGGGCGCATAGTCGCATCCACCCTTTGTTTCCACCTACGAGGGTTCCTCATGGCGAGCCGCCAGGCAGGGGCCCGGCCCATCTCTAGTTCCTCACGACAGGTTTGATCGATCTGCCCAAGCCACGACCTTCTCGGTCGTCCCACAGGCCTTCTTTACCCAGGGTTGTCTCGGACAGAGACAACCTGATGTGCAGGATCATCCTTCGTGAATCGACTTAAGTGGCCATATAGCCTGAGTTGGCGATCACGGATTGTGCAAGTAACAGGTCCTGTACCGGTCTCACGGTGCAGCCGTTTGTTGGACACATGGTCCCACCAACTGTACCCCTTGATCCGGCACAGGGATCTGTTACAAAAGGCATCAAGACGAGATTCCAGAGCACAAGATAGTGTCCAAGTTTCACTACCATAGAGTAAAACTGGCAGTATCAGGGCCTTGAAAACACATAACTTGGTCCTTCAGGTACCGGCATCTCCAAATACTCTTGTCGAGAGATTTCATGACCCCTGCTGCCAGGCCAATCCGTCTACTGACTTCCTGGTCTGACAGGTGATTGCTGCAGTCCCAGAGATCCCCTTTCCCCTTCCAGAGAGGGATGACCACACCCCTCAGCAAGTCAGGGGGAAAGGTACCAGTCTGGCAGATGGCAGACAGGACTGCATGCAAGCCCCTTGCCAAAGGTTCTCCACCAGCCTTTAACAATTCAGCTGGGATGCCACAAATACCTGCTGCTTTACCACTCTTCAGCTTGGATATCGCTCCTCTGACTTCAGTCTGGGAGGGTGGATACTCGCTGATGGGTGGGTCTGGCAGAGGAATCTCAACATTACCCGCATCCATGCTAACTGTTGGTCGATCGACCTTATACAACTGCTCAAAATACTCAGCCCAACGCACACGCACCCCATCAGGATCTGAGATTATCTGGCCACTTGCTGAGCGGACTGCAGTCGTCTGTGAGGAGGGCTTGGAGTTCACCTTTCTCAGGGCTTGGTAGGCAGGATGAAGGTCATTTACTAAGAAATGGCTTTCGACCTCCTCTGCAAGATTACTGATACACTCTTCCTTATCCCTTCTCAATAGTGACCTAGTCCTGCGCACTAGAAAACGGTGCAAGTTGCTATCCCCTGACAGTCGAGCCGCACGACAAGCATCTGTGTCTTCCAGTGTCTCCTGCGAGATGCAATTCTGTTTTGCTCTTGGGCATTCACCAATGGATTCCTGAGCTGCATCAAGCGTTTCATGCTAGAAGGTATCCCACATAAGAACAGGGTCTGTCAGGCCCTCGAGTGCTGTGAGACGACCAGAGATAGCCTCGGCAAACCCCCGGGGACACTCGTCCTCCCTCAATCTGTCCAAATGAAACACCCTAGGGTGTTCATTTTTGGCGACGGGGGGTTCTAAAGTGGACCTGGAGAGTAGCCACAACTAATCTATGATCAGTGCCACATAACTCGGCGCTTCGATACACCCTGCAGTTCTGGAGGATCATCCACTGAGTGCTAACGAGGATGTGGTCGATCTCCTTGGCCACACTACCCGTATCGCTGTACCAAGTCCAACGATGCGGGTCAGAGCGCTGATACCAGGAGCCAGAAATCCTCAATTTCTGGGACCTAGCAAAGTCACGGAAAAGG
>NC_061822.1:24671900-24676900 GCF_019202785.1 Penaeus chinensis
GCTGTGGTAATAACCTTGATGAATATATGTAAAACATCTCCATGAAGTTTAAAATGATCTATGGCGTATCGTGTTGTTATGACGATCAGTGGCACGCAAATCCTTCATAGAAAGATGAACAAGGTAATTAATAACCCTTATACATGTTGAAGGGAATGTCAAAATATGTAGTCGTTATATAATGACTACAGAATACCGAATGCCAAAAGAAATAATAACAGGATCTCAGTGTGCTTTCAAACTTTAATCCGATTAAACTGCGGCTATTTGCATCCGGACCATTTTTACCGCGTGACCTCCCATCATTGAATCCCCGGCAGGTCCCTCTCATATTTTCCTTCTGCCTGTGCCATTCCGACGAAACGAAAACATTTCTCATTTTCCTCACGATTCAGCAGGGAGATGGCAAGGCTCTTTAAATGGAGGTTATTACATGACCGGAATAAATATTAGATTTTCAAAAGATATCTTGGCTTCACGGGCTAAAAAAAAATTGCTTGGCTGACTAAAGCGTTTGGTTCTGTGTCATTCGGAAGGGATTTGTGGATTCGAGTTTTAGACGGGATGCGGATGCTGTGGGTGAGGGAGCGGGACGCGAAGTCTGGACGTGGATATCTCCCATATCCACGTCCAGAAGTGGATAGGGATAGATTGGGATAGATATTTGAATACAGTAAGATAGATATATAGAAGAAAGAGAAACAAACAAATAAACGTACAGATAGATGGACAGACAGACAAATATACAAAAGGACATACAGATGGATTGATACATCTAGGAAAAGACAGACAGTTAACAAATATATAGATGGATAGCTGAATAAATAGATATATGGACAGATAAGTATATGTATGTATGTATTTGTCTATATATGTACACCTACGACTTACTCAATGTAGGAGCAGAATTCGGAGTGGTGAGAGGGGCGACGCTTGTGCCGTGGGAAGGACAAACTTTTGTTAAAACACCTAATCCTTTACTTAATTTCAACAGATTACCTCTTTGCAAACACGCCCACCAGTGCAATGATCCTCATATTGGTTTTGGAACTAGATTTTAAATAGCGTATCTAAAAGCTGTTTAGTACTGTTGCTAGTGCCTGCCATTATCGGAATACTGTTGGTGAATATAACGGTTTCGTGTGGTCATTATCTAAGTGGTGCACTATCTATGGAGGCTATGCTAGCTTGCTCTACTTTAACAATGTCTGAGGCTAAAATTATATTCGTTCCCGTAGTTTCCTGTTGAAAGAAACATTTTAAATTTAATAGCAGACACACAGATATTTAGATACACATATAGGTACATATTTGCATACATACATGAGCTTGTTTGTATATGTAAATAAGTACAAATACACCTCTCTCTCTCTCTCTCTCTCTCTCTCTCTCTCTCTCTCTCTCTCTCTCTCTCTCTCTCTCTCTCTCTCTCTCTCTCTCTCTCTCTCTCTCCCTTCCCCCCCCTCTCTCTCTCTCTCTCTCTCTCCCTCCCTCTCTCTTACTTCCTCTCTCTCTCTCTCTCTCTCTCTCTCTCTCTCTCTCTCTCTCTCTCTCTCTCTCTCTCTCTCTCTCTCTCTTTCTCTCTCTCTCTCTCTCTCTCTCTCTCTCTCTCTCTCTCTCTCTCTCTCTCTCTCTCTGTCTCTCTCTCTCCCCCCCCCCCCCTCTCTCTCTCTCTCTCTCTCCTCTCTCTCTCTCTCTCTCTCTCTCTCTCTCTCTCTCTCTCTCTCTCTCTCTCTCTCTCTCTCTCTCTCCCTCCCTCTCTCTCTGTAAAGGCTCTTAATGAACACCTTAAACATATGGGTTAGCAGGAGTAGTGAAACGGACGGTTGGCTTAACTTCTTTTATTTAGAAGCGTAAGCAACACAGATATTCACACGGATACAAGTCTTCTTGGTAAGGCATAGTGCTTGGTCTGCCCGGAGGGTGGGCGCGGCTGGAGCCAGCCTGACCCGCAGCGGTCGGCAAGACTCTCTGAAAAGGACTCTCTCTGACCTGGATCATCCTGAGCCTTAAGTACTGGTGGGTGACGTGGGGGCTTGGCCCATCGTAGGCACACCACTTGGAGCTTGCCACGTGGGAGCTATTTATACATAATTATAATGGAGCTAGCCACATGGGAGCTATTTATACATACTTATACTGCACGGGCACCTACTCACGCCTTGTCCTCGAGGCGTCTGATATTTACCCCCCCCCCCCCCCCCCCCGTGTGTCCCGTGTGTGTTGGTCCGAATCCTGGTTGTGAGCCGTGTTAACGTTGGCTATCACTCCTGTTTATCACTGTTCCCTCTCTCTCTCTCTTTCTCTCTCTCTCTCTCTCCCCTCTCTCTCCCTCCCTCTCTCACTCTCTCTCTCTCTCTCTCTCTCTCTCTCCCTCTCTCGCTCTCTCTCTCTCTCTCTCTCTCTCTCTCTCTCTCTCTCTCTCTCTCTCTCTCTCTCTCTCTCTCTCTCTCCCTCTCTCGCTCGGTTCCCAACCATAACGCAACCCTCTCCCGTCTGCGCTGCAACCCCAACCAGCCGAAATGATTCTGCCGAACCTCCTTCCCACATCCTCCTCCGCCTGCCCCTTGGCACCCGCGAATATCTCCCGTTTCCTTCCCCGCGCAGAGATCCCTTCCATCCCCGGCGGCGGTTCAGGCTTTGAGGAATCGCGCTGCTGTCAGAGTGAAAGCTGACAGGCACACAAATTCCTTCAAATCCTCTTTAATGTTAGTACAAACTGCGGGTCTGACGGTTATTGGCCCTCCTTCGTTCTCGGTGGAGCCAGGGGACGAAATGGAACTGATGGTGGAGCTGGGTCAAAGGAGGTTATTCTCAGCAGAGCGTCGGGATCAAAGGAGGTCATTTTGTATGTGCAGCGGAGGAAGGTCTTGTTAAAAAAGAAAAAAGAAAAAAAAAGAGTTGTTTGAGTTCTTTCGAGTGTCGAAGCCTGATGCCGATGTTTCATGGGGTAGAAAAAATATAGTTTGGCATATTCTTTATGTCGATGTAGTTGTAAAAGTTGTCAAAGAAGGTCGAGTGGTCACACTGGCATTAGGAAGGCCATCGATTCAGTCAAGAAAACTGCCACTCTTGCGAAGGAAATGGATTAACCCG
The DNA here is from genome assembly GCF_019202785.1 of Penaeus chinensis. Classification (NCBI taxonomy): domain Eukaryota; kingdom Metazoa; phylum Arthropoda; class Malacostraca; order Decapoda; family Penaeidae; genus Penaeus; species Penaeus chinensis. Next base: position 24,674,997 of record NC_061822.1, read on the forward strand.
AGAAGGAAAGTTCAGAAGGTGCAAATCGGGATTTTCTGTTAAGCAAACACACACACACACACGTGTTTGTGTGTGTGTGTGTGTGTGTGTGTGAGTGTGTGCGTGTGTGCGTGTGTGCGTGTGTGTGTGTGTGTGTGTGTGTGTGTGTGTGTGTGTGTGTGTGTGTGTGTGTGTGTGTGTGTGTGTGTGTGTGTGTGTGTGTGCATGAAAGCTACATGATGCAACCTGCTGTTTTATTAGAACATAGGAAGGGCTGACGCACCAGTCTCTAAACCTCTATATATTCGACAGTTCTTAAGCATTCACTGTTCAGCATCATTACTCCAACGTGTCTTTTCCTGAAGTGCTTAAAATCTGAACAGTAATAATAATCATTCTATTGATAATAATAATGATAATGATAAAGCATAACAATAACAACAACAATAATAATATTGATGAAAATAATGATGATAATACTAATTATAATAATGATGATGATAATATCAACATTGATAATTATGATAGTAATGATAATAATAGTGATAGTAATGATAATGATAATAATAATAATAATAATAATAATAATAATGATAATAAAATAATGATAATAATAAAATAATGATAATAATAAAATAATGATAATAATAATACCAACAACAACAACAATACTGTTAATAATAATAATAATTATGATAATAATAATAATAATAATAATAATAATAATAATAATAATAATAATAATAATAATAATGGTAAGGATTATAAACATTATCATGATTATGAAAATGATGATGATAATATTAATGATAATATTACTGATACTACTACTTCTACTAGTAATGATAATGATAATGATAATGATAGTAATTATACCAACATTATACTGCGGCTGATGCTACTACTACTAATAATAATGATGATGAAAATACTACTAATGATAACAATAATAACGATTGATATAATGATAACAATAGTAATAATAAAAAATAATAACAACAATAATGATAATGATAATAGTAAACAGTAATAATGATATCGATAATGATGAACGATAGTAGAAATAAAAACAATAATTATAATTATTGTAATATTAATCATAATAATCGTAAATAATAAATAATAATAATAATAATATGAACAGCAAGGTTACTACTACTACTGATAATAATGACAACAATCATTCTATACATTCAGAATATGTAGAGTACGTTTCATTTTTATCTATATTATCATTATTTCAACTCTATTGCTAGAAAGATACAAACCCTGAGCTCGAAATTTATTTTCATGCATGACGACCAAAAATGAAACCAACATTTTTGATTTGGGAATCTTAGGGTCTGAACATCGGAAAGTCAAAGCTGCAGCATTTTCCAATCCTTTATGTTTTTTTTGTTTTTTTTTGTTCTACCGCTATAAAGATTGGAATTACAACTTCAAAAAAAATTCTAAATAAGGATACACTGTTATTGCTGAGGTTTCGTTTTATAGTGATTGTTCCCTATTTACCTGTTGAAGTACACAATATTGGAAAATATTAAAAAACACGGGAACAATTATGCAATCATTATGATGAGAATAAAACAAAAGATGTCTCATTGTAATCTGAAAATACGAGACATATTTGCCTTGCTCGTATAAGAATACATATCATGTTTAATAAGAATAATGATAATGATGGTAATGATAATAATGATGATGATAACAATAATAACAAAACGTTAACAAACAAACATACTCATACATAATGACAAAACACATGGAATATAAAAATGAGACATATTTTGATTAAACGTCCCCCCCAAACAAAAAGTAAAGCAAGAGAAAAAACAATATATGTATATACATATAAATATATATTTATATGTATATAGCAGAGGTAAAACAATGCAGAAGCAGGAGAGCGCTCCCCCCCCCCCCCC
>NC_061822.1:24700569-24703069 GCF_019202785.1 Penaeus chinensis
TGACCTGGAGAGGAAATGGGTTGGTGATGTTTGCACCACGAATTCTCTCGTGCTAAGTTTGAATTGCTTTTAATTTGTATGTCTATATGGCAGGCTTATTTTTTTTTGTTATGTGTCTTAGCGTTGGTGAGCTGGGTTTGTCGATATATAAGGTTATAAGGTGATATAATTTTTTTTTGTATAAATGAGTGGTTTATGAGTATACGGTGTTACTCCTTTATATGTCAAAGCTTATATGTAGGAAGTAGTAACGAGAAATGCAATCATGCGTCACAGAATATGACATAACCTCGTGCGAATGCCTTTACTTAATTAAACCAAGACGCTTAACGCTTAATTTTAGCGTGTAATAATGGCATGTTCCCTAATTAATGTTATGTGTTACCATCCGGGCTTTGGCCAGGTGTCAGTGTTCAGAGCCTTACGTAACAATATATGTGTGTGTGTGTGTGTGTGTTGTGTGTGTGTATGTGTGTGTGTGTGTGTATGTGTGTGTATGTGTGTGTATGTGTGTGTATGTGTATGTGTGTGTGTGTGGCACCCCCACCCCCGGTCCCCAGTCGCAGTCGGCCTCCGTCTCCCAGGTGTGTGCGTGCGTGTGTGCGTGCGTGAGTATGTGTATTTTCTATCTTGTCCACAACCAGCAGCAGTCTTCTTCATTTCTCGTACCCCTCTACCATCACCCCCCCCTCCCCCCCCCTAACGTCACCCCCGTCCCCAGCCTCCGTCGGCCAGGTGCGCCGGCGAAATTAGCAGTAGATTCAACGCGCGGCCGAGAAGCAGGCTTTGCCAACTCCATGAATAAACATGACTGAATTCTAGCATTAACGTTCACGAGAATTTCGCATGCACTGCCGCCTCTCATGACTGCACTATGGTCCGCTGCCTGGTGTCATGATTTCATTATGGTAATTAGTGACCCTTTTTTCGTTTTGTTTCGTTTTTATCATGTTTTTTCGTGTTTTCTCTTTTTTCTTCTTTTCTTCTCGTTTTTTTCATATTTTTCGTTTTCTCGTTTTTTTTCCTTGCTTCTTTTAATCTATTTTTCAAATTTTATCTTTTATATTTTTAGGTCTGTAGTATTTTTTTTTTTTTTTCATAGTTGGTTCCAATTTTTGAAAAAAGATTTTAGCGTTGGATCTGTTGACATGACGAGCTCTGGTGATGATTAGGATTATCTTCGTCTCTTTGTTTCTCTTTGGTTATTTACTTGTTTAGTTTTGTTGCTTCATATTTACTTGTATATTGGTTTATTTGCTATCTATATGTGATATATCTATGATGATGATGATGATAATAATGATAATGATAATGAAAGGATAATGATAATGATAATTGTAATGATAATGATAATGCTAATGATAATGATAATGATGGTGATAATGATAATGATAATGATGGTGATAATGATGTTGATAATACGAATGATAACAATGATAATGAGGATCATAATAACAGCAAGACAATCAACAGCAAAACTATAAATTAACAACAACAGCAATAAGAATGATAATAATGATAATAATAATGATAATAATAATATCAATGATAATAATGATAATGATACTGTTACTTCTACCAATGATAATGATGATAATAACAATAAAATAAGAAAATAGACATACCTATTATTAGCTGAATCTCCCTTATCAATTATCGATCTTATCCCCTACTTTTTCTCACCTTCCCCCCGTGTTCTCCCTTTCTCACCTTCCCTCTTCCTCCCTCAGCTCTCTGTCTCTCTCACTTTCACATCCCTCCCTCTCTCCTCCCCCCCCCCACTCTCTCTCACTCTCCCCCTCCTCCCCCCCCACTCTCTCTCACTCTCCCCCTCCCTTTCCTCCTCTGTTGCTCTCTCTCCCTGGGGGTGAGGATAACTCAAGTTCTCAATGCGTTTGTCTCTTCTTTTCATTCCTTCCTCCTTCCTTCTCCCCCCCCCTCCCCACTTTCTCTCTCCTTCTCAAGCCTCCTTCCGTGCCCACTTCTCTTTATCTTCCTCTCTCACCAATCTCTGTCTCTCTCTTTTTCATCCTTCCTTTCTTTATTCCTTTCTCGTTATCTCTCTACTACCCTTCCTCCTTTTTTCCCTCTTTCCCCCACCTCTCTCTCATTTACAACTCTTCATCATTTCTTTCCGTCTCTTTATCTTTCTCTTCCCCCCCCCCTCTCTCTCTCTCTCTATCTCTCTCTCACTCTCTCACTCTCCCCCTCTCTCTCCTTTTCACTATTTTCTCTTTCTTTTCTCCTTTTTCCTCCCCTTATCCGCCTGTCTTTCTCTCTCTCCTCATCGCTTCTTCCTTCCTCCTTCCTCTCCCCCTCTTTCTCTATCTTTCTCATCCGGATTTCCTCTCCTCCCTTCTCTTTATCCCCCCCTCTTTTTCCGTCATTCCGTCTCTCTCTCTCCTCCTCCTTCCCTCCCTCCCTCCCTCCCTCCTCTCCCTACTTCCTCTTTATCTCCTTCCCCTTAGTTTATCCAGGATCCTTGATTCCCTTTCCTCGC
>NC_061822.1:24710569-24715569 GCF_019202785.1 Penaeus chinensis
GTGGGGTAAGTTACTAAGGTCAAGATCGGGAATAAAAAAAATGAATATGAAGTTTATTTATATTTGTATTCATATATGTGTATATATCTGTGTATTTGATTGTGTGTATTTGTCTGTATTTGTGTGTTTGTGTGTGGGTATGTATGTGTGTGTATGTGTTTGTTTGTTTGTGTATCTATGTGCATTTGTGTATCTATATGCATTTGTGTTTGTATGTGTAAGTATATGTCTATGTGTGCGTGCGTGCACGCATGTTTGAGTATATTTTCAAGGTGTATATAAGTATGGCGTGACTTACAGAACAAGCATCAATATTTAGCACAAACAACAATTATATAAAAAAAGGAAAATATAACTATCCCCTCGTTTCCAGTGACACTTTTAAGCGTATCCTGCTATGGCTCTCACATTCTCCCTCTCTCCCTCATATCTCTCTCCCTTTATTTTGTCTGTTCTTCTTCACCTATCTCTCTCACACCTCATCTTCCATCCGCACTCTCTCTCTCTCTCTCTCTCTCTCTCTCTCTCTCTCTCTCTCTCTCTCTCTCTCTCTCTCTCTCTCTCTCTCTCTATCTATCTATCTATCTCTAGTGACCTGTTCGCGTGATCTCTCTCGTCTCACATACCAGAAAAGCCTTGTGTTCCTTATCCCACAGTAATTCCACTGTCCTCAGCCGACTCCATCAGGTCTACAGCCGTGACAATGACGAAGTGACCTTAGAACACGCTAATTCAACCCTTATTGCTCGTGAACAATTCCCATGCTGTTATTCTGATGTCTCTGTGTATAACTATGTCTTGTTTATACTCAAAACCTCGCTAAGTATATCATTATCGATATTCATATGTCTTTATGTTTTATGAATACTCAGCATTTCTGTCTCCTTATCACGAAGTCTTGTAAACATCATAACTCTCTTCTTACATACAACTGTATATAAGGTACCCTTGTTCCTTCACCACGAAGCCACCATGTGACCACATGTATCGGAATTTATGTTTATTCATATTCTTTCATGTTTTTCATTATGGAATGTTCCAAAACGAAGTTTGAGCAGTCCAGCTCGGGCAGGTCGCCCCGCTCTTCCCTGGGCGCCTCTGCCTTGCCTCTCCTCTGAACGCCGCACTTCTCCCGCAGCAATAAACTGTAAAACTGCGACAACTCACAACATACCCAAGAACCAAACACCAGTACAATCCAAGAGGGACACATCTCCCACTAATTATTACACTATCTCTCTCTCTCTCTCTCTCTCCTCTCTCTCTCTCTCTCTCTCTCTCTCTCTCTCTCTCTCTCTCTCTCTCTCTCTCTCTCTCTCTCTCTCTCTCTCTCTCTCCTTTCCTCTGTCGTCAGTCCATTGTCCCAAAATTTTCAACGGGGTGTCAAACTGGCTTAGGTTGGGAAAATTTCCATTATCACTCTCTCCCCCCCCTCCCCCCTATCTCTCGATCACCCCCCCCTCTCTCTTCTATCCCCCCTCTTTCTTCTCCCTCTACCCCCTCTATCTATCTCTATCTCAACCTTTATCCCTGGCGATAGACAAATATGATTGAATGAGAGTGTTTCTGTTGACTCTTGTATTTCTTTATTTCTTTCGATGAATTTTTGAAATTTATCTCTCTCTTGATGCCGCTCATTCTTTCTGTGTGGTTTTCTCTGTCTGTTTCACTGTGTTTGTCTATCTGCTGTCTCTCTCGTTTCTCTCTCTCTCTCTCTCTCTCTCTCTCTCTCTCTCTCTCTCTCTCTCTCTCTCTCTCTCTCTCTCTCTCTCTGTGTGTGTGTATGTGTGTGCGTGATGAAGCGATAGCGATCTCGTCTAGTAATCTTGCTGACCCGCGTTCAAATCCCTCGCCGCCAGTGGATGGTAACCCCGGCCATTCCTTGCACACAGGGGATAGTTAAGAAGCAAAATGAAACAGACAGCATGTCACACCAAGAATATCCATTGTAACAAATGGAATAAAATTGAATTATATTAATTAATTTATCTAGCATAAATCATATATAGAGATAAAAATTATACTTATATCTATATATCTTTATCTATCTATATTTTTCTCATTCTCTCTCTCTCTCTCTCTCTCTCTCTCTCTCTCTCTCTCTCTCTCTCTCTCCCTCCCTCCCTCCCTCTCTCTCTCTCTCCCTCATTTTCTGTCTTGGTCATCAGTCCATTGTCCCAGAATTTTCAACGGGGCGTCAAATTGGCTTAGGTTGGGAAAATATCCATTATCACTACGCCTTGCCTCACTCCCTCTCTTTTTCTTTCCTTCCCTTTCCTTCTCTTTCAATCTGTCTCCCTCCGCCTCCTCTCTCTCTCATTCTTTCCCTCCTTCTCTCTCCCCTATTCTCTCCCGCTCTCCCTCTTTCTTTTCCCTCTATTTCTCCATTATCCCCTTGTCTCAGCTTTCCCCTTTCCTCCTCTTACCTCTTCTCCTTTACCTCCTTCCTTTCCTCCTTTTTCCTCCCTTCCTTCCTTCCCTTCCGTCCTTCCTTCTGTACTCTCCTCTACCTCCATTTCCGTCCCTTGCTTCCTTCATTCCTTTCCTCCCTCTCTTCCTCTCTCCTTCCCCCCTCTCTCTCTCCCTCCTCCCCCCCCTTTCCCCCTTTCTCTCTTCCTTCCTCTCCGTCCTCCACCCCGTCTTCCTCCTCCCCCCCCCCTCCTTCCGCCAGGGATCACCCAGCAGACGCGGCCACGAGGGAAATGCTAATCCACCCTTATTTGTTTCCTTAACACGGGGAAGTGGGTAGTGCGAGGTTGAGGCTGTGCTGGTCTAGATGCGTCACGGCTTGTGTCTTGTTAGGGTTATGTTGGGTCTCAGATATCGTGGTGTCTTGTTGGGGTCAGTTGCATGAGTTATGTTGGGTCATGTTGGGTCAGACGTCATCGGACATGTTGGGTGATACGACATGGGCCTTGTTGGGGTCAATTGCATAGGTCACTTAGGTCTGACTTTATGGTTCTTGTTGGGATAAATTGCATGAGTTATGCATATAGTTCATGTTGGGTCTCACACATCACGGTCTTCTTGGGGTCAATTGCATGGGTCATATTGGGTCATACGTCATGGTAATGTGTCTTGTTGGGGTCATTTGTATGCTTGGTGGAGACGCGGGTCAGAACATTCTTATAAGGAATTGGTGGAATATTTTTGAAGTGCTATTGCTCATTGTGGACAAGTTGATAGAAAGAAAAAAAGGTATGAGTGAGAATTTATTTATCTTTTGTTGTGAAAGTATAAATTCTCATTCATTTGTTTTTTTTCTTCTACGTAACTCACACTTCCGATTTGTGTGTGTGTTTTTGTTTTTATAAAACATACACACTCTCTCCTCTCTCTCTCTCTCTACTCTCTCTCCCCCCCCCCCCTCTCTCTCTCTCTCTCTCTCTCTCCTCCCCCCTCTCTCTCTCTCTCTCTCTCTCTCTCTCCTCTCTCCTCTCTCTCTCTCTCTCTCCCTCTCTCTCCCTCCCTCCTCCCCCCCCTCTCTCCATCTCGTTAATCTCGCCTTCACCCTGACTCTTGATTATAAGATTAAAGTTGCATTTTTTCCCTTCGAAAATTTCGTTTTTTTTTTTTTTTTTTTTGAAAGCTCAAATAATCTCGTATCGTCAATAAATTTTCTAATTTCGAAATAAATTAATATGCGTTTGGTTGATTATAATAGGAACGATCAGGAACGAGATAAGGAGCGTGATAAAAATGATAATAACATAGCTGATAATGATTATCAACATGTGAATGCATAAGATGATAATGATCACAACAGTATTTATCACGATAATATCAGTAATGATCATAATAATGATAAGAGTATTTATCAGAATAATGATAACATTAATTATCATAATGATGCGGATGATCAAAGAATGACTATGATGATAATGATGCCAATATCAATGATGAGGATAATATTGATAATAATAATGATATAATGATAATGATAATGATTGTAATGATAATGGTAATGATAATGATAGTAGTAATAATAGTAATAATAATAGAAATAACAATGATAATGCGAATAATTATAATAGTAATGATAATGACAATAATGATAATAATGATAATAATAATAGTAGTAATACTAATAACAACAACAACAAAAACAACAGCAATGATAATAATGATGATGATGATGATGATGATGATTATGATGATGATAATAATAATAACAACAAAAATAATAATAAAAACAATAATAATAACAATAATGGCAGTGATGTCTAAAATAATAATAATAATAATAATAATAATAATAGTAATAATAATGATAGCAGTAGTAATAATAATAACAATAGAAATAACAATGATACTGAGAATAATTATAATAGTAGTAATAATGACTATGATGATAATAACGATAATAATGATAGTAGTAATACTAACAACAACAACAACAACAAAAACAACAACAATAATAATAATGATGATGATGATGATGATGATGATGATGATGATGATGATGATGATGATAATAACAATAATAATAATAAAAACAATAAAAATAACAATGATGGCAGTGATGTCTAAAATAATAATAATAATAATGATAATAATAATAATAATAACAATAATAACAACAACAACAATGATAATAATAATGATAGTAATAACAATGTTAATGATAATGATAATAGTAATAACAATAATGATAATAGAAATATTAATAATAATCATGATAATGATAATAATAATACAAATAATAATAACAATAATAACAATAATGATAATAATATTAGTAAGAATAACAATTATAATTATAGTAATGACAATATATACAGTAGTAGTAGTAATAACATTAGCAATAATAATGTTAATAATAATAAAGATCATGATGTCAATAAAAATAATAATGATGTTGGTGAAAAAAATAATAAAGTAATGATAATAATAATGATAACGGCAATAATAAGTACACATAGAAGATTCAAAAGCCAGCGGCATACAAAGAACGAACTGCCGAATCAAGACCGAGCTCCTCTACCTTACTATAAGGTTCC
>NC_061822.1:24738069-24740569 GCF_019202785.1 Penaeus chinensis
GAGAGGTTATATGGCAGTGTCTGATTGGATGCCGTTCCTGATCAACCGCGGATCGGCGCGCTGACACTCGTGCCACGGCGGTGACTTCCCCTACGACACCTGCGTTTTGATTTCTCAAGGCGATATGTCGTTTTCTCGCCGTGAGATCGGGCTCGAGGCATTAATTAAGGCATATTCTATTCATTAATTAAGGCATATTCTACAACTGCCGCGGCGGGGGGATGAACTCGGGACCACGAGGGTCGGAGTCCAGTGCTCTAGCCACTAGACCATATTGGCAGTATGTACACACACACACACACACACACACACACACATATATATAAATATATATACATATATTTATGTATATATCTACACACCTATCTATCTATCTATCTATCTATATATGTATATATATGTATGTATTTTTGTGTTTGTCATTCTCTCTTTACTGTTATTATCACTAGTACAACCATTATCAACATCAACATCATCATCATCATTCTTCTCATTCATCTTATTTTTATTATCCTTATCACTACGAGCATCATTATTATCATCGTTATCACCTACATTAATTCGGTCTCACGTTTTTCCTTTCCCGAGAACGCCAAACCCGACAGTCGCAGGCCTCAGAAAGGACTTTATTATCATTATCATTATCATCATCATTATTGTTGTTATTTTTATCATCATTATCATTATCATTATTATTATTGTTGTTGTTATTATGATTATGTCATTATTATCATTATTATTATTATGATGATGATTTTATTGTTGTTATTATTATATTATTTTCATCATCATCATCATTATTATTATTGTTATTGTTCCTATTTTTATTATCATTGTTATTAATATTGTTATTATTATTATTATTATTATTATTATTATTATTATTATTATTATTATTATTATTATTATTATTACTATTCTCATTATGATTATTATTAGTGCCGTTGTTATTATTGCTATCATTATCATCAGTATTATTTTCTTTCCCTTGTTCATTCTTATTATTTTCTTATCTCTGCTCTCTCTCTCTTTCAGTTCCTTTTCTAACGTAAAGAAACGAATTCCTTCTCTCTCTCTCTCTCTCTCTCTCTCTCTCTCTCTCTCTCTCTCTCTCTCTCTCTCTCTCTCTCTCTCTCTCTCTCTCTCTCTCTCTTTCACTCTCTTTCTCTTCTCCCTTTCCCTCCACCCTTTCCCCTATCTCTCAATCCCATCCCCTCTCTTTCTCCATCCCTTTATTATCCATTCTTTTCGTTTCCCATAAATCCTTCCCCCATTTTCCCCTCTTCTCCTTCTCCCACCTTTATCACTTCTTTCTCTCTTTCTCTTTTTCCCGTCCCCTCCCTCCTTCTCTCTCTCTCTCCCCTTTCTTCTTTTTCTCTCCCCTCCTTCTTTCTCTCTCTCTCTATCTCTCTCTCTCCCCTCCTCTCTCTTCTCCTTTCTCCCTCCTTTCCTCTCTCCCTCCCTTCCTCTCTCTCCTCTCCTCTCTCCTTCCCTTTTTCTCTCTCCCCTTCTCCTTTCTCTTCTCTCCTCTCTCCTTCCCTTTCTCTCTCTCCCCTTCTCCTCTCTCTTCTCTCCTCTCTCTTTCCCCTTCTCCTCTCTCTCCTCCTCTCCTCTCTTCTTCCTTTTCTCTCTCTTCCCTTCTCCTCTCTCTCCTCTCCTTTCTCCTCCCCTTTCTCTCTCTCCCCTTCTCCTCTCTCTCCTCTCCTCTCTCCTTCCCCTTCTCCTCTCTCTCCTCTTCTTTCTCCTCCCCTTTCTCTCTCTCCCCTTCTCCTCTATCTCCTCTCCTCTCTCTATCCCCTTCTCTCTCTCCTCCTCTCCTCTCTTCTTCCTTTTCTCTCTCTTCCCTTCTCCTCTCTCTCCTCTCCTTTCTCCTCCCCTTTCTCTCTCTCCCCTTCTCCTCTATCTCCTCTCCTCTCTCTATCCCCTTCTCTCTCTCCTCCTCTCCTCTCTTCTTCCTTTTCTCTCTCTTCCCTTCTCCTCTCTCTCCTCTCCTTCTCCTCCCTTTCTCTCTCTCCCTTCTCCTCTCTCTCCCTTCTCCTCTATCTCCTCTCCTCTCTCTATCCCCTTCTCTCTCTCCTCCTCTCCTCTCTTCTTCCTTTTCTCTCTCTTCCCTTCTCCTCTCTCTCCTCTTCTTTCTCCTCCCCTTTCTCTCTCTCCCCTTCTCCTCTATCTCCTCTCCTCTCTCTATCCCCTTCTCTCTCTCCTCCTCTCCTCTCTTCTTCCTTTTCTCTCTCTTCCCTTCTCCTCTCTCTCCTCTCCTTTCTCCTCCCCTTTCTCTCTCTCCCCTTCTCCTCTATCTCCTCTCCTCTCTCTATCCCCTTCTCTCTCTCCCCTTCTCCTCTCTCTCCTCTCCTCCCTTTTTCTCCTTCTCCTCTCTCTCCTCTCCTCTCTCCTTCCCCTTCTCCTCTCTCTCCTCTCCTCTCTCCTCTCCTTTCTTTCTCTCCCCTTCTCCTCTCTCTCATATCCTCTCTCCTTCCCCTTCTCTCTCTCCCCTTCTTCT
>NC_061822.1:24745569-24750569 GCF_019202785.1 Penaeus chinensis
AATTGATCTATCTCTTCATCCAGCCTTTATTTTATTTTATTTTTCTGGATTACTTATTCGGGGATTTTTTCATCTTTGCACCTTCCATGCAGAGATCTTTCAACAAGAACAAATATCTCTGAAACTAATCTATTTAACTGATATTATATCAACCCCATTATAGCACTAATGATCCAGTGATAAATGAAATATAAAATTATAAACTGAATAGCAAAATCAGTGTGATGAAGGGTCATTAACACCCTTAATCACACAACTGGAAGGCATTATAATACATATACATGATATAACGTTTTAGTAAACTAGAGAAAATATAACTGAATAATGAAATAATAAAGTAATGAAATAATAGTATAACATAATGCTCGTCAACGCCCAGTCAAGAACACAGGTGAAAGAAGTGTTTCAACGTTACGTAAGTGAGATATAACGATGTAGTGAGCTGGAAAAAGGAAGCATTGAAAATCGTGCTATAACCGGCAGGCAACTAGGGTACGTTTCCATCTCTTTTTAGACTTTATTTTTCATTATTTTTCATAAGACACAGGAAACTCTAGGGGAAAAGAGAAAGTGCTAAACTGCATAGCGGTAGTTTTTTTTGTATCACCTTAAGGTATGGTGGCTCCAAATTAGGTTGTTTGTGAGTGGAATATACTGATTTTAGTATTCATTTTATCATTCTATTTATAATTACACTTATTTAATCATTAGTGCTACGATGTATTGATATAACATCAACGAAATAGATTGGTTTCAGAGATATTTGTTCTTATTGAGATATAGCTTTGGGATATATTCTTAGTGTGAAAGATTGAATGTACACACGAACACACAGGGACTCACACGTAAGCAGACAAACATACACATCTCCACCTACACCCACATACGAATTTACATACATTGAGCAAAGACATTTAACAAAACCTATGTAACTAAACATACGATGAAGTATAGATAGTTTTGCACACACACATAACCATTAAATAGAATGGTCATGAACTTAGAAAAATTGCCTAAAATCAGACACACAAATAATACCACGCATGTAAGTCAAAAGTCAAAAACAATTTGGGAAAGAAAATAAGAAATGGTGTACTTTACTGTATTTAATTTGTCATTTATCCTCATTGTTATCATTGTTATTGTTATTTTCTTCATTACCACCATTATTGCTAAATTCATTAAAAAAAAATCTTACTCCCAGCCTATTTAAAATACAACCTGATTACCAAGCAACGTGAAAAAACGTCGTTTATTTTCGAACAACATACGAAAACTGACACTCTGAAAGCATTGCTCATGTTGCTAGAACTATGTGGACGCAATAGGTGGAAAATGGCTTCCTCTTCGTTTTCCATCGACACTGTATGTGGACGAACCTTCAGCTGATGTTACTCAATAGTCACTAAAATTGTGTTCGAATTCCTGCCTGAGTCAGTCTCTTTCCCGTGGTTTGTTGTGTGTTCTATGGCGTCCTGGGTAATTTGTTGTTAATGTTATGCAAATATTCTTCATATGATAGGGTGCTTGGAGCATTGGTGATACGAAAACAGTGGATTGATAACTATTTATAAAAGGAACAGAAAATTAAAGAGGTTGAGTAGTGGAATGGGATAAAAGAGAGAGAGAGAGAGAGAGAGAGAGAGAGAGAGAGAGAGAGAGAGAGAGAGAGAGAGAGAGAGAGAGAGAGAGAGAGAGAGGGATAGAGAGAGAGAGAGAGAGAGAGAGAGAGAGAGAGAGAGAGAGAGAGAGAGAGAGAGAGAGAGAGAGAGCATATAAACGAATCAGAGAACACACGTGTGCTTAAGCTTACCCAAATAAACACACATCCCCCCCCTCCCCCTTCCTCCCCACACACAAGCCCGCAAATCCCAAAGAGAAAAAAGAACAAATCCAGCAGAAAGGAAAACACCCCCCCCCCTAAAAAGAAGAGAAATCCAAAATCCGAAATCCAATAGTACTCTCCCATCTCTCTCGGCGCCGCGACTTATCCCGACAGACCGCCGACCGCCCGACCGCGGATCCGACCGAGGGGAGTAGCGAGGGAAGGAGAGAGGGGGAGGGGAGAGGGGAAAGGGAGAGGGGAAGAGTAGAGGGGAAGGGGGGGAGAAAGGAGAGGCAGAGATGGGGAAGGGGAAGGGAGAGAGAGAGGGGGAGAGGAGAGAGAGAGAGAGAAGTGAGAGGCAATGAGGGGGAGGGAGAGAGAGGGGAAGAGAGGAGAGGGAGGTGGAGGGGGAAGAGAGAGAGAGAGGGACAGAAGAGAGAGGGGGAGAGGGGAGGGAGAGAGAGGGGGAGAGGGGAGGGAGAGAGAGGGGGAGAGGGGAGGGAGAGAGAGGGTAAGAGAGAGGGGAGAAGGGAGAGGCAGAGGGGAAGGGAGAGAGAGAGAGGGAGAGGGAGAGAGAGGGGAGGGGAAGGGGGAGGAGTCATCGAGAGTCGTACCCGCGCCCAAGGGAAATGGGGAGTCGGGGAGCAGGTGCCGGGGGGGGGGGGGGGGGGCGCCTGGCGGAGGAGAGTCGTAAGATTTGGACCGAATGAGAGAGGGGTTGGGGGTTAGGTGGGGGTTAGTGGGGTAGGGGGTTATGGGGGTTTGTTGGGAGTTTGCTTTAAGGGGGGGGGGGGGGGTAGGTATGTGTTCATGTGTGTGTGTGTGTACCTACATACACGTACGTATTTGTATATTTACCAAATACGTGGTAAGTATGCGTGTGCGTATGTGTAGGCGTGTACTTACTAATACGTATGTATTTGTTTACATACAAGTACACAGTCGCAAAAACATCATACATTTTTTAAACATAAGTTAACATAAATTATGCATTCCTCCTTTCATTTTATTGTACTGTATTACACAAACAAACCCAATGAATATATAAACGCATCACAAATTCATCACTCGATCATATATATTTCTATTCCAGTCATACCTACATTGCTCAATCACATATATTTCCGTTGCAGACCTGGCTACGTGGCCCAGAGGATTGGTTGCAACATTTATCCTTATGAGAGGCATTCCCATTCCAGGTTTCGGTATTCCTACTGGATTTTTTTTTTTTAATTAATTTATTTATTTATTTATTTTTTTATTATCCAATGAAGTGTGTCTTAGAAGAACGGTTTGATTTAAGTGTGTTTTCTACGTTGAAGTTTCCGAGGGAATGAATGTATGAGAGATAATCGTATAATCCAACGTATATTTGACTATAGACATATAGACACATACACACACGCGTGTACACATACACACAAACAAACATACCCCCCACAGACATCCCCCCCTCACATACTCCGCTCGCGCATATACCCATCACATACACACACATACCCCCTTCCCACCACTTACACGCCCCCCTTCTCCCCCCCACACACAATCCCGACCTAACCTCTGTAGATAAAGTGAAAAAAAAGCGAAACATCGATCCCCCTCCCCCCCAAAAAAAGATAAAGATAAAGTTATCTGTAGATAAAGTAAAAATAACTCCTAAAAGAAGATAGATAGAGATAAAGAGAGAGAGAAAGAGAGAAAGAGAGAAAGAGAGAGAGAGAGACAGAGAGAGAGAGAGAGAGAGAGAGAGAGAGAGACAGAGAGAGAGAGAGAGAGAGAGAGAGAGAGAGAGAGAGAGAGAGAGAGAGAGAGAGAGAGAGAGAGAGAGAGAGAGAGAGAGAGAGTGAGAGAGAGAGACAGGAACATAAACG
This sequence comes from Penaeus chinensis, assembly GCF_019202785.1. Taxonomy (NCBI): domain Eukaryota; kingdom Metazoa; phylum Arthropoda; class Malacostraca; order Decapoda; family Penaeidae; genus Penaeus; species Penaeus chinensis. The sequence goes on from NC_061822.1 coordinate 24,749,266, forward strand.
GAAACAGAAACAGAAACAGACAGACAAACAGACGAAGAAAACACCGCCACCACCAACAGACAAAGCGTAAAAAATCGTAAAAAAACCCACGGGCGGTGCATTTCAAGCTCCGATGATTGCAATAAGGGCCGCGGGAAGAACTTAAGACACGCAGCTGAGGTTCGGCGTAGATGAATGTCCTGTGAAGATCCAATCTCAGATATTCCCCTTCCTGCCTCTCCCTTGCCTCTATGGCCCTCTCCCTCTCTCTCCCTTCCCTACTTCCTCCTCCTCCCTCGCTCTCTCTCTTTCGTTTTCCCCGTCTTCTTCTTCTTCCTCCTCCTCCTTCGTCCTCTCCGTTTCTTTTCATTTTCTTCCTCCTCCTCCTCACTCTTTCTTTTCCTCTTTTCTTTCCTCAATCCCCTTCGCCCTCTCTGTCTCTTTTCCCCTTCTCCTTCTTCCCGTTCCCTTTCCCCTTCCTTCTTCTCCTTTGTCCTCCTTTATCTCTTCCCTATTTGCTCTCCTTCCCCTTCCTTCCCTCCTTCGCCCTCTCCCTCTCTTCTCCCTGTCCCTTCACCATTCTTCGCTCTCTCCCTCTCTTCCTTTCTCTCCTTCGCTCTCTCCCTCTCTTCCTTTCTCTCCTTCGCTCTTATCTTTTCTTCTCCTATTCCCTTTCCTCCCTCCTCCCTTCTTCCTTCTTCACTCTCCTCCTCTCCCTCCGTCGCTCTCTCCCTTTCCCTTCCCCTCCTTCGCTCTCTCCCTCTCTTCTCTTCTTCCCCTTCCTCCCTCCTCCCTTCTCCCTTTCCCTTCCCTCATTTTTTATTGCCTCTACACTATCTTTGTTAAGCGTTTACGAATTTGGAAGAAAAGAAAATCAGAATAAGGAAAGAGAGAGAGAAAAAAAGAAAATCGGAATAAAGAGAGAGAAAGAAAAGAAAATCAGAATAAGGAAAGGGAGAAGAATATAAAGTTAGAATAAGAAAAGAGAGAAGGAAAGAAAATCAGAATAATGGCTGAAATAGACAAACGAATAAATGAATAAATTAATGGACAGAGAGAAAGAAAATTTTATCTCAAAATTCGAAAGTTTAATGAAATGTTTCCCTTTTGTCTTTTTTTTGTCATTCGTTTATATGTAAGAATGAGAATTAAGAATAAGGCTCAGAAAAAAAGAAAGAAAGAAAGAGAGAAAGAAAGAGAGAGAGAAAAAAGAAGGAGAGAAAGAGAGAGAGAGAGAAAGAAATAAGGAAAGTAAAAAGGAAGAAAGGAAGTAAAGCAGGAGAATAAGGAAAACAATAATATAAAGGAAGAAACAAGAAAGAAAG
>NC_061822.1:24775803-24778303 GCF_019202785.1 Penaeus chinensis
TGTTAGGTGTTCACAGAAGGTAATCGGTGCCTCTTGCGACATCAAGTGAACATAACTGAATAAAAAAATTAAAAAAAATCTTCAAAATTATGTGTCTATCCTTCAAAAGATTATTTTTGGTTTGATTGATTTAATCTATTCTGAACAATATCTTTCCGGAGGAGGGGGCTGAAACCGGCAGTCGATCGCTCATTATGCTCAAATATCTTATCGTATGAGTAATATAAGTTTATTAAGGGTTCCTTTAATGGAGTTTCTAAAATAATGTTTTTTTTTTTTTTTTTTTTTTTTTTTTTTGGGGGGGGGGGGCATTATGAACCACTTGTGTAAGTGTGAAAGGCTGTGTTTATGTGATTCATTAACATACTTTCATAAGAGTCAGTAATATATAAATACATTTAGACATCGATTAATAGCGAGACTTTACAATGCTTTAATTTTGAAAGGCAAACACTCCATTATACAATAAGCACACTATAATGTGTGGAAAAAGGTATGACGAAGATGTATTCGAAACCGGTTAAATAAATTGTGTTGTGAAGATATACATTTTTATTCATACCTCTTCTACATTTGCCAACACGATTGCGATTCATGACACACACACACACACACACACACACACACACACACACACACACACACACACACACACACACACACACACACACATGCCGTACAATCATTTTCAGTGTTATTTAGCCGACGGTGTCTCTTTTATTTGGCGTTGTGCAAGCGCTTTCATTTCAGAACAAACCCATTTCGAGTGTCGTTGCTGAAAAACAAACTCACATTTTTTTTCCTGACAAAGCTTGGTATATTTGCTAATTGCCAAATTGTTTTTTAATTTCTTCTCTGTCTCGCTATTTTTACCTTTCATGCCCTGCTTTTGAAGAGAAAACCTCTTTCTTTTCTGTAAGCATTATTAATTTTCAAATACTAATAAGTCTTTCTGACAGAGTGTAACATTATATTAATGCGTTGCGTTGTTTCAAATTACAATCCAGTTTCATTTCTCTTAGAATATGCGCAACACACACACACACACACAAACGCACACGGATATATATATATATATATATATATATATATATATATATATATATATATATATATATATATATATACCGAAAAAGAGATAAAATGAGACGCACGCACGCACACATACACACTGACGCTTGTATGATGAAAATGAGTGAGTAACAGTGTAAGAGAAGATTAAACCCAGAGGAAAATGAACATATTTCCCAAGCTTAAACAACTACAATTTCTTCCTGTCTTTTCTATCTCACCACCTGTATCACAAGTCAGCAACTCTGATGTGTGTTGTGCGTGCATGAACGTGTGAATATGAGATGTGTGAGGCATTAGAATGATTACACGAAAGATACAAAAAAATTCTTTTAAAATCAGATCAAAGTTAAAACATTTAAATGGTTATTCCCACGAGATATTTTACTTCTCTCTCCGTATCCACTCGCGTTCTTCCATAATGATATCAGTTTTCTTCTTCTTTTTTTTTTTTTTTACTTCTTCCACTATCCCCTACTTCTTTCTCTTTTTTTCACCCTCTCTCTCTCTCTCTCTCTGTCTCTCTCTCTCTCTCTCTCTCTCTCTCTCTCTCTCTCTCTCTCTCTCTCTCTCTCTCTCTCTCTCTCTCTCTCTCTCTCTCTCTCTCTCTCTCTCTCTCTCTCTCTCTCTCTCTCTCTCTCACTCTCTCTCTCACTCTCTCTCTTCCTCTCTCTCCCTCTCTCTCCCTCCCTCTCTCTTCCTCTCTCTTTCTCCTTCTTCCACCTTCCTATCCTTTTCTTTCCCTATCCCCGCTTCATTCCTTCTCTCCCATCCTCATACTCATACATACACTCTGCTTTTCCGGTGTTCGAGCCTTTAAAACGCAGACCGAAAATGGAGAAACTATTGAGACAGATTTCAGGAAGCATTATCTCAATGAAAACACTGTCAAATTCCGGAATAAATCGCCGACGGCCTACAGAATACTGATACAATGGTCTACAGAATATTACGTACAAAATCTCTTTAACAATGAAGCTGCAATTATACAGATTCTATCGGCAATGTAAACAGTCAGGATACGTTTTCTTCTCTTTTCTTTTGAGTGTGTGTGCTTATTAATAACGGCAGGTAACTTAATGGTACAATTATATTTTCAACTAGTATAATAGAGCATGGATTATTATCACATATTTCAAAATCAAAATGCAAAGTTCTGCATTCTCTTTCTCTCCCTTCCTCTTATGCAAGGAATTTACATCAGTAAAATAAGCAATATATGTAAATCAGAGAATCACATACATCAATTTCGTAAAATATTATTTTCTTGTTTTCCATTGACGTTGGTATGCTGTTGGTGATATATTGTGCCATTGTCTACCCTGACTCCTCCCCTTCGATTGATGCATACGGTATTTGTGTAAAAGGGATTGGGAAATATCAGTTGAATGATTGTTGATACGTATATAGGCTGGTGGAATCTTGATTA
>NC_061822.1:24808303-24810803 GCF_019202785.1 Penaeus chinensis
AATAATTACAACAATAATAGTGATGATGATAATAATAACAATAATAATAACAATAATAATAACAATAATAAAAAAAGATAATAATAATCATGATAAAATATAAATGATCATCATAATAATAAAGATAGTAACGATACTACTACTACTACTAACAATAATGTTGATAATAATGACAATAATAATAAAGATAAAATTAATAATAATAACAATAATAATAATAATAATAATAATAATAATAATAATAATAACAATAAGGTAATGATAAAAATAATAGTAATAAAATGATAATAATAATGATAATAATAACAATGATAGAAATAATAACAATAATAGTAATGATAATAATAGCAATAATGATAATAATAATAGTAATAATAATAATAATAATAGATAATATGATGAGGATGAGGATGATAGTTGTGATTGCAATAACATTTATGTTAATAAAAGTAATGGTAGTAATACTGAGAGTAAGAGTGATGACAATAGGAACAACAGTACCAACAACAACATTAATAACAATAATTATTCTCATTATAGGATAATAATGATGTTGATAATAACTGCTAGTAACGGCAACAGTCATGACAATAAAACCAATATCAAAGTCAATGCTAATACTGCATAATAGTAGATTTGGGTTCTATGTGGAGAGAGAAAACCTTTGCTCGTATCTCGCACTAGAGAGGTTCTGATCCCTTTGATGCCTGAGCGAATGAGATCAAAGTCGGTGCGAGAAGAGCAAGATAACTTTTCTATATGACTTCCCAGTGGTTAATAGTGTTGAAGGTAAGATGATTGGATAGAAATTGATGTGAAGGGTTTGGGATAGGGGACTGGGGGGAGGGGAGGGGAGGAGAGGGAGAGGGTAAGGGAGAAAGAGAGAGAGAGAGTATGAATGTGTGCTTGTATGTGTGTGTACATGAATATATTTGCCTGTGAAAGCATGTTCACGTTTTCATGAATGTGTATTATGTTTGTTTGTATAACTCTGCTCCTTGGAGTATATAGGAATGGGTGTCTGATTGTTAGTGTGTTTCTGATTATTTTATGTAGATATGCACATACTTGTATGTACTCTCCACACACACCCAAACAGATACACACACACACATTACACCCGACCCCGCCACAAGCTCCCTTACCTTCAGCACTACAGGAACAAGAACAGCCATAGCAATTAATCAGCAGAACTGAACATTTCCATTAGTTCCCCATTTCGTGGCGCGCAAGGAAGACGCTTCACCAACCCATGATTCCCGAATAGCATACACCAAAAGGCTCTTACACCGACTGAACCACTGAACCGATGAAGCTTCATGGTCTAACATAAAGCTTATAGATAGACGTCAGTGTTATAGGCCTATATCCTTCCATATACAACGTAGAAATATATATATATACCAATATAACTATATCAATATATTTTAGATATTGTATTACACATGCTGAATTTCTCCTCTGGCAGTGAGACACATGTAGCAAACAAGACTGTTAAAAAGTCGAGATGACAATTTCGAAATCAAACTCTATTTTTTCTGTAAAGTTTTGTTTGATTTCGAAACAGATGCTCCGCCTTTTGAGAAACTTAACACAGTGTTTGAATTTTTGTTTCTTTTTCATCATTTATGTTTTATTTCTGTTAACAATGATGTTATACTGTTTTTTGATAACGTTGTTATTATCATTATCAGTCATTATCATTATTATCATTATCATTATTATTTTTATAATTATTATTATTATTATTATTATTATTATTATTATTATTATTATTATTATCATTATTATTATCATTATCATTATTATTATTATTATCACTAGTATTTTCACTTTTATTATCATTATTATTGTTGCCTTTGTTTTGTAATTATTATCATCGTTACTGATATCATTATAATTATCGTCAATATTTATCATTATTATTATCGTCAATATTTATCAATATTTATATGATTATCTTATCGTTATTATCATCATTATTATCATCAACATTAATCATCATCAATATTACCATTAATGCTATTATTATCTTTATTGTTTTTATAATCATTATGTTTATTATTATTATCATCATTATTATTGTCAGTATTTTTATTTGTATTATTATTATTCATTATATTATTATTACTATCACTATTTTTATTATTATTATTATCTTTATTATTATTACTATTATTATTGTTATTATCATTATTATTATCAACTTTTTTTCTTTATCATACACGACCAATTCTGCCTTTTCAGAAAACAATATAGCAGATGGAGTCAATGATGATAATTATAGTAAAGATGGAGATAATGAGGACGATGATGATGGCGATGATGATGATGATGACCGTAATGAATGTGGCAATAATGATGACGAGGAGAAGACAATTGATGATAATACCAATACAAATGTGATAGTAATGATGCATTAAATGGCACAAAGGAAAGCAAAATCAAATGGAATAAAAGGAAAGATTCCCAAGTCTCGTTCTTCCAGAAAAGCAAATAT
>NC_061822.1:24828303-24833303 GCF_019202785.1 Penaeus chinensis
GCATCAACAGCATTAGTTATGGTGATCGTGATATTCCGAGGCTTTTAATTACAATAATGATGAAAATAAGAACTAATGATTTTATTGCTGCATGTTGATGAAGATAATCAAATAAAGATACCGAAAAGAATGATATATCTCCGACATTTGCTATCACTGATGTGATAATGCTGCTGATGACAAAAGTATTAATGTCGATAATACAAACCGCAGACATGTATCCTAAAAATGTTTATAATGAGAAAAGAAGATAAAAAGAGACATATGGAACTAAAAGAGAAATTTGAAATCTCGAATAAAGAATGTGTTCGTTTCCCTCCTGGTTTTATGACGTCACGACCTTGATCTTCCTTCGCCTTATAACATTGTGTGTTTATGTCTGTCTTATGCGTCTTCATTATCTTTGTCGCTCTTTCAGAAGAAAATTATTCACAGTTTATTTTCTTACGCTTTTTGCAGTTTCTAGTAGGGATACATGCTAGTAATACTCTTAATCTCACTCTGTCTCTCTATCTGTCTGTCTGTTTATCTGTCTGTTTATTCATCTCTCTCTCTCTCTCTCTCTCTCTCTCTCTCTCTCTCTCTCTCTCTCTCTCTCTCTCTCTCTCTCTCTCTTTCTCTCTTTCTCTCTTCTCTCTCTCTCTCTCTCTCTCTCTCTCTCTCTCTCTCTCTCTCTCTCTCTCTCTCTCCCTCTCATTATTATCGTATTTGTTAAAAGCGTGTCGTGAGTTGCAGAATCGAAAGTAAGAGAAATTTAACTAACGTTGTTATTATCATTATTGCTACTATCAATGTTAATACTGTTATCACTATCGTTATGTTAATATAAGTTTAAATATTATGATATTTGCTTCTTATAACATTATTATATGAATTATTATTATGATTATTGTTATTATTATTATTATTATTATTATTATTATTATTACTATTATTATTACTATTATTTTGATTTTTAATGGCATCATTTTGTTATAATTTTTACTTTAAATTTTCCTTTATTTCCACTGCTTATTATTACTATTATCGTTTGCTATCGACATTATCATCACTCCTCCTATTATCATTTTTAATTTGGTCTTCCTCCCATTTTTTAAAAATCTCCTCTGTCTCTCCTACATTTTTATCCTTTTTATTTTATTTCTCATTATTATTTTTTTTTAGTATTTTTTCTTATCTTGTCCTCATTTCATTCTTCAATTTCTTCCTGCCTCTTCTCCATTGCTCTTCCGTATTTTCTTCTTTCCTCTCAGGAATTCCATCCTTTTCTTTCTTCTTTATCATTGCCCCTCTTCGTGCCTCATTTATTCTTTCTTCCTCACTCCTTTCTTCTCCTTTCTTCATTACTCTTTCTTCCTTCGTCCTTCCCCCTCCTTTTAACATCTTCCTCTTTCACTTCACGCTGTTTCTTCTTCCTTTTCTCTTCATTCTTCACCATTCTTCTCTTTTCCCTCTTCCTTCTTCATTCTAAAGTACATGTCATACTTGCCTTTCCTCCTTCTTTCTCCTTTTCTTCTCTTCTTTTTCTTCACGTTTCTTATTTTCTCTTCTTACTATTTCATTCCTCTCACTACCTTCTTTCTCCTTACTTCTCCATTCTCCATTCTTTATCTTCCCTCTTCCCTTCCCCTCTTTTCCATCTTCATTCTCAATTCTTAGTTCTCAGTGTTTCCTTACTTTTGCCTCATTTTTACTTTTGTTTTTTGGGCTAATTATTCTCCCTTGTCATTCGTCCAAGCCATTTTCAGGATTATCGACTCTCCCCAATTCTTTTTTTTTTTTTTTTATTCCTCTCCTTCTGGTTCTGTGTGTGAGTGAATGTTCATTTCACTAAACCATAGAACTTATTTTCATGGATTGCTTTGTATAATCTAATCATCTCGTCTCATGCCAGCTATGACACTACGACAAACACTCATACAAACACAACGAAAATAACACACATGTTTGCATACCTGCCTCTCCATCTAAACTGCGTCCCTTGCAGATCCATCCATAACCCTCGATCCCTGTAATGTTTTTAAAAGGAAGGAAAGCATTTCACTTCCCTTTGCTATTTCTAATTCGATCTCCATCAACTGCGGGTATTTTTTTCCGAAGCTTTTATAATTAGATTCTGATCCTTGCTCTGATCAGACATGCGAATGTAACACACGTTATGCTAAGAGTTGTAATTACATAAGTTTGATTTCCACGTTCTCTCGATTATACTGGATTACTTGTCTACAGCTGGAGGGGTCACGGCTGCAGAATGAACTTTTTATAGCCATGTATGTACATGGCTATAAAACGTTCATTATGTGAGCGTAGGGTCACTGCACACGCTTGCATGTACGTGTGTGCACGTGTACACAAAACACATGCACACATGCACGCATAACAGCGATTGCAGTTATAATGATTATAATGATGATGATGGTTGCAAAAGTGTTGCTAATAATGTTAATAATTAAATGAATAATAATAGCAATGATAATGATAATAATAATGATTATTATTATTATTATTATCATTATTATAATGATGATGATGCTAAAGATAAATATGATAATAACGATAATGACAATAATCATATAAGTAATAATAGTTAATAATACAACATAGTGATGATGATGATGGTAGTTATAATAATAATGGAAATGATGACAAGCATAGTGATGATGATAATAATGATAAAGATGATAATAGCATTTATAACAATAATGATAATGATGATGTTAATAATGATAAAGGTGATGATAATATTAATAACAATAATGATAATGATGATGATAATGAAAGTGATAATAACAATAACAAATGATTATGATGATAATGATGATGGTGAGGATAATAATAATAATAATAATGAAATAATGATAATAATAATGATGATGATCATTATGACAATAATAATGGTAATAATAATAATAATAATGGTAATAATAATAATAATAATAATAATAATGATAACAACAATAATAATAATGATAATGAAAACAATAGTTATAGTTGTAATAAGAACAACAATGACAATAATTATGATAACAACAATAAAAATATTAAAGAAACGTATTAATATACCATAATAAGACAAACAAGGTAACGTTAAAATATTTCCTCTTTCAATACAACCCTCTTTCTTCGCCAAACACTTTCATTTTTCACTTAAGATAAACTTTTCTGGAATGTTTTTTTTTTTTTCTTTTTTCTTTTTTTTTTCCTTCCTTTTTTTCCACAACGTGGCGGAAGAAATTGCCATGTCTTCTCGGAGGCCTCTTCGACAGGGCAACAAATTCTTCTTGGAATTGGCATTTGTAACAGGCATTACATTTATCGGGGAAAGTTGACGGGAGGAGGGTGTTGGAGGGGGGGGGGGGGAGTGGTTGAAGGGGAAAGGGAGAGAGAGGGAGGAGGAAGGAGGAGGGTTGGGCTGAGGGGGGGAGATGTTGATGGAGGATGGGGAAAGATTGGGAAGAGAGGGAAGGGAGATGTTGAAGGGGAAGAGGGAAGGGAGAGAGAGGAGAATGGGAAGAAGTTGGGGGGGGGGGGCTAGGGAAAAAAAGGGGGAGACGTTGAAGGAAGATGGGGAAGAGATTGGAGTGAGAAGAAGTTAAATGGGGGAAGCGAGGGATGAGCGGGGAGATAGAGAGAGGAGGTTGAAGGAGTTGAAGGTTGAGTTGAGGAAAGGAGAGAGGAGAGTGTGAGGAATTTGAATGGGAAAGGGAAAGGGAGGAGGGGACTGAGATGAATTGGACGGGGTCAGGGGGAGAGAAAGGGGAGATGTTGACATGGAGTAAGAGGGAGGAAGTTGAAGAAGAAGGAGAGGGGCGACCGGGGAGAAGGGGGAGGAGAGTGTGAAGGGGGAAGAGAGGGAAGGAAAGAAATTTGGTGGGAAAAAGAGGAGAAACCGGACGGAAGTTGACGGAGAGGAAGAGGGAGACAGAGACTGTTTGACGGAGAGGGAGAGAATAGGAATAAACTGAAGAAGAGAGAGAGGAGGCTATAAAGAAATTGACAGGGAAGAGAGAAAAAGAGAAAATAAGACGGAAGTGATGCACTCGGGGGAGACGTTGACAAGAAAAGGGAACGGGACAGTGGAAGAAAAGGAAGAAGTTAAAAGAAGAGGTTAGAGGGGCTGTGAGAAGTCGGTGGGGAGAGGGATGCGGAAGAGGAAGGGGAAGGAGTTAACTAGGCGGGGGAGGGAGAGGAGGAAGGAAGAAGAAAGGGGAAAAGTTGACGGGGAGAGGGGCAGGGCGCGGATAACATTAACAAAGAAGGGCAGGAGAATGGGGAAGGGAAGGGATGCTGAAGAGGGAGTAGGGAAGGGGGAAGGAGGGGGAGAAGGAGCCAATGGCCAAGTTCCGTGAGGAGGAGAATTTGCATCTTTATTCGAGATTTGTGAGTGGGCTTTTCCGGGAAGTTGAGGGACGGTCAGACTGAAAGGGACAGGGAGACAAAACTATATACATATATACATATATATATATATATATATATATATATATATATATATATATATATATATATATATATATATATATATATATATATATACATATATATATGTATATATATATATATATATATATATATATATATATATATATATATATATATACATATATGTGTGTATGTATGTATGTATGCATAAAGAGAGGGAGTGAGGAAGACAATGACTGTGGATGGATAAACAGAGAGAGAAGAGAGAGAAGAGAGAGGAGACAAAGAGAGAAATAAAATAACATCACAGGAAAACTTTCTTTGTTCTTGAGAGAGAAAACCCACTTTCAAAATTGAATTTGGCGACGCTAAACCAAATAAGTCCGGGATACAGTTTCATCTTTATATTTGTATGATCTGGGTCTGACATGCTTTCCCATATTTTTCTGAACCACATAAGTGACTGTCGTTAATTTTTCTTCAAAATTATTTTTGCATTTGTATGATAGGACTGACTACTTAACCGTGTATGTGAATAAGTGTGTGTGTGAGTGTGTGTGTGTGTGAGTGTGTGTGTG
>NC_061822.1:24853303-24858303 GCF_019202785.1 Penaeus chinensis
TGATGCCGATCTCGTTTTTTTGTTGTTGTTGTTTTCCTCTCTCTTTATCTCTCTCTTCCTCTTCCACTGTGTGTGTTTATGTTCTTCCTTCTCATAGTCTCAGTTACATAGCTCTCATAAGGCTATTATTATTGAATCAACATTCATTTTTGGGCCATTTATCGTATATAGCTATTCCTTAGTCGGCAGCATGCTTGTTTCACGACAGCCTAATGCTTTGTGTACGGTTGTCTGTATGCACGTTAAAGGCTTACTGAGACATTCGACACGGTAACTTCAGAGGCCCTTGAATACATAATGAGACTGAAATGTCGTTTTGTATGCGATGCGTCTCGAGATAATGCAACGCTAACCTGTTCTAAAATGCATATCAGGTTTGTAAGGTTTATATTTCATGCTTCAGATATGTAGAAGAATTTTTCCTTTGCTGTGTTTTATTTCAGAGCTATAGAGATGTGTTGCCTAAAGTCAGGAGCAAAGGAAAGGCAGATAAACAGTATGGAAATATATATATATATATATATATATATATATATATATATATATATATTTATATATGTGTGTGTGTGTGTGTGTGTGTGTGTGTGTGTGTGTGTGTGTGTATGTATGTATGTATGTATGTATGTATGTATGTATGTATATATATATATATATATATATATATATATATATATATATATATATATATATATATATGTTTATATTTATTGATTTATTTATACTTATATTTATTATATATATATATATATATATATATATATATATATATATATATATATATATATATATATATATATAGTTATTTAGTTCTTAGGAAATAACTGCAGGGAGAAAGAAGTAGAACATAATATTATCCTCAACTTAGCAGCATTAAATAGTTTCCTTTCAACAGCTCACTCTGCTGTATAGCAATTACACCACACGGTCTTGACATTATTAGTTACGTCAAACATTTAGAATTCATGTAAGTGATGCTTCAAAGCACTTAATTTATAAAAGGTGAACTTGTGTGTTTCAAACTCTCCCTCTCTCTCTCTCTCTCTCTCTCTCTCTCTCTCTCTCTCTCTCTCTCTCTCTCTCTCTCTCTCTCTCTCTCTCTCTCTCTCTCTCTTTCTCTCTCACTCTCCTCTCGCCCTCGACGCTATCCCTTGCAAATCTCCGAGTCGACGCATCCTTCTTTCCCGCTTCTCCCGCTGCATCATCGCCGCCGAATGACGTCCATCCTCCATCCTTCCTCGCTGCCGAAGGGCGGAATCCCGGACGCCAAAGCTCAGGATTTATCGCCGGGAATTGGGCGAGATCCTGCGATCGGATTTGAGGGATCTGTTCGAGGATGTGCTACGTTTTCCTCTGTTGATACTGTTACTTCCTTTGTCTCTTATACTCTCTTTGCCCCACCCCTCCTCTCTCTCTCTCTCTCTCTCTCTCTCTCTTTCTCTCTCTCTTTCTCTCTCTCTCTCACCCCATCTCTTCCTGTCTAAGAGGACTGGAGGAATTCCGTCCTTCATTCTTGTTCCGCTGAAGGCTGCCACTCAACTCTGATGTTGGCCGAGTATTTTTTTTCTCCGTCCTCTTGTTGCTGTTGCTTTTGGGTTTATTCTTTATCTTATCCTCCTTTTCCTTCCTCCGTTTCTTTACTCCCTTTAGTTATTCTATTTTTTCGCCGGTTTCTTTTCATATTTTCCTCATCCTACTCCTCCTCTTCCTCCTCTTCTTTCTCCTTATCCGCCTCCTCCTTCTCCTCCTATTCTTATTCCTCTGCTCCCCCTCCTCTCCTCCTCTGCCTCCTCCTCCTTTCAAATCTCCTTCTGTGCCTCCTATTCCACTTTCTCCTCTTCCCCTGCCCCTTATCTTCCCCTTCTCCTTCTTCTCATCCCCATGTCTTCTGCTCTTCCTTCTCCTTTTCTCTTCTACTCTTCCTCCCCTTCTTTCTTTTCCTCCTCCTCTTTCTCGCTTTCTCATACTCTCCATATTTCTCTTCTTCCTCCTTCTCCTCTTCTTTTCCTCCTGCTCCTCTTTCTCCTCTTTCTTCCCCCTTTCCTTCATATCGGCCTGCTCTCCCCCTCCATCTTCTTCCTCTCCTTTTTTTGTGGCGGCTGTTGGACTGCAATAAGCTTTGTTATAATGCTTTGTTACTTGTGGCGTTTCAATTGCTTTCAGCATCCGTGTCTTCATCAGTGTCTAGTTTCATCTGAGAAATTATCGTTGTTTATCTTTCAGCACAATTGTTTGACTGTGTATTGATATTTATAAACAACTGTAGCCGTATACAGGTATATCCCCCGCTATCATGATTTATCCGTTTCGACCTTTCGTCCGTGAGGAACAGGCTCCTTCCTCTCTGCTCCGGCATGAATACACGGCCTCGATATGACTCAAACATGAGGCACTTCTGTCGAGATCGAGGGATAAGCGATAAACAAGGAATCTGAAGGTTTTCCCAAGAGACGGAGTACTTCTGGCTAGAGAGAACAACATCGATTTATTGATGATGCCGACGTGTTAGTGTGTTGTATATGCAGATGTGATGGTTGATGCCTCTTTGCCTCGTAGTTTGAAAGTGGTGGTTTATTCATTGTTATTGTCATGAATGTTGCCTTGTCGTCTCATCCGAATATTTTACGAATCCCTTTTGTAATACAATTTGTATACCAACGCCTTTAGAGAGGGTCTCAATCACACCGTGTAAGAGAACGAGGAAATGTCAAAATATTTGTGATTTCTTATTATTGTCGAGATTTCAACACCCGGAGTTTATTTCCATGATTTAACCCTTCCATACTTATATACCGAAAAAAAGAGATTAGAAGACGAAGAAATAGGAGAAAGTAAAGAAGAAGAAATACGACCGGATGAAGGAACTTAAGATATTCTTTACACGTAAATAGCAAGTTAAACAAAGACCAGCCCAAGCCTAAAGAAAATGAGTCGATAAGAGAGGAAATTCCGTTAGTCCGTTAATTCCGTTATGTCCGCTGGCTCTTGTTCGGGGTTCCTCCTTGACCTGCTTCCGCGGTCTCCGGCGCTGCAATACCGCCTGTGTGTATTTAATGTGTTTGCTAATATAATTTATCGTAATATTTGTGTCCTAAATCTCTCTAGAGATGGATAAGAGGAAGCCTATATTAGCAATTGGCATTTATTTATGATACACCTTGGACATGCAAAATCTGTATAGGTGGAAAAAATTGAGTGTATATATATATGTGCATGTGTGCAGTGTATGTGTCTGAAAAAGAAAGAAAATTTATGAGAAAGAAAGAAACAAACAAAGGAAATACACATTCACACAAGTACATATGTGTGTGTGTGTACATACATACATATATATGTATATATGTACACACACACACACACACACACACACACACACACACACATATATGTGTGTGTGTGTGTGTGTATATATGTACACGTATATATGTGTGTATATATATGCATATAAATACATACATACATACATACATATATATATATATATATATATATATATATATATATATATATATATATATATATATAAATATATATATGTATATATATATATATATATATATATAAATATATATATGTATATATATATATAAATATATATATGTATATATATATATATATATATATAAATATATATATGTATATATATATATATATATATATATATATATATATATATATATATATATATATATATATATATATATATATGCCGCCATCGGTCATGACGGCCTATGGGTAATAACATACTGTCCTATAAGTTTGTGCATCGCCTCCTGTGGCTGAAGAGACCAATGCGAGAGTGGCAGACTCTACCACAAGAGTCGCATTGTATGTGTTGTTTCTTGTCTGTCTGTTGCTGTGCAGAGCATTGTGAGTCTGTTTGCTTCACCCTCCTCTCTGCGTGTTCGCTTTTCTGCTGCAGCTTCTGCCAGTTTTCCCTCGCCAGCCTGCAGATTTTCATGGAGTGTGCTTCTCCAGCTGAAGCGGTCTGAAGCGAGGTCTTCCCAAGTGTCTGTGTTAATGTCGAGCGCTTTCATGTCCCTCTTGCACATGCCCTTGAATCTCAGCTGGAAACGTCCGATGCTTCGTTTCCCTGTGGTGAGCTCCCTGTAGAGGATGTTTTTTAGTATGCAGCCATCCTCCATGCGGCGCATTTGGCCCAGCTTTCTGAATCTTCGTTGCCTCAGAAGGGTGAACATGCTGGGTAGCCCTGCGTAGGACAAGATTTCTGTGTTGGTCACCTTGTTCTGCCAGCAGATTCCAAGTATTCGTCGAAGGTTCCTCAGGTGGAAAGAATTCAGCATTTTTTCCTGCCGACGGTAGGTGGTCCACGTTTCGCTGCTGTAGAGCAAGGTATTGAGGATGCAGGCGTTATAGACAGCCATCTTCGTCTTCACGGTCAGTTCAGGGTTTTGTCCACACTCGTTTGGTGAGTCGAGCGAGTGTTGTAGTGGCTTTCCCAATCCTCCTGTCAATCTCGGTGTCGAGCGAGAGGTTGTCGGTGATCGTGGAGCTGAGGTAGGTGAACTGGTGGACAACCTCAAGCTCGTTGCCGTCGATGGTGATGACTGGCGGTGATGGAGTGTCTTGGCCGAGGACGTTGGTCTTCTTCAGACTGATGGTCAGCCCAAAGTCTTTGCAGGCTCTGGAGAAGCAGTCCATCAGTGACTGCAGCTCTTCCTGTGTGTGTGTAACCACTAAAGCGTCGTCTGCGAAAAGCAAGTCTCTGATGATGGTTGAACAGTCTGCCGTCTGATCTGGTGCGGAGGTTGATCCCATCTTGAGATGTGCTGAAGGCATGCCTTAAAGAAAGTGCAAAGAAGATTCCAAAGAGGGTCGGGGCAAGGACACAGCCTTGTTTGACTCCACTGCGAATGTCAAGCGCCTCGGAGATGTTCCCATTGAACTGCACGGTCCGCTTCATGTTTGTGTGGAAGGATTTGATCAGGCTGTGCATTTTAGGGGGGCAGCCAGTCTTCTCGAGGGCCTTGAAGAGGCCGTCT
>NC_061822.1:24865803-24873303 GCF_019202785.1 Penaeus chinensis
TCATTATTATCATTACCATCATCATCACCATTAATTTTATTATCCTTATTTCTATTATTATCATAATGCATATAATTATTATTATTCTGATCATTGTTATTGTTAGTACGATTATCATTATTATTACCATAAGTAGTAGTAGTAGTAATGCAGTAGTAGTAGTATCGTCATTTTTATCATTACAATATTATCATTACTATTACCATCATAATTACCATTATTATTGCCATTATCATTATTGTTATTATTACTACTATTATTTTCATTATCATTTATATTATTGTTATTACTATTGTTATTGTTATTATCATTACTATTATTATTATTATTATCATTATCATTATTATTATTGTTTTATCATTATTATTATTGTTATTATCATTATTACTATTATTATTGTTATTATTATTATTAATAATATTTTTTTTTTTTCTTGCTACAGCCATTATTTTTATCATCATCATTTCCCTCATTATCTCTCTATCTCTCTTTCTCTCTCTCTCTCTCTCTCTCTCTCTCTCTCTCTCTCTCTTTCTCTCTCTCTCTCTCTCCTCTCTCTCTCTCTCTCTCTCTCTCTCTCTCTCTCTCTCTCTCTCTCTCTCTCCTCTCTCTCTGGCAAACCCACAACCACACACACACAAAGGTGCCATCTTATTATTGAGAACATACCTTTTCGAATGCCATGCAAAGTTATATGTGAACAGATGTGAAAGCTATATCCTTATAAGATATTACTGTTGTTTCCTGCTTGTTGTTGAAAGTTATTTGGGATGAATTAAGTTCATGGTTGTTGCGCCGTGGAGTTAGTTTCAAAGGGAGTCAGGGAACAGAGGGAGACGCGGAGGCGGATATATAGACAGATAGATAGGTAGATTAAATAAATAGACATATATAGAGAGAGAGGGACAGATAAATAGATAGATAAACAGATAAATAGATAGATAGATATATATATAGAGAGAGATGGACAAATAAAGATAGATAAACAGATAAATAGATAGAAAGACAGATAGACAGATGTACAGATTGACATACAAGAAGATAAATAGATAGACGGACAGATAGACAGAGGCACAGCAGGAGAGAAAGAGATTGATAGACAGACAAGGAGAGAAATATATAGACAGACAAGGAGAGAAATATATAGACAGACAAAGGGACAACAGGAGAGATAAAGATTTTTAGATATAAGGAGAGATAGATAGATATATAGATAGACAGAAAGTTTGTGTGTGCGTCTGTTTGTGTGTGTTGTGTGAGAGAGAGAGAGAGAGAGAGAGAGAGAGAGAGAGAGAGAGAGAGAGAGAGAAGAGAGAGAGAGAGAGAGAGATCCCGGGAAGAGCAAACAGGACAGAGGACAGAACAGTTGAAATAGATAATGAAAGGAGAGAGAAGAAAGGAGAACATAAAAAAAAAGGATGACTAATACGTTCTGTTCACTTATTACAAGTGAAATAAAAGCGTCAACACAAAGAATTCTCTCTCTCTCTCTCTCTCTCTCTCTCTCTCTCTCTCTCTCTCTCTCTCTCTCTCTCTCTCTCTCTCTCTCTCTCTCTCGCTCTCTCTCTCTCTCTCTCTCTCTCACACACACACACACACACACATCAAACATGATAACACCTCAATAAACACCCAGTTTCCCGAAGATTCAATACCTTTTATCACATTAAATAAACTTTGTTACTTTACCCCCTCAGTGATATATTATACTCGATCACCAATTTTAACGTAAAAACATTAAAGGGACGGGCTTTGTTCTTTGTTTTTCACCGTCATCGCTTTGTGTCTGTCAGTCCAGAGAGAGTACCTCGCGGTTTTGCCTTGGGACTCGCTCTCCAGGGATCGAGGGACTGGGGGCCTCGGCAATGCTCGGTTTATTATATTATTCGGTATGATGTGTGTGTGTGTGTGTGTGTGTGTGTGTGCGTGTGTGTGCGTGTGTGTGTGTGCGTGTGTGTGTGTGTGTGTGTGTGTGTGTGTATGTGTGTGTGTGCGTGTGTGTAGTTTGTGTATGCATGTTCGTGTAAACGACAAGAAAGAAGTTTCCGCATGAGTAACATCAACATAAATTAAGATTTTTTGTGGAAATTACCCATAGGCAAGATTATATTTTATCACTTAATTTCCTGCTCGTTATCCCCCTCACCTACTCTTTATCTTGCTTACAACGGGCCACTGAAAGGGTTAACAAAATATTCATGAGCAAATTTTACTTCATTTTGTTCACACTATGATTTCATTTTGCTGTTTGTGTTATAACTATTATTATGTTAATAATAGTAACGGCAGTAATAATAATGATAGTAATGACATTAATAAGATTAATAATTAATGATCATAATTATTAATTAATGATAATAACGTTAATGATAATAATAATAATAATAGTAATTATGATAATAACAATAAGAGCAAAATAATAATGATAATGATAATAATAAGAGTATTAATAATGATAATAATGATAAGCATAATTATAATAATAACAACAATAATAATGATAATAATAACAATAATACAAATATTAACAATAACTCATTATTTTTGTCATTATTATGACTATTATATCAATATTATTATTATTATTATTACTATATCATCATTATCATTATTATTATTATCATTATAATCATAATAGCAACAAATAATAATAATCATGATAATGATGGCAATTATAATAACATCAATATGGAGCGCATGATAATGATTTTATAAAATTCATATCTATTATCGGCAACATAAGTGCAAATCTTGTGCTCAATTTAATGGCATGAGTATTTAAATCATAAAATCACTCTCCTGTACCCACCGCCCCCAGTGTATTCGAGCTTTCAGCAATTTCTCTCGGAAAATTCTAATAACATGCATTTATGATTTCGAAACATGTCAAACTCCGGGTGTTATTTTTGCCTCGTGACACGCCTTGTATACCATCATGTGAGCACATTTCTATTAGAAATGCTTGTTACATCACTGCACAGCCGTCTAGCGTCAAAATTGAGTTCTGTTGTCACAATGCTCACTGCTCGTTTGTGAAGCGAATTTCCTTTGCAATATTCCGGTGCAGTGTCCTCAAAAGGCCTATGACGCCATCAGGGATAACACTAATTCAGACAAGAGGAAAATCCGCCTTCCCACAACGCGAAGGTAAACTGCTTCCTTTAGATTAGATTGGAATGGAAAGTGTCGTTGTCGGCCGGTTGCGAAGGAGTTCAAGAAAGGGGCTTGGGGGAAGGAGGGGGGGGGGGGGGGTCGGGGGCCATATGGCCACGAGTGAGAGACGGCAAACTTATTTATTGATCGTAACAACGTCTGCACTACTGATAAATATTGCAAATCTATTACTTGCATTACAATTTTGCACAAGGTCTTACATCATCACTGGTGATCGTTGATAAGCCATTCCAATCAACGCCGAAATCATGGGTCTGGCGTTGCATTCGTACCAATTACGGCAACGAAGGTCGCCCTGTTTTAGGCCGTTTTGGGGCAAACAATCTAACAACTTGTAAAAGGGTACCATTCTTTCCCCCAGGACTGACCTCTTCCCATTCCCTTAAGGCCTTCTCAACACCTTCGTAAAAATCCGCTGAACGAAGCAATAAAATCCGTCGAGTAAATGATAATGAAAGCGTCGCCACACTCGCAGAGCCTCGAGTTCCTCCGACTGGACGCCAAGACTCGAGAGGGACACGCCACAGAAGGGTCTGCTTTCGCTCACGATTAATAGGCTGGCTTTGTACTCCAGACAGTTTCTCCAGAACACTAAGAGGATTAAGGAGCAAATGTTGCCAAACCGTATAAGACCTATGAAATTAATTTACTTAGTACAGACAAAGCAGTTGCAGAAGAAACATTAAATTAAAAACATTTGAACAACCCGTACGAATCTCTAGAATTTCGCATATGATTAAAAAAAAAAAACAGTCAGATTACTTAATACCGAGATCAGCGAAGCGCGTGGTGAGAGTTAAATATACATGATCTAATAGGCCTCATTGATTTAAACTTAATTAGGATTAATTACTGATCAGTCACTGGCAAATATAAACAAGTCTCACTACATGATGTTCTGTTGACGCAAAAAGTCGCATATATTTTTACCACCGGAGAACCAAGCAATCCAGACCGAAAACGAGACCGAATTATTAGGCCAAGTTGCAGTGAGGTCTAATGCACCTGCATCCGTAGCAGCATCGATCAGCAAATGCTCCTGATCGTTTATCACTCTTTCATCCATCCAGCTCTTACATACTGCCTGCCTGTGTGAAAAGTAACAAGCTCGCAAGCGTTAAAACCCTCCGACGACAATGCAGAAGCGGGTAGGCAGGACTATTGCTGGTTTGCCCTGCCGAGACCATATACACTCCGCATGAACAGGCTTCAGGATGTTAAAATGACGGTTACTTGTATTACGTAGGCTATTTTAAATCCAATCTTCATAGTCCTTACCGAAACCGTTATCACTCGCATCTTCAACCCTAAAGTTTTCATAATCTGAAGCTCATCCCTTTTCAATATGACTTGAGGAAATATCTTTGATCAAACTCAGTTTCTTAATTTAATTTTCATGATTTAATCTCTCTCTCTCTCTCTTTCTCTCTCTCTCTCTCTCTCTCTCTCTCTCTCTCTCTCTCTCTCTCTCTCTCTCTCTCTCTCTCCCCCAACTCTCTCTCTCTCTCTCTCTCTCTCTCTCTCTCTCTCTCTCTCTCTCTCTCTCTCTCTCTCTCTCTCTCTCTCTCTCTCTCTCTCTCTCTCTCTCTCTCTCTCTCTCTCTCTCTCTCTCTCTCTCTCTCTTTTACTGTAAATATCTTATATCTCCGATATGAGATATGATTTGAAAGAATTATTGTAAAGAAAATTTCCAAACTGGTCTTCACTAGTTTCTAATATAAATGCGCCGTGATATTCTTAGACTAAAGAATACAGATAAAAAAAAAAAAAAAAAAAAAAAAAAAACAGAACCAGACCGCGCGACAAAACTGAAATTCGTGGAAATCAGTGATTGCAACGTACGATTCTTGGCTTGGGCTCCGTCGGTATTAATATTTTTTTATATTTTTATACATGAGTATACCAACACAAGGCGGTATCGTATGTGTATATATTTTTCCCCTCTTCTTATTTATTTAAAATACATATTACAAAAAGACGTCATTACAATACAAAAAAATACATATATATTACAAAATATTAAGGCAAAAACTTGTCCCCTGATTTGCGAAGATCTCTGCTTCGCGTTTCCTCGGACTCGGAAGTGTTGGAAGCTATTCCTCGCCCTCGAGGCTGGGAGGCGCGACTGCCTTCTCGGCCCTTTCCCCGTCGTCCACGTCATCGAGGTTCGTTTCGGTGCGTAGGCCGTCCAGCAAACCCATGCCCACGTTTATGTACTCGGGGCTTGGGAAGACGTCGCGTGCGCCACAAAGCTCCACTGAAGCCTCTGATGCGCACATTCGGACACGTGATCATATACTACTGCTTCTGCTTCTGCTTCAATACTTATATCATCCTGAATATATATGTATATATGTATATATATCTATATATATATATATATATATATATATATATATGTATATATTTATTTATCTATTTATATATATGTATGTATGTAAATATGTATATATATACATATATATATATGTATATATATATATATATATATATATAAAGTACATATTTAGACGCACACACACACATATATCTGAAAAGGTTGCTAATTTGGTCTTAATTACTGTCCTGGGCCATCCTAACAGGACAACCTTCTGCGGATCACCTCTTCTTTGTTGCTCAATTTTAACAATTAGTCTTAAAGGACACATCATTACTATGTAGATTTATTATTCAAATTCACACACACAATATATAAAAACAATAAATGATAAAGATAAATATTTGAAAAATAGAATAAAATATAAATCAGCAAACATGCAATATAAATCCACGGTTTAATCGCCCCCTTGTTCAGTGCCCTTCGTGACCAATAATCGTGGGTAATGTTCACACTTTTCTACATCTCACGTAACGTCCGGGTGTTTGTAGCTGCGTCCTCACTTTTCCTCCCTTTTCTTCTTCATCTCCTTGCGCATCTCTCCTCACACCTATAGCTTCTTAGACTCGCTCGTTCCGTCTCACGCCTCACGAGTGGTTTTTCGCACGGGCGTACGTACTTGGGACGTGGCACAGCACTTTTCCACTCCACACCGGAAACCCTGTTAAGTGTTATAAGTCCCAATTTTATCTTCGTTCTTTACTTTATTTTGTGTTATTTGTCAATATCACCTTTTCAAGTTTAAAATACGCTAGTGGCTGTTACCTCCTCGGGTGGGTATGTATCGTTTGGGCAGCTGCCTGAGTGTGAATGGGACGTCACACTCATTCGATAATAATTTATTTTCATATATTGTTTCGTCTATTTTTGTTTTCTTTTCCCCTTCACATAATTCCATTTATTAGTTTGGCCACATTTTCCATTTACATTCTATTTCTATTTAGGTCACTTATTTAATCATAATTACAATATTTTCGGGAGGGGGGGGGAACTATATTTTATAAAGGAAAAAATATGCACAAGGCATTCTCTATCCATTCACCGATTTAACATTTCATTTCATTCGAATGAACTCTTCCTTACATACGTCACTGCTTCATGGGGCTTCATTCACACTTCGACTCGCATACTCATTCGCTCCTAGCAGTCGCTACGCTTCACGAAGGCTGCTTCCCAACCTGCCCGTTTGACCTGATTTCCGATACTGTCACTTCTCTTTCATGCCTTACCCTTTCATGTACACACACACACACACACACACACACACACACATATGTGTGTATATATACATTCATACATATATATTTATACACACACATATATGTGTGTGTGTGTGTGTGTATATTCACTTACATTTATACACACATGTGCACACACACACACTTGCACACATTTACACGCGCGCGTACGCACGCACACACACACACGGTGGCCGAGTGGTTAGAGCATTTTACTCAGATGTGTCGACAATCTGATTAGAGAGTTCGAGTCCCAGCTGGTGCGTTGTTCCCCTGGGCAAGGACCTTCACTTCGATTAACTAATGGTGTGTATCATGTGTATGACTGTATGAAGTGTGTATGACTGTTTATAAATGTGTATGGATTTGTATGTGATGCCCTATGTATAAAATTATGACTATATATATCATATATGTAAAATATTAGTTTTTTCCATTGCTATAGAGATAATATATATATATAAATATATATATATATATATATATTCATTAATTTATATGTTTGTCTATATGTCACACACGTCGTCCAGGATTTCCACGTAGGCAGACCCGTAAATCTGCTGCCCCAACACCCATCAACTCCGTGACCCCAGTGGTTTCTAACCGTCTGTCTGCTGCAGTTTAATGCCAAGTCCCGCCGGATGTTGCCAGCAGAACGAAAGGGGTCCACATCTTTTGCTTCAGTTATGGCCTGTTTAAATATAAATATAA
>NC_061822.1:24883303-24888303 GCF_019202785.1 Penaeus chinensis
TATACACATTTGCTATATCTATATCTGTATCTATATATATATCTTATCTACATCTGTTTGTATTAATATGTGCATATATTCCTAGGTAGGTATAGACCAAGAGAAAGAGAGAGAGAGAGAGAGAGAGAGAGAGAGAGAGAGAGAGAGAGAGAGAGAGAGAGAGAGAGAGAGAGAGAGAGAGAGAGAGGAAGAGAGAGAGAGGAAGAGAGAGAGAGGAAGAGAGAGAGAGAGAGAGAGAGAGAGAGAGAGAGAGAGAGAGAGAGAGAGAGAGAGAGAGAGAGAGAGAGAGAGAGAGAGACATAGACAGAGATAACGAGAGAGCGTACCCACGGAATGTCAAAGGAATCTTGAGCCTTTCACTGCGAGTCGGAGCTCACTAACTTTCTACGTTTAACTACCTGTCAAATTCTTAGCTGCAGTTCTTGGTCACTCCACGCTTCCCGACGCTCTTGCCATCACAGCCTCAGATGATGCATTACAGAGAGTGAATGTATGATAAGAGCTGTTAGATTTGCAAGGGTGCTCAGTGAGGCATTATAGAGTCAATGCATAATAGCAGCTCTTGGATTGGCGAAAGTGATTCGTGAGACATTATAGAGAGTGAATTTAAAGTAAAAGCTGTTAAATTCACAATGCTGTTGGTTTTACTATCTTCCGCCTGCGCCGCAGATTATGTTACAGTTTCTTTATCCAAAGAATTATTCCTTTTCCTTCGGGAAGTAAAGATGGTATTTTTGTTTTATTATTATTATTTTTTGACAAGCGTGCATCGAGGAGGAAATCAGTAATCTTAAGTTTATTTGTAAATTAACAAGCTCAAAGAGAAGAAATTTCTAAATAATCTACGGACTGAATGTTTAAGAATATCGATAGTAATGGTAGTGATAATGATATAGTAATACTAATAGTAAGAATAAGAAGAAAAAGAATCATGCTACTATTACTAACAAATATAACAACAATAATAAGAAGAATGACAAGAATAACATTAATATTATAATACTAATTATAATAATAATAGTAGTAATTATTATTATTATTATCCTAATGGCAATAATGATAATGAAAAAAATAATAAATTATTTTCAAAATAATGAAAATAATGACAATGTTAATAATAACAATTGTGGGGTCATCTATCCTCCCCCTCCCTCATCTGAACCGTAACCTCTTGCCTCCCCCCCCCCCCCCATTATCCTCCTTCTCACCCTTGCTTCCCATAGTCTACCCTACACCTCCCATTTGCTTTAGTTTCCCCCTTAACCTTTTTCTCTAACCTTTTCCACTCCTCTCTCTCTCTCGCTCTCTATCTCTCTCTCTCTATCTCTCTCTCTCTCTCTCTCTCTCTCTCTCTCTCTCTCTCTCTCTCTCTCTCTCTCTCTCTCTCTCTCTCTCTCTCTCTCTCCTTCTCAAGTATCATCCTCCTGAAACCTATACCCTATTTATTCTATTCGCTATCTTTCGTCTCTTCTAACTACTTTCTCTCGTTTTCTCGTTCTCACCTCTTCCTCGTCCATTCCTTTTGTTACCTTTCCTCTTTCATTTTCCCCCTTTCCCTTCCTAATCTTACGTTCATTCATTACTTTCTATCATGCTAATCTCTTCCTCGTTTTCTCCTCTTCCCCGTTCCTTCGTTATGCTGGTTTCTCTCATTCATTCCTGCTGGAGATGATTCCCGCCCACGTAACCAACACTGCTACACTCTATTGCTGCCAAGCCATGTTTTTGTTGAAATATTTACAAATAAAAATATTGTAATTGTGGTTTCCCGAGTTTCCCTCCTTGACCTTCGAATGCTTCGAATGAGTGAATGGCGAACAAGCCAGCTGACCGTACTGATTTTGCAAGCTTTTATTCCACGTAAAGTCTTTTTGTATGGTAGATGGGGATCTAGATGTTTTTCATTCTTTATACATTTATTTATTTTACTTAATGGCCTCAACGCTTTTAAAATACTTGATTTTAACACCGAGCCCCTCCCCTTATTTTACAATATTCATTTTACTTTATTTAAGGTTTTTATATTCTTTTAAAACTATTTGAATCTTATTTTATTAATTATCAAACTTTTATTAATATTAGATAATTGCTTTATAACAAAGTAATTATTCGCTCATATATTTATATGACCTGCCACGCCACATTCTTAATTATCGATTCAATTGATTAATGGAGCCTCACAGAGGACACCCGGGATATCGGATGTATTGTTGACAGATTTTACTTTGTTCTGGGTTTTGCTTTACCAGTTAAGTGTACCGTTTTACTGATTTATTCTTACTGTGTTTTTAACGGCCTGTTAATCTGTTTTGATGTATTTCTATTACAAGCTTTATTTCGTTTTTTTTTCTTAATTTATTAACTATTATTTATTGTTTTGAATACCTTTGTTAAAGAATCTACTCTTCAAAAATTGTATATAAGTTTTGTTGTAATAACTGTTGCCACGATGACTTGGCCCACTTGTATTAATATCCTGGAAAATAAACCCGGACGGGAGTTGTCTCTGGACTTGGCGTTTGTGTGTACCCCTGGACTACCCTTTACTGTGGTCTCGCTGGCTCAGCAAGACAAGATTGTGTTTGAGCCGTTTTACATGCCAGTTAGGAAATGCTGGACGTAGATCATTTAAAATTGACATAAGGTTTACAAACTAAGGTTTCTTAAATTGGCCAGCTCCAGCCAGAGATGCCCCATTTTTTAAGCCTCTGTCCCTTTTTTAATGCTAATCGAGCTTTCGAATGTTTTATTTATTCATATTTTTACTTACCAGTGGTGCTTTGCTTTTGTTTTTGTTTTTCATTTATTCAAAAGGGAGTCAAGAACACCATAACCAGACCCTATTTCTAAGGAAGATGTACCTGGCGCATGGGACAATAAGTCTCCTCACAGGGGAAGTGATCGGGCCCCTCGCTCATTTTTTCGGCCCTAAGCCACCCTCCGCCGCTTGGGTGGAGATTTCGGGCTTCCTCTCGACAGAAAGCCTTACACAATGGTAATGATAAGGTAACAGTAGCAATTTTAATAACGATAAAACTGATAATCATGCTACTACTACTACTACTACTAATAATAATAATAATAATTATAATAATAATGACAATAATAATCATATGATAAGGATGCCGATATTGATAATATTAATGATAACGATGATAAAAAACAATTTTATAATGATCATAATGATAATAATGATAATTATAATAACATTTGTTTTGTAGTAGTATCAACATTATTAGTAGCAATATTACTAACAATAGCAATAACATTCATAGTGATTATGATCATAATCATCAGTATTAGCACTAGTTTCCCATTTCCGTATTGACTGCTATTACTCACCTATTATCATGGTTATTAACCTCATTACCATATGCAAACGATATGTGTAGCATCCCCCTTGATGTATCTACATGTTAATGTAAAGCAAATTTTGGTTGGACACTCCTGGGACTTACATACGATTTAATTATGTAGATCAAAGGAGCTGGTATTACACAGTAGTTAAATTGAGCAAAGCGCAAACGGTTTTTGCATTTGATACGTATAAATTCGATTTAATTGGAAGTACTGATATAAATCGAAAATTTACGAGCATAAGATATTATGGTCCATGAATTATTCTTAAAAGGTAGCATTCACAATGTAGATATCATTTATACACACATGAACACATGTATATAAATGAACAAACAAATAAGAATAACGCACGCAAACACACACACACACACACACATACACACACACACACACACACACACACACACACACACACACACACACACACACACACACACACACACACACACACACACACACACACACACGCATACACATACACATAAATACACGCACACACACACACGCGCGCGCGCGCGCGTCATATACACAGGCAAAGTTTATGTAAAGATAAACTTTTGATTGCATCTAGTTAAATCCATTTCTTTTTCATAGTGTGTCTCTCTTTCCTCATGTACAATCACGATCCACAATCTCCTAGACTGCATATTGAAATTTTCGTATATTCTTTACGCTGACAAAAAACATATGTTTCCGTGAAAAAACGACTAATTGTAGGTTTGTCCTGGGAGAAAGGGGAGGCTGCGGGGTAGTCACTGACTTTGCACATGCGGAGGGAAAGGAAATGGGCGAGTGTTGAAGCAAGGCTCTGTATTTGGTGATTCTGAATGCGTCTGTGTGTGTTGTGTGTTTAATTAAGCGAGAGCGTTTATGTGTGTTTTGTGTTTGTATGTGTTGTGAGTTCGTGACCGTCATGTTTAAACTCTGTGTCTAAAAAGAAACAATGAACAATTTTCTTTTCATCATATGTTATTCTTATCAATATCATTACTGTCATTATCATGATCTTTATGGTAATTTTCTGAATGATTGACATCAATAATAATAACTATAGCGACGACGACGACGACGACTATAATGATGATAGGAATAATAAGATGATATCAATGACAACAATAATTTTGATGCTAGTAACGGATTCATGAAGATACTACTGATTATTACGATAACAATATGAAACTATTGCCTATCATATTTATGTTGAAATACTAAAAGAAAGGTAATTAATACCAAAAGAAATGCATTAGCAGTTATAATATGATCATGAGCGAAATGTTTCTTATAGATAGTGGTGTCTTCATGAAAGTGACTTTGATTTCGAACTGTATTCTTCAGAGGATAGGATATTAGTATATCAGGGGAGAGAGTGAGGTAGGGAGCTCGAGGTCGGCAAGAGAAAGGAAAAGCCATTCATGCTGTAAACTTCTCTCTAAACACGTCGATGTGTCCCGTGCATTATAATAGACGACAGCAAAAGTTTGAATAGTCCGTAAAGAGAGTTCTTGCGAGATCGTCCGGTGATGCTCGTAGTTGGTGTGGGAAACCATTCCTCTGCGGAAGGGCAGAGAAGGACGCCGATGTCTTGCTTTTTAGCTTAAGTATGCGTATTGATCTCATCGTTATTACCATTATCATCATCA
>NC_061822.1:24894974-24897474 GCF_019202785.1 Penaeus chinensis
CTATATCTGTCTCTCTCTGTGTAAGTAGAGACAGATAGATGTAACTCTCTATATATATCACTCTATCTGTTTCTTTCTATTTAAGTAAAGATAGGAAGATCTGTATCTATATATATCACTATTCATATCTGTCTCATTCTTTTTAAGTAAAGATGTTTGTATTTCTATCTATTACTATATCTGTCTCTTTCCATTAAAGCAGATATAGATGTAACTTTCTATATCTATAACTATATTTATCAAAGCATGTATTTTTTTTAAGTAGACGTAACTATTTATATCTATCACGATTTATAGGTCACTTCTTATATAAGTTGAGATAAATAGATGAATAGATATATAGATGAAATACAGATATAGATATAGATAGACAGGTAGATAGATAGATATACAGCTATATATGTATATATATAGATAGATAGATAGATAGATAGATAGACAAACTCTTTCGAGCGTTAACAGGGATATTCAATACCGTGGCTGCAAAATCCAATAAAGAAAAATGAAAATATAAAGGAAAAAATACTGATAAAGATTCTCTGAAGCACGTCGACATAAGTGGATATTTCAGTGTGAGATGGGATATCAAAAGGAAAAAGAAAGAAAAAAAAGAGAAAGAGAGAGAGAGAGAAAAAAAAAAAAAAAACTAGGAACGAAATGGAAAGATTACTAAGGGAAGTAAAATTATATAACTTTTCCGTTTTTCTTTTGTCTTTTCTTTTGTGTTTAAAGTAAGAGTTGCCTTTTTTATTTCTGCAAGATTGGTAAGATTACAGGAGCTTCTTGTATTGTCTTTATTTCTGTTCACTGTTTGTTTTAGTTTATTTTTTTCAAGTCAGGAGTCTAACTTTCTTAAATGGGGTTAGATAACATGTTTTCCTGTCTCTCTTTCTTTCGCTTTCTCTCTTTCTCTCTCTCTCCTTCTCTCTTTCTCTCTCTCTCTCTCTCTCTCTCTCTCTCTCTCTCTCTCTCTCTCTCTCTCTATATATATATATATATATATATATATATATATATATATATATATGTATATATATATATATATATATATATATATGTATATATGTATATATATATACATATATATATATATCTTTATCTTTTTCTTTCTCTCTCTCTCTCTCTCTCTCTCTCTCTCTCTCTCTCTCTCTCTCTCTCTCTCTCTCTCTCTCTATCTCTCTTTCTCTCTCTCTTTCTCTCTCTCTCTCTCGCTCTCTCTCTCTCTCTCTCTCTCTCTCTCTCTCTCTCTCTCTCTCTCTCTCTCTCTCTCTCTCTCTTTCTCTCTCACTCTCTCTCTCTCTCTCTCTCTCTCTCTCTCTCTCTCTCTCTCTCTCTCTATATATATATATATATATATATATATATATATATATATATATCCCCCCTGTCTCTATTTCCCTCTTGCTCTCCCTCTCTCTCTCTCGCCCTCACCCTTTCTCTCTCTCTCTCTCTCTCTCTCTCTCTCTCTCTCTTTCTTTCTTTCTTTCTTTCTTTCTCTCTCTCTCTCTCTCTCTCTCTCTCTCTCTCTCTCTTTCTTTCTCTCTTTCTTTCTCTCCCTCTCTCTCTCTCTCTCTCTCTCTCTCTTTCTTTCTTTCTTTCTTTCTCTCTCTCTCTCTCTCTCTCTCTCTCTCTCTCTCTCTCTCTCTCTCTCTCTCTTTCTTCTCTCTCTTTCTTTCTCTCCCTCTCTCTCTCTCTCTCTCTCTCTCTCTCTCTCTCTCTTTCTTTCTCTCTCTTTCTTTCTCTCCCTCTCTCTCTCTCTCTCTCTCTCTCTCTCTCTCTCTCTCTCTCTCTCTCTCTCTCTCTCTCTCTCTCTCTCTCTCTCGCTCTCTCTCTCTCTCTCTCTCTTTCTTTCTCCCTCCTTACCTCCCTCCCCTTCTCACTCTTTTCCCTTACACATTCTCCCAAGCCTTTGTAGCGTGAGTTAAAAATCACGAAGCGTAATGAAAGAGAATGAGAAGATATTTGTCATCATCCCCACACTTTAGTTTCGCCGCAATGCCACGCTCGGCCTTTGGGGAACGGCGTGCGTGGAACAAGGTGAGAGCAGCAAGAACACGTGATTGGTGCTTGGAAACGGTTCCTCTGGGTCGTGTGCGAATTAAAAGATGAAAGGAGACTCAGAGCAGGAGGAGAGCAGTCCAGACGCAAAGAAGGAGATGGATTTGTGCCACACAACTACAACCAATTTATATATATATATATATATATATATATATATATATATATATATATATATATATATATATATATATATATATATATATCTCACACACACACCCACATATTGAGAGAGAGAGCGAGACCGGGCGAGCACAGCGGTACCAGAACCAGGCGCCCACGTAAGCCGGCTAACAAGCAAACCGGAGGAGATACATTCACATTACATGTCTTTCTTAACAACGCTATAAAGTATTTTAAAGTAAACTTCGGGAGACGTTTTAGAAAAAGGATTGATCATCCAACTTTGTGTTGAAACTTTTCGAAACCCTTTGAGTTTACG
>NC_061822.1:24912474-24914974 GCF_019202785.1 Penaeus chinensis
AATGT
The DNA here is from genome assembly GCF_019202785.1 of Penaeus chinensis. Taxonomy (NCBI): domain Eukaryota; kingdom Metazoa; phylum Arthropoda; class Malacostraca; order Decapoda; family Penaeidae; genus Penaeus; species Penaeus chinensis. The sequence continues at coordinate 24,912,480 of NC_061822.1, forward strand.
GGAGTCCGTGAGGAGAGAGAGAGAGAGTGAGAGAGAGAGAGAGAGAGAGAGAGAGAGAGAGAGAGAGAGAGAGAGAGAGAGAGAGAGAGAGAGCGAAAGAGAGAGCGAGAGAGAGAGAGAGAGAGAGAGAGAGAGAGAGAGAGAGTGAGAGAGAGCGAAAGAGAGGGCGAGAGAGAGAGAGAGGTGGACAAACAGAGTTTAATAACAGATTTTGATGGTAAAATGAAAACGTATACTATTACTGTTATCATTATCATTGTTAACTTCTTACTGACTGTGATCAATATTATTACTATTGGTATTACAACTATAGTTGAATTGACAACTTGACAAAGAGAGCATGCCCCTCTTTACCAGTAAGAACTAAAGTAGTCGGAAACAGTAACAATAATGATATTAATGATAACGATGATACTAATACTAAAATCAGTAATGATGATAATAATGATAACGATAGTAATAGTAACAATGATCATGATGATGAAAATACCAATGATAATCATAATAACGATAAAGATGAGGAGGATTATAACAATAATAATAATTATGATTAAAATAATGATAATAATGATAGTAGTTGTAGTAGTAAAAACAACAATAATGATAATAATAATACTAATAATAATAATAGTAATAGGAATAAAGATAAGGATAATAACGATGAATGTAATAATCATAATAACAAAAGCAATGACATTGATAATAATAACAATAATAACATAATAATATTAATACTTATAATAACAATAATATTGATAATAATAATAATAATAATAATAATAATAATAATTATAATAATAATGATAATGATAATAATAAAAACACCAATAATAATAATAATAATAATAATAATAATAATAATAATAATAACAACAACAACAAAAAATAATAGCAATAATAATTATGATGATAATAATGATAATAATAAAGATGATAATAATGATAATGGTGATAACAATGAAAACATTAACAATGATAATAACGATAACAATAATATTAATAATAATGACAGTAATAATGATAAAAATAAAATAATAATGATAATAATTATAGTAATAATGACAGTAATAATAATAAAAATAAAATAATAATAATAATAATAATAACAACAACAATAGCAATATTAATAATAATAATAATAATAATATTTATATTACTACTAATAATAATAATGATAATAATAATAATAATAGTAATGTACAAGGATAGCTGTAATAATAGTGATAATGCTAATAATGACAATAACGATAATGATGAGAAACAATAAATATAGCAAAGGATTACAATAACAAAGGTAAAAATAATTTTTATAAAGAATATCAGGATTTTGTAAGTAATCATTTCTGAGTCCGTAAATTTGCATATTTGCCTGTATACAGCATATGCTCATGTGTGTGCGTCCTCGTTCGTACCTATACAGGAAGCTTTTCCATCTCCCTAACCACGGCGAACACACCTGATACCCTCACCTCACCCCCTTTCCCCCTCTACCTCCCCTCCCCCTACCCCCTCATTCTCCCCCCCCCCCACCTCACTTATTCCCCTCTCTCTCCCTTATTTTCTTCTACTCTTGCTCTATTCCCTCCTCCCCCATTCTCCCTATCTCCCTCATTCCCCCTTCTACCCCCCCCCTCATCGCCCCCCCCCTCTCAAAGCAATACCACAACTCACACCTCCCGTTCCTCGAAGAGATCTCATCTCGGCGTCCTCCTGCAGCAGCATCTTCATCTCCGGAGACAAGAGGATGCTCGGGTCTCCCCCAGAAATAAAGGATGAGGCGGGTTGTGTTTAAAGGGCAAGCGCGAGGCAGGTGGCGGCGTGGGGCAAGCGGCGGGGGAAGGGATTTGCGAAAGGTAAAAGGGGAAGGGATGCTGCTATTGGTATTTTTTGTGGTGTGTTTGTTGTTCGTGTTATGTTCTTGGTGTTTATGCTGTTATGGTTGTTGCTGTTTATTGGTGTTGTTTTTCTTGTTTCTGTTTTTTTTTTTTTTTTTTTTATTGACGATGCTACTGTCGGTGTTGTTGATTTTTGGTGTTATGTTTGTCAGTGATGTTATTTTTGTTACTGATGATACTACTGTTGTCGTTACTGTGTTGTTACGGTTATTGTTATTTTTTCTAATGTTATTGTTCTTCTTGATGTTACTTTTGTTATTGGCGGTACTAGTATTGTCGACGTTTTATTGTTATTGTTATTGATGTTATTTCCGTTACTGATGTTATTTTTGTTATTTTTGCTGTTGTTAGTGTAAGGTTTGTTGCTTTTATTTATTTGTTATGTCTGTTTTTTTGTTTTGTTAGTGGTGATACTGTTGTCGTAGTTTTTTTTTTTTTTTTTTTTTTTTTTGCTGTTGTTTACAATTTTCTTATTGTTTGTTATCAATGTAATTTTTTGTTACCGATGATACTAAAGTTGTTGGTGTTTGTAGGGTTCCTATTTCGTATGTTATGGCATGAATGAAAATGAATATCTTCTCAATACAAGAGATGAATTTG
>NC_061822.1:24924974-24929974 GCF_019202785.1 Penaeus chinensis
CCTATGTTTGCTTCCCGTAACCCTCCCAATATTAAATTTTGGTTTTCCTCTACTCCTCGGAGAATAGCCCGGCAGTTCTCCAGGACAGATCTACACAAAATTATCTTCTCTAATAGTTGCAACCGCCGACCCAAGTCAGTGACCACTACAACTATGATCCCAATAGCTTCATCCATTTTCTCCAGTGCCCTTGCTATTTCATCCTTCCGAATAATAACAAGTTAATGGTAACCTCAGCCATTTCAACAGCTCTTCGTGCCAACTTCTCAGATTCCATGATTTGGGTGTGCAATATATCTATACGATGATTAGTTACCCCTCCCATTATCAATCCTGCAACATTACTAACCAAATTTAGTCCCTCCCAGAGAGAACTCTTCTGGCTGTGGTCATCCCCACAACCTGAAATTTTAAGACTTTTTTATACATCACATTCAGAAAAACTCCATTATTTTTTATATAGTCCTCTGGTCTATTATTGTTTTTCTATTTACTGTATGTATACTTTAAAATATAACCCCTGGTTAATATCTTATCTGTTCTCCTTGTATCTTTCTACTTGTTACTACGTAAATTATATGCACGATATTTTCCTTTGTTTCTCAGCCCCACACATTTCGCTGAATCTTCCAAAGTTTCCAAACTATCGTCGTCCTCAAATTCTTCTTCATTTTTTTCTTCTGTTGGGTATGCCTTATCTATATTATGGGCCTGGCCCCTTACTAATGACATTTCTAATTTCCACCTATCTACGTGTTCTTTGCGTTCTGTCCCATCATCAATTCTCTTAATTTTGAATACATCACTGATTTTTTCTATTACCCTATATGGTCCAGAATATAATGGCTGTACCTTTTTGCTCAACCCCACCTTAGGAGTAGCTTTGAGATATACCCGGTCTCCTTCTATGATTTGTGAAGGCTTGGCATAAGGTCGATCCCTTGGCCTTCTCTGGATATCTTCTTCAATATGCTCTTTGCATCTTTTAAAAATCTTTGAGCCCATGACTCTTGACTCTTGCAAATAATCTTCCACATTATACCAAGGAGCTGTGTCCTTTGAAAATAATATATATGGAAAATGAGGGTCCTGATGCTTTAGCGTGAAAAAAGGTGTGTCTTTTATCACCCTATGGTTAACAGTATTGTAAGCTAACTCTGCCATAGATAACATTTGAGCCCACACTAATGGGTTGTCCCAGACCATCGTACGCAAAATTTTATTTAGTGTACCATTTACTCTTTCCACTTGTCCATTTGAGCTTGGATGATATGGAGTAATAGTACGTTTATCAATCCCAAATTCTTCTGTTAGCGTCTTAAATAGTTCGTTTACGAACTCCCCTCCCCCATCAGAAATGACTTGACGCGGAGTTCCCTCTTTGTAAATGAAGCCATTCATAAATGCCTTCGCGACTTCTAATGAATCCTTAGACTTTAATGGAATTGCAACAAGGTATTGTGTCAAAGCATCTACTACTGTAAGAATATAACGAAAACCTTCAGATTCCGGGTACGGACCCACTATATCCATATGGACACGCTCAAAAGGCCTTGAACCTTTAGGATATCTCGAGAGGAACAGGGATATGTTTGCCTGGTTTACAGCGTAAACATATGTCGCAGGACGAACAATATTCCTTTAATATTTTCTTCATGTTTGGAAAAAATGCAAATAATTCCAATCTCTTTAAGGTTACCAAAACATCTCCATGCCCTGCAACAGGAATCGAATGAGCTAACCTTAAAGCTGTACTCTGATACAACTTTGGTACCACTACTCGAAAGACCTTTCTAAAAGGCTTATCTAAAACATTATATAATATCCCATCTGGTCGTACCTGAAAATTCTCGATTTTCCCTGGAATCTCTTTAAACTCATCTTTAGGGAGGTCACATTCACCTCGTAAATATTTTTTTACTCTACCCCATAGTGGGTATATCTTGTGCATTTCGTAAACTATCTAGTCCCCATATGTCAATGGTCTCTGGTGAACTAATGTCACTGCTATCTACCATTTCTGACCTCGGACTATCAGGCCGATTTATCCCTTTATAAGATGTAGTAGCTTGGCGAGTAACAACACCGACAACTAAATCGTCTATCGGGTGATCAGCTGCTCTGATCCGCGATAGAGCATCTGCTAAATGATTGTCCTTGCCCGGCAAGTACTCTACGCAAATATCAAACTCTGCTACTGACATACGCCACCTGGCTAGTCTTTCATTTCCATCTCGACTAGAAAAAAGATAACGAAGAGGCCTATGGTCTGAATGAACTATTACTGGAAAACCCTGAATCAGTGTTCTGTTTATCATTAGCTCGTATACTATGGCCAATGCCTCTCTTTCTACAGTAGAATAATTTAACTCGGCACCCTTTAATTGTCGACTGAAGTAAGACAATGGTCTAAGGGTCCCATTATCATCCTCCTGTTGGAGAGCTCCCCCAGTGGCTGTTTTACTTGCATCTGTAACTAAAACAAATGGACGGGAAAAATCTGGGAACTTTAACACAATATCCTCAGACAAGACTGTACGCAACTTGTGAAATGCATCCAATGCTTCCTGTGTCCACGCTAGTTTCGTTTTCCCATTTTTAGTCTTACAGCCTCTGGTTAAGTCAATTAACGGTCGTGATATGTCTGCAAAATTATTTATAAATTTGCGATAGTAGTTAGCCGCACCGAGAAACGCCTGGAGCTCTTTCAAATGTATAGGTTGTGGGTATCCCTCCATTGCTTCAATCTTTTTCTTTTGTGGCTTAATACCATTTTCACTAATCACATGTCCAAGATACTCAACTTCTGACTTAAAAAACGAACAATTAGTAAGTTTGAAAGAGAGATTACTCTGCTGAAGACGACCTAAAACTCGTCTTACATTATTACAGTGATTTTCCCATGTGTCTCCCAAAACTACAATGTCGTCTAAATAAACAAAACCTATATCCCCAATCAGACCAGACAGGACCTGATTAATGATCCTCTGGACAGCAGAAGGTGCGTTTTTCAGCCCAAAAGGCAACCTCATAAATTCATAGGGGCCATCCATAGTGAAAAATGCCGTTTTCTCTCGACTAGCGGGGGTCAGGGGTATCTGATGATATCCCTGCCTGAGATCTAAACACGAGAAGAAACGACTCCTACCTAGCCTTTGCAGGATAGAATCTATGTTTGGCAAAGGGTATCGGTCATCCTCTATACATTCATTAAGAGCTCTAAAGTCAAGACACCTCAACCCCCCATCTCTCTTTCGTACTGGCACCAGTGGTGCATTGTAAGGAGAACGTGAAGGTTGTATAATCCCTTCCCTCAACATAGAGTCACTCTGAGTCCTAATCTCGTCTCTGTGTTTCAACGGGATGGGATAGGGTTTTTTGTAAACTGGAGGTCCCACAGCCCTTATTTCGTGGAAGTATTCATTCGAAATAGGTAAAGGATTCTCATCTAGACTAAAAACCTTAGGGAAATCCAAAACCAAGTCTACCAGCACCCCGTGCTCTTCTGAACCTCGTTCAAATATTTTGTTTGGTTCCTCTAATAATCTACAAGTTTTATTTCTGTTGCTCTTAACACCTGCTCTGCCCAATTTCAACTACTCTATTCCCTTCGTTTTTAAATGGTATCCGAAACCACTTCGTGACACTATCTGATGACGGAATAGGAGTAACTATGCCTTCCATTAAGCATATCTTTATTTTTTTTCGAGGAATTAACAACATATTTGGTCCATTCAAATCATTTATAGTAATGTCCCTGACTAAAACACAAAAAGATCCACACGAATCTACATCAATTATTAGATCCTCTACTGGAAAGAAACATGAGTAGTAGTAGCCCCGCCACTATCTTTTGTGACCTTCTCACCAATAGCCCCGCTATAAACTACAGTCATATTCTCATCAATAACCCTGTTATTGTCAACTGCATCCTCATCTATAGCCCCGCTATAATCTACAGTAATATTCTCATCAATAACCCTGTTATTGTCAACTGCATCCTCATATATAGCCCCGCTATAAACTACAGTAATATTCTCATCAATAACCCTGTTATTGTCAACTGCATCCTCATCTGTAGCCCCGCTATAAACTACAGTAATATTCTCATCAATAACCCTGTTATCTATAGAGCACACATCCGTAGCATAATTTCAATCCACCTCTCCCAGGCGGGAAAACTTCACAGGGGCCCCTGCAGCTTTCCCCGTCTTGGTCCTCCAGCGTCCCTTCAGACCTACGGTTGCCATGGCAGCGACAGATTTTTGTATTGCTACGTTCAACCTTCACATCTTGACCGTTAATGGACAAGGTAGTAGGGCATGATGTATATACAACCCGATGTGTGTCCGTAAAGTCGTTTCCTATCAGCATCTGGCATGGTAAACCCCAGGTATCCACCACCAAGAACACAAATGAAGTCTTTATCATACCTAAATTAAAAGTGAGATCTATCTCCCCTCTGTGATTTAGGAAAGACCCATCCCTCCAATGAACAGATTTCCTAACCTGCTAACAGGGCTTACGTAGCTCTTTTAGCACTTCACTATGTACTAAGGAAACATCTGCTCCTGTGTCGAATAGTGCTGTAATGCACCTATCCCCAAGAAAAACATCAAATAACAGCATCCCTTCACTATCCCCCAGGGACAGGATCTCAACAACCTCTCTACTATCCTGACTATATTTCCTTGCCTTATCCTGCAAATCAGGGGCAACTTTAGGAAGGACTGAAACCCCCCTTGTATTTACTCGTTTTCTGAAAGAGCTTTTGACCTCCAAGACTCTGGACAATTTCTCGCGAAATGGCCAATTTTCCCACATTTAAAACTTTTAGTCTCAGCCTCCATCTTTTGGCGTGTTCCTGACTCTCTTCTTAACTTCTTATCAAACAAGAAACATCTATCCATGGTATGTCCTGTCTTCTGACAATATCCACATATCATAGTAGGTCTGCCACGACCCCTTCCTATATGAGCACTAGAGCTTGCTATGCGAGC
>NC_061822.1:24957474-24969974 GCF_019202785.1 Penaeus chinensis
GCTGGAGAACGAAGAACATAAAAGAACCAAAGAACAAAGGCCCAGGAGACTGTGAGTACAAAGGACGAGAGAACGGAAGAACAGAAGTATGGGAAACTTGGAGAACAAGGGAAGGAGAGGATAGGATAACATAAATAAATACTAAATCGAGAACTAAAGGATATAAAAACCCAAGTTCGGGAGACTGTGAAATAAGGGAATAAGAAAAGAGAACGACAGAAGTTTAGGAGAATAGGAGAACAAGGGAAGGAAAGAACAGGAGAACATAAGTGTGGATGATTAGGGGAAGGAAACGGGAGAGAAGAAAACGGGAAAAGGAGATTAGTAAAACTAAGTAGATAAGGGACTGAGGTGCGGGGGGCAGGGACACCAAGAGAACAGGAGAACATAAGTGCAGGAGACTGAGAGAAGAAGGGATGGAAGGCATAGAAGATGAACAGGAAATTGGGGGAAAACAAGGAAACAAGGGAACAGCAGAACATAAGCGCGGGGACTGGGACACCAAGGGAACAGGAGAACGGACACCACTCACCGTCCAGCACATGTATGGACACGGTGGTTGGGCGGCCGTGGGCGGGGACGCACGAATAGTTCCCGGCGTCTCTCCAGGTGGCGTGGGTGACCAACAGCCAGCTGGTTCCCGCGTGCTTGTCCGTTACCAGCTGGACGCCACCGCGACCAGCTGTGCTGATCTCCTCCACCTGCACGCTGTTCCCTGCATGGACGCAAAAGTTGATGCTGGATTAGTAACCATTTCGAGAGAAGTTTTGGACGATGAATTAGTCTAAATTCATGTTCAGTTTCTCTGACTAACGTGACCTGTGTTGACTAAGTGGCGGAGCAGAAGGTTGGTGCAGTAGTGGTGTTGAACAAATGTTGATGAATATAGATAAATATATTATGAATATAAAACATACTATATGTAGGAGGGTCATGAACGTATACACAATCATGCACACACATGCAAACACACTCACACATACCCCCCCCCCCCCCCCGCTATCTCTCTCTCTCTTTCTCTCTCTCTCTCTCTCTCTCTCTCTCTCTCTCTCTCTCTCTCTCTCTCTCTCTCTCTCTCTCTCTCTCTCTCTGTCACACACACACACACACACACACACACACACACACACACACACACACACACACACACACACACACTGAATTCACCAAAAGCTTTCAGGTCATACCATTTATGGATTTGTTCTAGCGTTTGTGCTCTTATGAACATTTTTTCATTCCATTCAAATTACCTTCGAGCTTAATGCATTTGCGAATGATCAGCATGTTTACTAAAGTGTTATGTATTATGAAAGAGGTCATTTCAGATCTGTTTATTCTTTCCACCATTTTAGGAAAATGATAAAAGGCCAGAGGGGAGGTTTCTATCCTTACGCTCATCAGAGGGACACTCTCCTATATATGTAAACACACACACACACACACACACTTACAAACATATACATAAAAGACAAAACAAATACAAATAAAATGACGGCACATGTATGATATACTGTATTCTAGGCACTCCCTATTCAACGGGGAATCTCTAAGCCTTGGTCACTCACGGGCATGGGGTAGCGTGTGGTACCAATTGATGGAGGCGCCCCTGATGCTGTCCTTAACGACGCAGGTGATGTTGATGTCACTGCCCGCCTTCATGAACATCTGCTGTGTGCCCGTGATCTCTGCACTGGGTACTGTAAGGGTGAAATAGCTCGTTAATGACAGGAAGAAACTGATGCTTAAAAAAACGGTTTTTACAGTAATGTTTATGGTGACAGAATCGTGTTTGTGTATCTATGTGAGGTAGTGAATTCTATTTTATCAACTAAAACTATTATTAGATAATAATTAGATTAGATAATTATTTCACCGCCCTGAAACGGCAATGGACAAGAACAAATAATACTTAAGCGATGGAATTATTATGAATAGGAAAGGCTGCACTTCAGGAAGGGTGCAAAGTGTCCTTAAGTAAGAGGTATTTCGCCGAACCGCTTGAAGACAAAGGAGGAAGAAGATAATAAGAATGATTTACGATGTTTTTAACAGTGGAAGGTTATGCCCAAAATCGGCTTCCCAGGAATCATGAAAAATTTATTTGGAAGAGCAAGTTAAAAGGGACCATGACAGTAAATCTCAAGATTGTTATGAGACGAAACGAAGCATAAGATTCAATATAAAATTCAGAAAGGTTAAGAGAAAACACAGCTATAAATTTGATAAAGAAGATAAGGAAGAAACGTAGGTCAAAAGAATATTATGTAAGAAGATTATAGGACAATAAAAGTTAAATATGAAATCGATGAGACTTCAGATCTGATAGTACGTTATGAACGAAAATAAGGAAATAGTTATACGAAGAGATAAATCATTCTCAAGTCGATTTTTCCTGTTTTTTTTTAAACAGATAACAGACGCTAGAGAAAAAAAAAAGGAAAAACATTTTACAAAAAGACATATACAAATAAAAAAAAGCCAAACAAGAAAATCAAACAGCAAACGTGAAAACAACGTAAGAATGAAAGTATCAAGAAATATATCCTCGCGAACAAAGAGAAAAAGAAAAAAGATCGATGCTATAGGCTACGAAAATTTCCTCTCCCTTTTAACATGTTCTTTTTTCACAGCGATGCGGGAGCCACTTAGTTCCAGGCTCGGATATCGATTTCCTTAAGTTTATCCGATGATGTGAGGAGTGACTTACCTCATCGCCAGGACACTTCAAAGGCTCTGAAGTGAGCTTTAGACACAAAGAAGTCCCTTTGAAAGAGCTCGGGCGACAGAGCTCACACGCTAATCCACATGGGACACGGCACATCCAAATAATGCCTCGGTTTGACTCAACTCTATCTTTATTTCTTTTTCTTTTTCTAATTCAATTAGGCACCGAGTTCATTTGAACTCGGTGTTCGTATCTTTGTCCCACACATTTTGTCTCTTTCTGTGTAATCATTATCTGTTTATCTGTCAACCCCTTTCTCTCTATATATCTATCTATTTGTGTGTTTGTCAGTCTGTCTGTCTCTCTGTTAATTTATATCTGTCTATGCATATCTGTCTATCTGTCTGTCTGCCAGTCTATCTTTCTATCAATTAATATCTTTCTCTCCCTCCTTTCTCCCCCTCTCCCCATCTCACTCCCACCCCCACCCTCTCTTTCCTTCCCTCCATCCCTATCCCCTTCTCCCATTTTCCATCCCTCCCTCTCCCTCCCCTACTCCCTCCCCATCTCCCCTCCTCCATCCCTCCTCCCTCCCCCTCTCTCCCGAACAAACACGCGACCACCCACCGACAACAGTGAGGGTGAACCTCCTGAAGATCTTGGGCTGCGTCGACACCTGGCACTCGTAGACACCTGAATCGCTGACTCCGGGGTCGCCCACCTCCAGGGACCAGTAAGGGGAGCCGGGCAGGTGAAGGGCGCGGAACCTGCTGTCGGTCGTGTAGGTGAAGGTTCCGGTCGTGAGGACATGCAGGTCACGCCTTCTGATCCAGGATACCTGTGGGGATGAAAGGGGAGAGGGCGTTAGTGTGTTTGGGTTGTGGGTTGAAATGGAAAGGGGAAAAGTGGGTGGGTTTGGGTGGGTAAGGGAGGGGAATAGCTTGATGGGTGTGGGACGCGGTGGGTAGTGTGAAGGGACTGAATTGAAAGTAGTGAAAGAATTGTGAGTTGAAAAGGGAAAGAGGGAAGGTGGTTAGTGAAGGGAAGTGGATCGAAAAGGGTTGGTGTTGGGATGCGGAGAAGGGACTGGGTTTATGTGGTGGGTTGGGGGCAGCGAAGGGAACTTAGCTGACATGGGAGGAAAGTGAAGGGGAGCGTATCTACAAGGGGAATAGAGGGATGTTAGTAAATGGGAGTTGTATGACAGAGACGAGTCGTTTGACAAGGAGAAGGGGATGACTAGGATAAGTTAGGCTAAGGTCGCGGTCACACGAGCGTTTCATTACCAACGAATCTTTAATATCGGCCGCCCATTGTTCAGATGCGGAGCCTACATAAACGCGAACACGGGCTGCATCACTCGGAAGAGATATATTCTGACTCACACGATTAAATAAGGTATTCTAACTGTATATAACTCAGTACTGATCATGTAGGAGTCTAATGTTATTATCAAAATTAATTTCAGTCTTTATAATTTACCACAGCTCTCTAACACGACATTTCCCCGCTTTCTTTGTTGTTGTTTTTTTCATATTCAAAAACGTGTTAATAGATAAACATTTTATGAGATCACTAAAATACAGTAAAACGTTAATATGTACAACTTCATAAAAAAAAACGTGATTTAAAGCAAGCTTTATTCAACAATATCGAGAAAGAGAGAGAGAGACAATAAGACAGACAGACAAACAGACAGACAGACAGACAGACAGACAGACACACAGACAGACAGACAGACAGACAGACAGACAGACAGACAGACAGACAGACAGTCAGACAGACAGACAGACAAACAGACAGACAGACAGATAGGCAGACAGACAGACAGACAGACATAGACAGAAAGACAGACAATCAGACACACACAGAAAGATAAGAACGATGGCCAACCTGCGCACGAAAATAGTGGACACGTGCACATAATGTGACTGCGACGCGTGCCTGATATTTCCCTCGCGGCCGCGCCTTTGCATAGCGCTGTGTTGTATTGTGCGCGTGATTTATGATCTAGAGTCGCAAACTAATGCTGGTTAGGATGGCATTAATCTGAAGGTGAAAGATATCGATTTGGGGTTCTTTAAGAAAAAAAAAGTAATCACATATTTTCTTGGTTATAATCAAGAGCACACGAATCTTTAAATCACACACACACACACAAACAAAGACACACATTCATATACACACACAACAAAGAAACACAAACATACAAATAAATACCCATGTAAACAAACAGACTCTCAGCAATAAGCAATACGAGCCTCCCTTTTTTGCAAGCAAACAAAAAAGACACACACAAACAACCCCACACACATACAAACAATCAAACAAACACACAGCAACAATCAACTTAACCCCCGCCGCTTTCCTTATCTGCTTCCGAAGTACCTGTCGCCTCAAACCCGCCGGGAAAATGACCTCAAACTTAGTCTCATGTTTGCAAGTTGCTGTTCGCTTACATCGACTTGACTTTAGGGCGGAGGAGGAGGAGGGAGGGGAGGGGGAAGAGGAGGAGGGGGAGGGGGAGGAGGAAGAGAAGGAGGGGGAGGAGGGAGGAGGAAGATATGACATCGACTTTGGGGAGGAGGAGGAGGAAGGGAAGGAGGAGGAGGAGGAGGGAAAGGAAGGGGAAAGGAAGAAGGGAAGGGGGAGAAGGAAGGGAAGGGCAGGGAAAAGAATGATAATGCAAAAGAGTAGGTGGAAAAGACGGAGGAAGAAGGGAAAGACAAGGAATTGGGAGGAGGGAAAGGATTGTGAATGACGAGGAAGAGGAGGTGAAAGATGATAATGAGGAGATGATGGATGACAGAGAAGATAATTTACAAGGAGGGAAAGGAACGAAGAGGAAGGGGAGAAGGAACAGATAAGGACGGTTTGAGAACAGAAAAGGAGGATAGAGGGGAGAGGTGTCTGTGTGTGCGTGTGTGTGTGTGTGCGTGAATGTGTGTTTGCGTGAAGATGTGTATGTGTGTGTATTTGTTTGTGCGTTTGTCAGTGTCTGTGTGTGTTTGCGTGTGTGTGAGTGTGTGTGTGTGTGTGTGTTTGAGTCAGTGTGTATGTGTCTGTATGCATGTGTTTGTATGTGTGCTCATATGTATGTACTCAATTGCATCTATGTGTAGGTGTTTGCCTGTAAATATGTAAACCCGAGGACTTTAACAGCTGATTAATATTCAGACCGAGAAGGAAACCTCAGACAAAGCATTCCTTCGTCGCCGCTGCCTCAGGCTTCTAACAGATAATCCTGGCTGAGAGTGATTAGTCCCACAAACAAATAAGACACACATATTAATCTACCTGAGATTAAGACCGTGGCTACGAGAGAGAATACGGATGAGGAAACGAGGAAAGATATGTTACGTTATATGTGGGAAGGGTTTGAATGAGAATTAATATCTTCACAATGCAAGAGGTGTATTTAGCCGGTTTCCAATATATTTTCGTCAGACATATATGATTTATTTGAAACCGGCTAAATACATCTCCTGTATTGTGAAGATGTTCATTCTCATTCACATTTTTTCTACATTTTTTTTCAACATGAATACGGATCATGTTACATTATCCTCTTCTTCCGTCTAGCTACGATAACATTTTTTAAAATGCTTTAATGATATGCTTAAAGGAAAAAGATCCTAATCTGATAAGCGATGTTATAGTATATATCATCATCTCTCTCTCTCTCTCTCTCTCTCTCTCTCTCTCTCTCTCTCTCTCTCTCTCTCTCTCTCTCTCTCTCTCTCTCTCTTTCTTTCTTCTCTCTCTCTCTCTCTCTCTCTCTCTCTCTCTCTCTCTCTCTCTCTCTCTCTCTTTCTTTCTCTATTAGTTTCTCCCTCCCTCTCCTTCCCTACTCTAATTATAGGGCACCCAATTACCTATAACACTTATATAATATATAATCTTAAAATTTGATTGTTCTTCATCGAATCATAAAATGACCACTAAAACGACGGCGTAAAAATGCTCATCAATACCCCACATTAAAAAAGGCACCATCCTTAAAGGGAGCTTCGTCATTTCACGAGACAAAAGTGTTTCAAAGTATTTTCTCATCTTCGCTGCCGGAAGCTTTTCGTTGTCGCAAGAAAGGAAGTTAAAAAAAATCGAAAGAGAAAAAAAGCCATTGCCACTTTTATGAGATTCTTTGAAGTCGGCATTACAAGTTTTTAATTTTCCTTGATGCTAAAAACCGCACGGATGTTCATAAGGAGGATGTATAATCAGAGAAAGAGAGGGGAAAAAAAGAAGACATTTAATTAATTTCAAGTTTTCTTACTTATGGTTAAGATATTATTTTCGACGTTGTTTTCATTGTGTTCTCGGTGTTTCTCCTTTTGGACAGAAAAAGGAACCACTCTCATTTGCAATTGATCGTGACGTTTAATCACTTTGCAACTGATATTGTTTCGACGTCCCTGCAACATTTAATCAAAGGCTTTTTTGCGGTTGGAATTGTTTGCTTATTAAATATTTTCAGATGATGGGCATATCTAATTTCATATTTGTCGTTAAAAAGTAAATACATGTGTAGTTGCATGAATGCTCATTATATTTTGCTGGGATGAATATGTATAAATAAGGCAGAGAGTGAGAGAGAGAGGGGGGGAGGAGGGAGAAGGGAGGGAGGAGAAGGAGAGAGAGCGAGAGGGGGATAGAGAGAGAGAGAGAGAGAGAGAGAGAGAGAGAGAGAGAGAGAGAGAGAGAGAGAGAGAGAGAGAGAGAGAGAGAGAGAGAGAGAGAGAGAGAGAGAGAGAGAGAGAGAGAGAGAGAGAGAGAGAGAGAGAGAGAGAGAGAGAGAGAGAGAGAGAGAGAGAGAGAGAGAGAGAGAGAGAGAGAGAGAGAGAGAGAGAGAGAGAGAGAGAGAGAGAGAGAGAGAGAGAGAGAGAGAGAGAGAGAGAGAGAGAGAGAGAGAGAGAAACAGAGGGGGGGGGGGGGAAAGAGACAGACAGAGTGACACATAAAGAGGCAGACAAACAGACAGATAGGAGAGAGAAACAAAAATAAACAGAAACAGAAATTAAAGGGTAAAGAGAGAGAGAGAGAGACAGACACAGAAGAAAAAGAAAAACGTACAGCGAAGAAGGAGAAAACGCTGAAGATAACAGCATTCCTTAATTTTCCAGTGAATCGCCTGCGTGCTTTGTTCCCCTCGTCTCCCTTTTCAACACAGCCGGTTCTCTCCTTTAAGACGATTGCTTCCAAGGCGGAGCGACATGAAGAGTCCAAAGGCTAGTCTTTGATCTGCCGAGCCAACGGGTCTGAGTGTGAGGATTCAAGGATATGACAGATGCCTTTTAATGTTTGTGTTTATTTGAGAATTCAAGGCTCGTTCCGGCGAATGGCTGTGCATACGTGCGCGCCTGTGATTATGAGGATAACGAAAATGATAGTTATAGTTTCGTTATCAACCATAATAAGGAGGATAAAAAATACAATAAGATGATTATAATGAATATGATTATGATTATGATGAATATGATTATGATTATAATGATGTTGATAATAATAATAATAATTATGATTATAATAACAGTGAGGATAATAATAGTAATAATGATAATAATGATAACAATAATAACAATAATGATAATAATGACAATAATGATAGTAAACAAAAAATGCTGGGTTCAAAAGGAACACAAGAGTACAAGCCAATCCTCCATCACCAATAAAAAAAATAAAATAGTAACAAGAAAATAGCGAAAAAAAAGTCCGTAATTGGCGCTTGCTCGTCCGTTTACTCGCCCGTGTCCGTTTTCTCGTCCTTGTCCGTTTCTGGTCGAGTGTCAGGATTAGCGGTCCTGTGTTGTCCAGGCTTCAACAGCGCGAGAGACACCGAGCCCCGGAACCCAACTCGTATCTCTTTCAATTGTCTTGTAGGAAGTGTGTTGAGGTGGAAGGAAGGCCTTGTTTCAGCTGGGATTTGTCTTATATTTCTTTGTCTTCTTCTTCTGCCTTATTTATTTATTGTTTAAGTGCGATATTTTTTGCTGGTGCACTTTATATATATATATATATATATATATATGTATATATATATATATATATATATATATATATATATATATATATATAGAGAGAGAGAGAGAGAGAGAGAGAGAGAGAGAGAGAGGGGGGCATATGTGTTCTGTGAGGTATTTATCACAAGACCTTGTACCTAATGTATCTAATTTCTTTCTTTCTTTCTTTCTTTCTTTCTTATTGATGAACACATATCAATGGGCAAGAGAAACGCCGAAAATTTACACTAAAGATATATATCAATTACGTGCTCCAGTTTTGGAGAGGAAATCAACGGCGAATAAACCCTTTAGAGCACTGCTTGAAGGGGCCAGGGAACTAATTTGACAGGAAATTCCACTAAGGAAAATGTACTCTTCAAAACATCGGGAAAGTAGTAGTAGTTGTAGTAGTAGTAGTAGTAGTAGAAGTAGTAGTAGTAGTAGTAGTAGTAGTTGGAGTAGTAGTGATAGTAGTAATAGTAGTAGTAGTAGTTGTAGTAGTAGTGGTGGTGGTGGTATGGTTGATAACAGTAAGGGTTATGCTGATAATGATGTTAATAGCATGTTAACAGTGATGACAATGGTAAATGCAATGATAATGACAATGATGAATAAGTTAATCATAGTTATTATAATGATAATAACGGTAATAATAACGATATTAATAACATTAATAATATAAATAATAATGGTAATGATAAGGATAATAATAATGATTTTGATAACAATAGTAATAATATAATAATAAAGATAATAACAATAATCATAATAATAGCAGTAATAATAATACTGATAATGATGATAATAATAATAATAATAAAAATAATAATAATAATAATTGAAATGATAAATAATAATGGAAATGATAATAATAATAATAATAATACTAATAATGATAATAATAACAACAATAATGATAATAATAACCATAATAATAATAATAATAATAATAATAATAATAATAATGGAAATGATAATAATAATAATAAGAAGTAGGATAATGATAATTACAACAACAATAATAATGATAATTGTAATAATAATAATAATAGTAATAATAGTAATAATGATAATAATAATAATAATAATAATAATAATAATAATAATAATAATAATAATAATAATAAGGGTGATGATGATGATGGTAGTAACAGTAATCATAATAATGCTATTGATACTTTAAAGTACTAGATATTATGAGCATAACAACAATGCTTATAAAGAAAAAAAAAAACAATATTAAGAATTGAGAATATCCGATATCGAAATACTGAAGAAAAAAATATATTTAAAGATAAAGAATGAAAATATTAAAAATATCAGTAGATATTCAATAAAAAAGTAAACAAACAAATATATTAGAACGAATTGCAAAGAATAATAAGAAATACTACAAAAATAGAATTACCATAAAAACAAGATAATACTAAATGAGACATAGAGTTATGATAATAATAGTATTAATAATAGTAATAATAGTAATAATAACAATAATAATAATTATTATTATAATAATAATGATGATAATATTGATAATAACAACAATAAAAGGACTATAAGAAAAAAAAAACAGTAACCCAGTGAGTGCTTCGCCGTCCCAATCCCATAAGGACTATTTGCGCGTCTTAAAGCACAGGAGATAATCCCTTATCGGCCTTTCGACAGAGTCCTTCGCTCGCGCAGTTCCAAGGGCGTCTGTCTCGTGTTATCTTTGTTTTCCAACTTCGGTTCGAGACCAAGTTTTTGGAGGTTTTCTAAAAAGTGGTTTCCTTCTGGGGCGAAGAAGCTGCTTCTAAAAGCCAGGTAACTCGTAGTATGTTTTATTCAGGTCTGTATTGTTTTTCTTGTGAGAGATGTTGGAGAGCTTTCCTTTCTTTAACGTTGTGGATGTTTTAATACGTTTGTGTTTGATTTATATTCAATGTTTTTTGTTAAGATTGCAATCGGAATTTTGATCGTTAATTCACATGTTTGAGTTTATATTTCTTTCTCTTATATTCTTTCAGTACGTAATGTAACTTACAAAAGAAAGAGAGAATAAATCGTCGTCTATAATTTCTTAGAATGAATTTTACAAACAATAACACTGAACATCTATTATGTAACTCATGCATAGAGGAGATATAAATCAATCAGTCAAGTCTTCTTAGACATATCTATGAATAAGTATGCAAGTTTGCTTATGATTTTAGTTTATACGATCGAAAATATATTTATATATATTTGCATATATAATAAGAAAAGTATTTGCATGAACGCAAAAGTAAAGACTATGATATAAACACACAATATGATAATATCCCATTGCTTTAACACAAACACCAATCCCTTCATATTTCTCCATCATTTTCTTTCTTTCTCTCCTCCACGAAAAAAAATAATAATAATAAAAAAAAGTCTTGTAATCATATTCTTTTTGAAATATATATATTAATTCGTGTGAGTTTACGCTCTTCCTCTCGAAGCTAAAATTCCCGTCAGAAATTGTATTAACAAGTGTTTGTTCATCTCGCGCCTGACGGGCAGCTATCGGCTCTATCACTTCGGCAAACTTCGGCAAAGATATTCAGTTATGACAGGAGACTCAGAGTAAAAGGAAGGAATAAATAGATGGAGGAATAGATAGATGAGAGAGAGGGGGAGAGAAAAGGAGGGAGAGGAGGATGAGAGAGAGAGAGAGAGAGAGAGAGAGAGAGAGAGAGAGAGAGAGAGGAGGGGGTAGGGGGTACAGAAGGAGAGAGATGGAAGAAGGGGGAGGGAAAGAGGGAGAGGGAGAGCGGGGAAGAGAGAGAGGGGGGGGTAGAGAGAGAGAGAAAGAGAATGAGAGAGAGAGAGAGAGAGAAAAGGGGGGGGGGGGGGGGGGGAGTAAGATGATTGATAAAGTTGATATGACACACATATGCATACATGCATATATACATGCACACAAGCATACACCCACACATACACACACACAAGATAGAGAAAGACATATAACAGAAAAAAAAAAACAGACAGACCGACAGAGAGAGCCATCTGAATATCATCGCCTGAAGTGAATGGTATTCTTACTCGTAAAATCCAAGGTTTGCAGTTTGTTAGTCTGACTAATGTGGTGAGACTTGAGACATTTTTCCAAAGAAGTTTCCCGTTTTTTATTTTTTTTTTTTTCCGAGCATCGAACTTCTCTTTAATCTTATTTGTTTTCCTTCTTTCAAGGAAACCGTTTTCGTTTGTTTTTTTTCGTTTTCCCTTTCTGCTCCTTTCTCTTCGTCTTCTTCACCTCCCATTCTTCTTGACAGCCAATTTATCCCCTTTCTACTCGTCCTCTTTTATCACTGCAGGTCTTTATTTTCAGTTTCTTCCCTCCCGTGCCCTTCCCTTGGTTCTTTTCATTTTCCCCATTTCCTCTTCCTCTTGCTCTTTTTGCATTGCCTACCTTTGTCCCTCCTCTTCCCGCCTCCACCCCCTCCCCCCCTGTACCTCCTATTCCTTCTTTTCCGCTTCTCCTTTCTCTCTGACTACTTCTTCCCCTTCCCCTTCCTTTCCCCTTCCCCATCCCCTTCCCCTTCCCCTTCCCCTTCCCCCACCTCCTATCCCCGAGGCCCCTCACGCCGCAGATGAGGTTGGTGGGGCGCCCTTTCCTTCCTGATTCTCTTCTCTCTCTCATTCAACCCTTCTCTTCCTCTTCCTCTTCCCCTTCCCCTCTCCTTCCCCTTCCCCATCCCCTTCCCGTCCCCCTTCCCTTTCCCTTCCCCCTTCCCCTTCCCTTCCCCATCCCCTTCCCCATCCCCTCCCCCTTCCCCTTCCCCATCCCCTTCCCCTTCCCCTTCCTCTTCCCCTTCCTTTCCCCT
>NC_061822.1:24982474-24987474 GCF_019202785.1 Penaeus chinensis
TACCCCTTCTTCCATTTACTCCTCTCTGCCTCCCCCTCCTTAACTCTCCCTCTCCTTCCCTTTCCCCCTCCCCCCTCCCTCCTCCCCTCCTGCCTCCCCCTCCTCCCCTCCTCCCCTCCGCATTTTCCAATATATTCCCTCATATATTTTTCTCGAGTTAACCTAGCGCAAAATTCTGTACAGCTGTAGCGCTAAATGTATTTTGTAGATGTATTGTTTAATAAATGTACATCGTAGATGTATTATGCAGTGGACATATGTTGTAAATTCAATGTGTGTTAAATGAATTTTGTAGCAGTATTTATATAGAATTTTGGAGATATAATGACTTTTGTAGTAGTCGTTGTAGTGGAAATATTTTATGGAAAAATTGTGAAGTAGATGGATTTTCTAGTAGTAGTAGTAGTAGTTGTTGTTATTGTTTCTTCAGTCGTAGTCTTAGTAGTAGTTATGGTAGAAGCAATTGTAGTAGTAATAATAACAATGGTAGTTGCAGTAACTTTTGCATTAATAGTAGAAGTAGTAAAAGTAGCAGAACTGGAAGAAGGAGCAGCAGCAGTAGTAACAGATGTATTCTTGAGATGAATTATACAGCAGATGTAATTTGTTCTTTGCTTTTCTCTTGTGTTTATGAAGGGTGATACTTTCCCGCCAGTAGAGACTAATTTTGGCCTTGGAGTCTTGTTGAGGCGAGTGAGATAAAACTCATGCTAAAGGAATTTTGTAGGGTAGGGTAGAGAGCGGGGAGCGATTGAGGAGAAGGGCAGGAAAGGGGGAGAGGGAGTAAGAAAATGAGAGTGAGATAAATTGGTGAGAGAGAGAGGGAGAGAGGGAGAGACAGAGAGAGATAGAGGAGGGGGGAGAAGGAAAGACAGGTTGAGAAAAAACAGGCAGACAGACATACAGAATGATTAACGGACAGACAAACAGAGAAGAAGAGAGAAAGAGAGAGGGAAACGCTTACGAGACACATGGCGTATATTTTGATATGCTAAACTGACGCAGATTTTCCAATCAAAGTTTTTATTGCCTCTCCCTCGCAACATAACACCATTCTGCAACACATATTCTTCTGGACGTAAGGAAAGAAACTTTTCAAGGAACGGCAATATAACAGCGGAGGGCCAAAAAAAATAAAGTGGGAAACCCATTCAGAAACGAACATTTTCTCAAGAGTTCCAAAGTTTGGAAGGCATTTTTCTTGCTCGTGTTTATATTGCAGTATCAGCCTCATATCTCTCCCGAAAACGAGTGTTATCCTCTACTGTGTCTTAGTGTGTTTTTTTTTTTTTTTCACAAAGATATTTACCTAAGTCTAAATCACATGCAGCTATTCGCAAGTTTATTAAGTTTAGAAGTAGATGTATACGTGGACATACAAACAGCACTGATGATGAAGTAATTTCATTTTGAGTAAATCTCGTCTTGATACCATGGTTTTAGCGCGTTTAAACTGAATGATGATGATGATGACGAGGAGGAAGATGAAGAGATATAAGGAGTTAGAGAGAGGAGGTAAGTGAAAAGGAGAAACAGAGAGAGAGAGAGAGCGAGAGTGAGAGAGAGAGAGACAGAGACATAGAGACAGAGACAGATACAGAGACTTAGATTGAGAGAGAAAAAGGAGACATAAAGACAGACAGACAGGCATACAAAGACAAGATAGACAAACAAAGACACACACAAATCAAAAAGACTAACAACAGACTAAGCAAAATAGAAAAAGAAATTATTAAGACCCTGAGCCTCTTTATCTATCGACCTGAATGTCCCCTTGAGGAGCTGATTTCCCTTGAGGCCAAACCTGCACACGTGGGAAAGGCATATTCTTATAGCGTTGTGGCTGACTGATAAAGCCACTGCAGGGAACCCTCCTCCTCCTCCTGCTGCAGGTCGCTTAGGAATACAACGATGGGAATAAAGTCACGTGGGAAGTAATGTTTTGAAAGGATTAGCTTACTGATTCGTTGTTAATGGATGGGGCTTAGAATCCACGATATAAATATCTTCGACAAAACAGTAGTATAAAGTAAAGAATTATAATAGGAGTACTGTAGTTGATGTTAATAATAATGATAGAAATGATCATATCGATAATAATGATGGTGATGAAGAGGATGATAATGATGATGATGATGATGATGATGATGATGATGATGATGATGATGATGATGATGATGATGATGATGATGATGATGATGATGATGGTGGTGGCGATGATGATGATGATGATGATGATGGTGATACTACTATTAATAATGATGATGATGATAATATTGACAGTAATGACGATGTTGATGAATTTGACACATAACTAAACGAACAAACTGAGAATAATATCAGACAGAGATGTATTATTTTTACACATATAATAATAGACAAAATAAAATATGCCTGAAATAAGTTAGATATGCATTGCATGCAAAACGCAGTAATATGACTGGGAAAAGACCAGCTTGAGAGAGTAGACGAGAATTTCAATATCAGGCTCGATTTCATCTTCAAGTCTAGGACGAAAGAGAGGAGAAAGGAGGAAGCATTTAAGAAGCCGAGCAAGGAAGGAAGGGAGGAAGATAACGGTGCAAGTAAGGGGAAAAGGAGAAGGGGAGACAAGAAGGACAGGCCAGGCGAGGAAGGGAAATCCCACTGTTCGAATCCATTAATAAGGACAAAGAATCAGAATCAGGATGAAGCAAAATCCTTAACTCTCTTCTCTTCTGCTGTTTCCCTCTCTTCTTTTTTCTCTCTCTCTCTCTCTCTTCCTTCTCGTTTTTCTCTTTCTGCAATGCTTCTTCTCACCCCTCAGGCTGGAAGATCATACATATAATTTGATATCGAGAGTGGCGCGTTATTTTTGAATACAGTTGTTCAGGTTATAATGTTGTCAATAGAAACCAGCAGGTGATTTCTGGGATGAACCTCCTTCCACTAACAAAAAAATGCTAGATTCTTCTATTCGTTGCATCTCATATTCTTCTTGTATTACCTTCTACAGTGCTTATTTTGTCCTCTGTCTTCATGTCTGGTATCGAGTGCGATTTCAAATTCTCATAGCATTTTCCAAGTAAAAGTTCTGTCTTCTTGTTTCTATTATCATCTCAACACTTTCGAACGCCCTTACTATGAAATACAAGCAATGCAAATCATTCTGGAGAGTGAAAGGTCGCTGAGATTGCTGGAGCCAAATTTACCGCACTATATTCTGTTAATGATTAAGTAGGCAAAACCGTTACCTCGGTGTCGTATTTTCTCTCTCCTTCTCCCTCGAGAAAATTGGAAGCAAGCGACTAGTGACTACAAAATTGCAGTTATGATTTTTTTGGATTTTAATATTTATGTTTTTTTTTTTTAAGTCACTGGTTACTTTATCTTCTCGAAAAAAAAGAAAAGAAAAAAAAAGATAAGGGTGGCAAAGTTCTGATACATTTCGAGTGAATTTCCAAGGCAAGACTTTTCAATAACTCTACGGATATTTCCCAGACTGTTTCAGTTACTCGGAAGGTCTGTGGAATCACTTCATCGGGACAAATTTTGGGATGTATTACGTGGTATGTAAGTGTGCTTTAAAATTACAATTACAAAATCAGTTCTCAAAGTACATTTTTAAAAAGGTCATGGTTTAAAATTACATATTCACGGATTGCACACCACGAACTGCATTAACTCTAAGAACATTTTCCAAAACATTTCAGTTATTCATATCACTGTAAAATTATTAATTCACCAATACAAAATTTGAAATGTTAATATTAAAGTTCTTTGCGTATTTCTTACATATATCAATACTTTAACTGTAAAATTAATTTATAAATAATATTGCTTGTAAATAATAGTTCAGCCTAATATGCCTAGGGCTTTCACTACGTCATTCTATCTGGTAATTAGCATACTTTTTAAGGAATGTAGATAAAGAAATAACACAGTTCAAAAGAAATAAGAGCAACTATAATGAAAATTACAGTAATGATAAGGAAAACAATACTGATGCTGATAACATAGTTATAATGACGTAATGAAAGTAGCATAAATTTTGATAGTAGTAATGATGAAGAACATATTAAAAGCAATAATGATAGATAATTAAATAATAGCCCTATCTCTCTCTCTCTCTCTCTCTACATCCCTTCCTCCCTCCCTCCCTCTCTTCTCCTACTTCCTTCCCTCCCTCCCTCTCTCCTCCTCCACCTCTCTCCCTCCCTCCCTCCCTCCCTCCCTCCCTCTCTCCTCCTCCCTCCCTCTCTCCCTCCCTCCCTCCCTCCCTCCCTCTCTCTCCCTCTATTTCCCCTTCCTCCCTCCCTCTCTTCCCCTTCCCTCTCTCTCAGAAACAGACAAATATCTAAACAACTAAAGACAAAGCCCCAGCGTTACCCAGGCACCAGGCTTCCCTTGCGACGCTGTCAGCAACCTCCCTTGAAGACCTGAAGCCCACGATCCGAGGGGAAGCAGCGCAGCATTTGGTCTTTATAGCCATCATTGGGTCGGGAAGCGAGCATTAAAGTCCGTTCTGTGCCGGACGAAGATTCAAGAATAAAGTCTTTACGGTCTACTTTCCCGTTCGCTGTGATGTAGTGTAGATATAGAGGAGAGAGGGTGGGTGTTGTGGCGGGTAGAATGTTAAGTGTAGATGCAAGGGTGTGTGGGTGTGCTCTGTTAGTTTTTCTTTGCTTTTCCTGTTCTCTCTATGTCTCTCTCTCTCTCTTCTTCTGTTTCTTATTCCGCTTACTATCATTATTATTATTCTCATTCTTATTCTTCTTCAGTAAGTTATTTCCCTTATTGCTCAAATGTTCAATATTGTTTATTTCATCTTATCTATCAATTTGTATACATATTTTACCAATACTTTTATCTTCTTCTTCGTCTTCTTTTCCAGAAAAATCTAAATCACATTAATCTGACTGATTCTAATTATGTATCTCCCATGTTTATCTAAACTTTACCACAGCGGAAGAAATGAGAGGAAAAATCCGAGGTTCTTCCGCCTGATGGAAGATTATCAC
>NC_061822.1:24997474-24999974 GCF_019202785.1 Penaeus chinensis
AAGAGGAGCAAGGACACAGGTAGGATCAAAGAGAGAGAGAGGAGAGGGAAAGAGGGAGGCAGACAGAGAGCGAAGGAGAGGGGGAGTAAAGCAAGGACACAGGAAGCGGGAAGGGAGAAGTTGGCCCAGAGACAGGCAGAGGGGTGAGAGAGGGGGGGGGGGCAGGGATGGGGTAGAAGAAGGAAGGAGGGAGGCAGAGATAGGGGTGAGTGAGGGAGGGGGCGGGCAGAGTTGTGGGAAAGGGAGGGACGGAGGAGGCAGAGAGAGAGAGGGGGGCGGGGGGGGGGGGGGGGAGAGAGGGGCAAGGGGCGGGCAGAGTTAGGGGAAAGGGAGGGACAGAGGAGGCAGAGAGAGAGAGGGGGAGGGAGGTAGGGGGGAGGAGGCAGGAAGGGTGGAGGCAGACATCAGCTTCCCGTCACGTCAACCTTTTGCAAATAACTCTTATCACTTCGGCAAACGTCGCGGCAATACGCGGAACTGTCGGCAGCGTTTTTGGTGATGACTTTCCGTGTCTTCTGATGCGGGACACAATACGTCAGGCAGAAAAGGGCCTCTCGATCTGGACTAAAAATTGAAGGCAGAAGTTCGCTCTCTCTCTCTTTCTCTCTCTCTCTCTCTCTGTATGTATGTATTTATGTATCTATCTATCTGTTTATCTATCTCTATCACTCTTTCTCTTTCTAATTCTCTCTCTCTCTCTCTCTCTTTCTCTCTCTCTCTCTCTCTCTCTCTCTCTCTCTCTCTCTCTCTCTCTCTCTCTCTCTCTCTCTCTCTCTCTCTCTCTCTCTCTCTCTCTCTCTCCTCTTCTATCCAATGGAAGGCAGCAGAATCCAAGGTGCCTTTGAGATTAACACTTGACACCTTGAGCGTCCGGCTCCTATCACTGAGTGGCAGGTGATAGGAGGTGAAATCTTTGAGGTATTTTTTCACGATTTTTTAACACTTATATTCACACGAATAATAAAAGGAATAATAAAAGCTCACTAAAGGAAAACCTACGCTAGTATCAACACACACACACGCACCATCTGCTCACATACGCATACACATAAATCACCTCCATCCTCTTCACATACATAAATATCCACACTGAACTACCGCACACACGCACACGCACACACAAATCCACACACCCTCCCCCCACCCCGCCCCACTTTTCCCCTCCCCAACCCTCTCCCCCTCCCCCTCCCCAACCCCGCCCCACCTTTCCCCTCCCCAACCCTCTCCCCCTCCCCTCCCCAACCCCGCCCCCCCTTTCCCCTCCCCAACCCTCTCCCCCTCCCCCTCCCCAACCCCGCCCCACCTTTCCCCCCCCATCCCTCTCCCCCTCCCCCTCCCCAACCCTAACCCCGCCCCTTCCACACACACTCCTCCCCGCCTGCAACGCCCCAGACACTGCGACCCCCAAGGACCTCCAAGTGAAGCGTGCTCTCGCGCAGGATCGATTTCCTCTCGAGAAACACCTTCGTTCACACTTATCCCGGGGACTAATTGCTGCACTTCTGAACTCGGTCATGTTGTTGTTGTTGTTGCTGTTAGCGTTGTTGTTAATGCTCCTTCGTTACTGTTGGTGCTGCTGATATTATGTTGATGGTACTATTGTTATTTTATTATCATACCTTTGAAATTGGTCTTTCACATGTTATTGTTGTTGTTGTTAGAATTGTTGTTAGTGCCGTTTTGTTGAATGTTGTTACTGTTATTATTATTGATGGTACTTTTGAACTCGGTCCTTGACATGTTGTAGTCGTTGTTATGACTAGCATTGTTGTTACTGTTGCTGCTGTCCTTGTTTTTATTACTGGTACTATTGCTTTTTTATTCTCATTGTACTTCTTAAATCGCGTTGTTGCCGTTTCATGAGTATGGTTGGTGTTGGTGTTATTATTACACTGTCGTTGTTGCTGTTGTTCTTGTTGTAATAATTATAATCAATATTATTATTATTATTATCATCATTATATTATTATTATTATCATCAATATATTATTATTATTATTATTATCATTTTTGTCATTGTTAATGTTATTATTATTATTATTATTGCTATTATTATTATTATTATTATTATTATTATTATTATTATTATCATTATTATTATTATTATTATTACTATTATCATCATTATCTTTATTATTACTATCATTATCATAATTTTCATTATCATTACCATTTAAATAATTTTCGTTTAGTTTTTGTTATTATCATTAATATTAGTAATATTAGTACTGTCACTATCATTATTATTATATCTGTTATCAAACACACACATATATATATATATATATATATATATTTGTGTATGTGTGTGTGTATGTGTGTGTGTGTGTGAGTGTCTGTGTGTGTGAATGTGAATGTGTGTGTGTGAGTGTGTGTGTGTGTGTGTGTGTGTGTGTTTATGTGTGTGTGTTTTTTCATATGTGTGTGTGTGTGTGTGTGTTTATGTGTGTGTGTGTTTATGTGTGTGTGTGTTTATGTGTGCGTGTGTGTTTATGTGTGT
>NC_061822.1:25044974-25047474 GCF_019202785.1 Penaeus chinensis
CATTAGCGCCCTCCATGACGGCAGAATGGATAACAGCGTCACGTATGTACAAGATGAAGAGGCTCATGTAATATTATGATTCCTGGTTTCACATGTACATTTAAGTGTCTGGACTAAGTAAATACGTGTTCAAAGTGTCGAAATAAGTAACCAAAAGGTACTTAATCATTATCCTTCAGGAATGTGTGTGTTCACTGTGTAAAGATGTAGGACTAAAATAGATATCAGCTATGCTCTTCTGTAACATTTAATCAAGCAAATATTTCCATTGTTTCTTTACCAGTTGTATGCCATCATTATTACTATTATCATTATCACCATCATCATTACTATTAGTAGTAATTGTATTAGCATTGATAATATTGGCAGTAGTATTAGTAGAAGTAGTAACGACAAAAGAAATACAAAAGTAACGACAAAAGGGATAATAGTAGTAGTAGTTGTAATAATAAAAATAACAATGATAATAATAATAGTTATTATTTTGATAACAATAGAATAATGATGATAATGATCATATGATGATGATGATGTAAACAATAATAATGATAATAATAGCAATGACAATAATAATGATAAAAGTAATAATAGTACTGATAGTAATAATAATAACAACAATGATAATGATAATAATAATAGTAATAATAATGATAATAATAATGACAATGATGACAGTGATGACAATGATAACGAGAATAATTAAAATAATGATAATGACAATGGTAACAATAATAATATTAATAATAATACTGATAATGATAACAATAACCATAATAATAATAGTACTGGTCGTAGTAGTAGTAGCAGTAGTAGTAATAATAATAATAATAATATGATAGTGATAATGATAATGATAATTTGCGAAGAAAATAAATGTAATAGATAGAATGATAACAATAATAATAATGCTAATAATTAGAAAATAATAATGATTATGATAATGATAACAAAAATATAAATAACAGTTATTGTAATAACAATGATAGTAATGATAATATAATGATAATAATAATAATAATAATAACAATAATAATAATAATAATATTTAAACAATAATGATAATGATAATAATAATGATGATGATAAAATAATAATAATGATAATGACAAGTCAAAGAAAAGTCAAGCAAAAGAAAACGAGATAGATATAAGGAAAAAAACTGATATACAACAATATGAAATCAAAATGTAAAGAAATGCAACGCAGAAGCAAAACATAATGATAACAAAAAGAATATATCAAAGGAAGAAGGAAAGAAAAACGTTAAAACAACGTGCGTGTAATCTGTAATCTCGCCCGGAGCCTGTGACGCGACGGGGAGAAAGCGCCCTCCCCCCCCCCCCCCCTTTCCCCTCTATCACAGGGTCACACAAGCGCACTTGTTGCTCTGCCCACGAACCCCAGACGAGGCGACGCCGAGGGAAGATAGACAGACGCGAGATTTCGATTTTCTCCTCGCCTGTATGTCTCTGTCTTTCTCTGTCTCTCTCTCTCTCCCTCTCTTTCTCTCTCTCTCGCTTTCTCTCTCTCTCTCTTTCTCTCTCTCTCTCTCTCCTCTTTTCCTTCTATAAAATTGTTGAGAAGTGAAGGAAGTGGCGATGTGGCCTTCAGAGTTTGATATTGATGTCACGGAATATGTGTGAGTTTTTCTTCTTCTTCTATTTCTCCTTTCCTCTTTTTTTTTTCTTTTTTTTTTTGAATAAGATAATATGGGAAAAGGGATATGAGTAATTTTGGGGAGAGACAGACAGACAGACAGACAGAAAGAAAGAGAGGGAGAGAGAGAGAGAGAGAGAGAGAGAGAGAGAGTTTGATATTGATGTCACGGAATATGTGTGAGTTTTTCTTCTTCTTCTTTTTCTCCTTTCCTCTTTTGTTTTCATTTATTTGAATAAGATAATATGGGAAAAGAGATATGAGTAATTTTGGGGAGAGACAGACAGACAGACAGACAGACAGAAAGAAAGAGAGGGAGAGAGAGAGAGAGAGAGAGAGAGAGAGAGAGAGAGAGAGAGAGAGAGAGAGAGAGAGAGAGAGAGAGAGAGAGAGAGAGAGAGAAAAGAAAGAGAGAGAGAGAGAGAGAGAGAGAGAGAGAGAGAGAGAGAGACAGAGAGAGACAGAGAGACACAGACATACAGACAGACAGATAGATAGATAGATAGAGAGAGAGAGAGAGAGAGCGAGAGAGAGAGAGACACAGACATACAGACAGACAGACAACTAGAGAGAGAGAGAGAGTGAGAGAAGGGAAGATTGGAATACCAAAGAAAAAGAACAGATAAGATAAGTCACTTAACCACATGGGGAGCAGGATAAAAAATGCTACTTGATGCGAACAGTGAGAAAAAAACTTACACACGCAACCATGCACATCAATAGGCATCGTACTACACAAACAGACAGACAGAGACAGATACCGATAACTAAAAGAAAAGAATGAAAGAGACAAACAGAAAGACAGAAATACCGACAGACAGCCAAGATGCTTTTGTTTTTCTCC
>NC_061822.1:25059974-25062474 GCF_019202785.1 Penaeus chinensis
CTCTTTCTCTCTCTCTTTTTCTCTCTCTTTATCTCTCTCTCTCTCTCTCTCTCTCTCTCTCTCTCTCTCTCTCTCTCTCTCTCTCTCTCTCTCTCTCTCTCTCTCACTTTCCCTCTCTATCTCTCTCCCTCCCTCTCTCCCCCTCCCTCTCTCTCTCTCTCTCTCTCTCTCTCTCTCTCTCTCTCTCTCTCTCTCTCTCTCTCTCTCTCTCTCCCTGTCTCTCTCTCCCTCTCTATCTCTCTCCCTCCCTCCCTCCCTCTCTCTCTCTCTCTCTCTCTCTCTCTCTCTCTCTCTCTCTCTCTCTCTCTCTCTTTCTTTCTCTCTTATCAACACATAAATCAACATGCAAGCCTCATTGCTATCACTCGGGAAATCTCTCTCATTTTTCAGTGTTAATATCAATAATCATAATTATCTTTTGCATTAGAGTTTCATTGCTATTCGGAGATTAGAAAGAGACAGGTTTCATTATCGTCAAATACATATTAATCATACTAATGATGAAATCTATAAAGCATTACTTATCAATAGTCGATCTCGCTTTTAACTGTTATCATTATCGTTTTGATAATGATCATAATAGAAAAATTAATCCACAATGATTTATTCTTCATCAGAACGGCATTAACAGTGAGTTCGTGCAAAGTGCAAATGTTATGCAGAAAATACATTTTTTTTCTGCCTGTGTATGTATTCGTCCGTCTATTTATCTCAATATATTTGTATGTATCTAAAAAAAAAATTATCTATCCATTTATCTATGTGTGTGTGTGAGAGAGAGAGAGAAAGAGAGAGAGAAAGAGAGAGAGAAAGAGAGAGGGTCTGAGTGTGTGTGTGTGATGGTGTGCGATGCTTATTGTGGTTGTGTGTAGTTGCGTGTGCGTGTGCCTATTTGTGTGTAACAGTTTTTTTCTCACTGTTTGCATCAAGTAGCATTTTTTATCCTGCTCCCCATGTGGTTAAGTGACTTATCTTGTCGCATGCAAAGTAGGGGGGGGGGGGGGAGGGGGGGAGCTTATTTTTTCCTTTTCTTTGGTATTCCTTTCTTCCTCGCTCTTTCTCTATCTATCTATCTATCTAGTTAGCTAGCTGTCTGATTTATAACTCTGTATTTGTCTGTCTGTCTGTCTGTCTGTCTGTCTGTCTGTCTGTCTGTCTGTCTGCCTGACTGCCTGCCTGTATCTCTATCTCTCTCTCTCTCTCTCTCTCTCTCTCTCTCTCTATATATATATATATATATATATATATATATATATTTATATATTTATATACATATATTAGTATGGTCATTATATATATATTTATCATATATTCCACTCAGCCAACTCATCTCTCTTCCTCCCTTCCCCTCCCTTTCCCTCCTTCCCCCTTAACATTTTCGGAAATTTACACACTATTTTTTTTTTTTTTTTTTTTTTTTTTTTTGCCGAAGCTTAACGACGCTCCATTTTTTCGGCGCACAAGGGAGCTGCCAAAGCAATCAAGCAGCTAATGTATTAAATCTCCTCATTTGCATATTTTTGCAACAACAGATGTACTTCCCACAAATTTTTCATCATTCTTTGGATCATTATTTCTATCAAAATCATTGTCATTATTATCTTCATTATTATCATTATCAGTAGTGCCGTCACTATTATCACCATTATTCTTATTTTCATTCCTATTGTTATTACTATCATTACTATTATAATCATCCTCCCCTTTTATCACTGTTGTATTTGTTGTTGTTGTTTTTTTTCCTACGACTGCTGCTACTACGAATACTACAACTTTATATCATATTTTATCATCATCATCCTTCTTACTATCACTATTAACTAATATTGTTATCGTTGTCATCCCTTTATTATCATTGTTATTGTTGTTATTATTATCATTATTGTTAGTGTCATTATAATTATTATCATTATCATTATTATCACTTTCATTATCATTATCAGAATTATTAATATCATTGTTATCATTATCATTCCCATTGGCAATGTCATTATCGTCTTTATTGTTCTTACCATTAACGTTCCTTCTGTTCTTATCATTATCATTCTCACTGATGTTATCATCATCATTATTGTCATTACCCTATTGCCATTATCATCCTTATTATAAGTATTATTTTCATTATTATTTTCGTTATTGTTATTGTTATAATTATCATTATTATTAATATTATTATTATTATTATTGTTATTATTACTATTATCATTGTTATTATTACTATTATTATCATTATTCTTATCCTTATTATTTCTATTATTACTATGATTAGTATCATTATTATTATTACTACTACTACTACTACTATTAGTATTATCATTATTATTAATATATTTTTTCAAATTATTATCATCATCATCTCATCAACCTTATCATTATCATTATCACTGTCATTATCATTATTATTTTTATCCTTATTACTATCGTTATTATTATCTTTATTTTCATTAATACAGTTATCATTATCACCCTTAGTATTACTATCATTATCATTATCATTATT
>NC_061822.1:25079974-25087474 GCF_019202785.1 Penaeus chinensis
AGGGCTTTAAACCCACTCCTTCCCCTGAAACCAAGGCAAAATGCACGGTCGTGGCAAAAAAGATCGACAAAACAATCCCGCCACGATCGTGTGAGGCCATTCAGGCGGAAATTACAGCCAAAAACGATGTCACTGTAGTTGACATTTACAAACCTCCTGAATCTCGGATCGTCAAGATCCGATGCTCATCGCCTGAAGAGGCACAGAAACTAATTTCTCGTGGGATCGTGATGTTTAACACATCCGTCCCCACCTATAACATAGAACCTGAGTGCTTCATTCAGATTGATCAATGCCTGAAGTGCTACAGATACAATCACAAAAAACACACATGTACACACGAACAAAGGTGCAGTCGTTGTGGCGAAGTTGGGCACTTCTTCGCCACTTGCAACAAGCCCACCAAATGTTGCAACTGTGAGGGGCAGCACGCCGCCGTCAGCGGGTCTTGCCCTACACGGAAAGAGATACTGAAGACGAAAAGACAAGCACTTAAACAAAACACCAACCCAACATACGCCTCAACAGTTCAACAACCCCTACAGACATCTACACCCATCACCACAAGACCTCCCACGATTCCCCCGAGAACCACAATGCCTCCCCCACCTCAGTTCCCCCAAACCAACACTCTCACACCTGACATTAACACTAAAATACAAACTATACTACACGTAGCTTTGATAGCTGCCAAATACAAAGCACAAAGATTCGCAGACATTGTCCCTGTACTCCTACAAAGAAACAACCTCCCTAACATTGTGATTCCCAGGGAAATCTTTGAAGATGAAGACCTATACATAGCTGAATATCACACACAAACAAATACAAACACCGAGGATAGACCGGCGACCACCACACAACCACAGCCCTCTACCTCCCGCACACACCTACTCCCACAACCACAACCACAACGCCAACCAAAACTAAGCTCACAACCAAATACTACAAAAAACACAAACGAACACAAACGCAAACTACCATCACCACTAAACACGCACAAGAAGAAAGACAAGAAAGACCCACTGCCCCCGGCGACCACCGCACCCCCTCGTGGTCACCATGACAACACCATTCTGGGGGACTCCGATAGCGAGGATAGCCTCCAAATCGACCTCCCTGAGGTCGAAGCGGGGGCTACCTCGCTAGCTGTTCTCCCCGTTGGGGGGAACCTCGGGGGACTAGGAAACATCGGGAATTGGTCCGCCGATTTCCGAGAATTCCACGTCTCCCTCTCTCAGGAGTCCCTCCCGGACCTCGAGGGGGACGGGGCTCGGACTCGTCCGCGGCCTCGGTTCCGGGAGCAGCAAACGCCACGAAAAGTGGGTCAGCGTCAGCTTGACCTACTTTAAATGGCGTGCTGACAATTAGATGAGCTGCCTCCCACGCCAAACTGCACCTGTTCAAAGCCCTTACACACCCTCCTCTCACACACACACGCACTCAGACCCACATTACATACAAATGCACACAAGCTACAGATCAATCAGAATAAAGCACCCACATGGATCTGTACTATGGGCTGGGGACGAGTTGTGTCGTCCCCACGATCACCTCACGATCACGAGAAATGCTTCTGTGCCTCTCCCTGGCGCAGGAGGCTATGTAAACAACAACTACAAACCTCGCGTTTTGGTTGCCCGTCTGGGTAGACCATGCCTTCTTCAGGAGAAGAAGGGCGGCCCTGGCCGCGATGTCTTCTCGCCAGACCGAGGCGATGAACAGGGGCCAGTTCCTGGCTTGGCAGCATCATCTTTTCCTTTGTGTGCTTCTCATACTTCCTTCACGTCTTTCACCCATCCTCCTCCCTTGTTTCGTTCGTATTTTTAATTCTTATACTTTTATAAAACTTAAGTTAAAAAAGCTTCGGCGCTTTTTACTATAAACTCGGCACCCGCGCTCCCCACAGCTCGGCCAATCACGCTCCGGCGCGATTGTTGCCGGGTCTCGCGAGCGCGGATGTCGAGCAGCGTAAATTTGCTGCCTATCCTTTTTTAAGCTTTCAATTTTACTTGTGTTCTTGTGTTACATTTTATTAATTTTTTTACGTTTTTTAGTTTTTTTACCATTCATGTTTTAATTCCCCTAGTTTATAAGTACTTTTTATGGTGGATGTTTTCTCCAAAACTCCCCCTTTTAATCTCCTAATTAAAATAACCCCTCTTAAGAGAGCCCTATCCCGTTTTTAACTCCCTTCCCCCACCCTCTCTCTCTCTTCCGTGCGTAACCTCAACCTCGCCCACGCCCCATCTCATCATCCTTCCATAGCGTAAGCGTCCCTCATCCTAATCCTTACCTCAATCTCACTGGTTTCGGATTTCCGACACGTGACATCTGCCGCCTGCACCCTGCCATGACCGCGGCTCCTTTGCCGTAAGGAGTGGCAACGCGCGAGTGGGGGAGGAGATGTCATGGCCAGTGTTGCTAATCCAGGCGTGGTGAGATCGCCAGAGCACGTCTCCCTGGAAGTCCTGCCGCCGAAAGAGAGAAATCTCTGCTCGACGCGGGCGTGGGAGATAGCCTCTGATTAGCGATCTCACTCGTATTTCACCCTCGCAGTCTCCCGGTTAGCCGAGGGCGCCACCGTTGCCATGGGCGAGAAGTCCGTGCACGGTGGGGCCCCGATGGCGCCTGGCAGGCCGCCCTCTCCGCTCCCAACCTCCCGTTAGCCGAGTGCGCGCCGCAGCCCGGGCATGTGGACTCGCCGACCCATGAGTTCGCTCATGCCAGGCGAATCCCGCCATGTCAGGGCCACGCGCGCACAGATGGCGCGGGGCCTCCCTCTCCAGCCTTTATCCTCCTTTCTGCCTCCCGGTCAGCTATGCCCCCCAACTTTTACCCCGCATGTTGGGTTAAGCCCCGACTCTTTTTTCTCTTACTAAATCATCTTTTCGATCCCCCCCTTTATCCTTCCCCTCTCCCGCCTTCTTTCCCCCCCGGTAACGGGTCTTTTCTTTTAACTTTTACCTTTACAGGTCAGTCTCATTCCTTTCAGAGAGTCTTGCCGATTGCTGCGGGTCAGGCTGGCCGGGTCCGCCTCCGGGCAGACCAAGCACTTAGCCTTACGAAGCCGTGTATCCCGTGTGTGTTGGTCCGAATCCTGGTTGTGAGCTGTGCTAACGTTGGCTATCACTGTTTAAGGCGTTAATGTATACCCTTTACATAACTGGTAGCAGCGGGGAGTTGTGTCCTTTTGGCACACAACAATGGACTCACAGCCTCCGATGGTCACCCGCTCGGACCAAATCGCTTCCATACACGCAAAAGTCTTCAGAGCCTGTTGTGAGTACATATTTGGGCCATTTTTCCTTTCTTTTATCTTCCCCATAAATGTGTTAAGCTGTATGTGCAGTTACGCTCGCGCTGGTTTTGTTAGGTTAAAGTGCTAATTGGCAGCAATGGTACGCTCTCCACTGCTGACCTCAGATGACATTACTGTGTGATCAACGGTATGGGTTCAAACAACAGGAATATCGTTCATTTATTACGTATTTGTTTAATTTTTCTCGTGATTAGAGAGTATATTGTTTAATTGCAACGAATTTAGCGCGTTCATGATTTTACAATTTTCATGAACATCATATGACTTTTCTTTCTCACTACCCATTTCCCGTCTTGACCTGACCTCCCGAGTGAAACATTTCAGTCACATTTGCTTGGGACAGCTGTGTGACCTGACCCCAGCTTTCACTCTGAGTGATTAACACGTGAAATGAATGTGAGAACCGCTGGCATTTCCTGTATATTGTTTTCGAGATTGTTACATTATAGGATAACGCGTAGCATCCGTTGCATGTTCATTGGTGACACGTTCTATCGGCGCTAGAGCGGAGCTTGTAACGCGAATTACTTACATAGCGCCAGGGATCTTCCCCTTATCATAGTGTCAGAATGCCTGATTACTTGGGGTTGCGTATATGCCTAAAGATCCGCGCTCCGACACGTTCGTTCGGAAACTTTTTGAGCCGGTGTGACCCGCGGTTACGTCCGTTGATTAATGTAGGACTAGGGTTTAAGCTAGAATTGAGATTCTCTTATTAATCACATCCCGCTCACCCCCTTGACGTCGCTGCCATGTTTGGGGTAAATCCCATCGAGTTGTGATTCATGATAAATAGCCGTAGAGCATTCAGTGCATGAGCGCCCATCACAGACTCGCAGATAGAGTGGGTTATTAATATTTTCCCAGCTCGTTTCGCTTCATAAAGTACGGCAAATTAGGGTACAGAGACCCCCCCCCCCGTCAACTGAAGTATGTATGCGCAGCTTGACATGTTACCTCGGCAGAATTTTTTTCCCCCGAGAAGATTCGTTCGCGAATTGTTTCACGTCACCATTCATTAGTGCGTCATTCTGTCGCATATCATTAAATGTTAAATTCAATTTAGTATTTGAAATAATTTTGTATTACTTCTATAACTTGTTTATTGCATTTGTGTAAAATGAACGTTAATTTCCGTGTTTGGCACCCCTGTCCGGTCTGTGTGAGGTCACTTTCACTCTCATTCTTCTCTGCGTTACGACAATTGGTTCCAGTAATTCCTTGCGGATGCCTTTGTCATTTCCCTTATATACCCTCCTGTCTATCAGAGACGGTTAGCAGTTCAAGCTAGGTCTATGCGGACCGCTGTTACCGTCTCTCTCTCCTAATTTTTTTTCCTTAACTTTGTGAAAGTAAAACACAAAATGAAAAAAAAAAAAAAAAAGAGAAGACGAAAATAACGAAAATTAAACCCATAAAAACTGCAAATTATATAAATAATCTGCTAGTGGCACTTAACATCCCCTCTCCTCTGTTGTCCTTCTTTTCTCTTACTATCTTGGCCCTTATGTGTACAATCTTGTTCACGATATCTGTCATAGGGAAATCGCCAGAAACCGAGAAAGACTAGGATAATTACGCCCGTCGATCCAGTGAAGGACCAGGAACTCGCCAGAGCAGGTACCAGTCGACCCATAAAGCTGTGAACTTGCCTGGACGCCGCAGATCCACTCAACCTTTAGGAGCTCGAAGAGGACACTTCCTGCCGGACGCCCGTGATCCTGACGAGGACAACGAGGACGTCAGAAGGACCTGGATGAGATCTGCAGAAACGTGCATTGGGCGAGTAAGCCGCCGAGTTAGGCCTGGTCGAGGACTACGAGGACGAATCCGAAGTCAAGGAGGACCTGTGCGAGACCTTCGAGGACGTATGGATGTCGAGGACGAACGGATTTACCAGGGACCAGGATGAAGACGATGACAGGGACGAGCAGCCACGAAGATGCATCAGGGACATTACACGCAAGAACGAAGTGTTTACAAGTCAAGAACCAGCCAGGTTGGGTCACCCTTGAGGCAAATATCAGACGCCTTGAGGGCAAGGTGTGAGTAGGTAGCCGAGCAATATAAGTATGTATAAATACCTTCCACGTCGCGTACAGAAGCACGTGTATGCGTGGCTTCACCGCAGGCGCCCCAACGTGCCCCACGCTCCCACACCAGTACTTAAGGGTCAGGATGACCCAGGTCAGTCTCATTCCTTTCAGAGAGTCTTGCCGATTGCTGCGGGTCAGGTTGGCCGGGTCCGCCTCCGGGCAGACCAAGCACTTAGCCTTACGAAGACTTGTATCCGTTTTAATATCTGTGTTGCTTACGCTTCTCAATAAAAGAGGTTAAGCCAACCGTCCGTTTAACTACCCCTGCTAAACCATATGTTTAAGGCGTGTCATTTAAATACCCTTTACAGTGTGTGTGTGTGTATATATATATATATATATATATATATATATATATATGTGTGTGTGTGTGCGTGTGTGTGTGTATGTGTATGTGTATGTTTGTACATATGCGCATATATATACAAATATCATTCCGCCAAATACGAACACCATCCCTGACAAGGCAACGCCGTCGGCTCCTCGCTAACTTTCAAGTATCTACCTACAGGGCTTATGAGTCAAAGTTCATGACCAGTACTTCATGTAAAGTAGACAAGTAATGCACAAGTACCTTTGGTGATTACACTTAATTTAATATTTTTCCCACGAGGGGCGTGGCTTGAGAATTTTCCTAATATTCATACTGAAAGACCTTAGAGCGCACGAAAAATAGCAACAACACGAGGGACTTTGTTTAAGTATAGAAGTCATTAAAACAATTCATAGAAAATGTGTTTATTTTCCCCGTATCCGTGTGTATTTGTTCTTGTATGTGTTTGTATGTTAGTCTGTGTGTGGTGTATATGTGTATAAGTGTGTATACTAAAACCTGTACATTGTTTATATATGTATTTTTTTTTTCGTATGTGAGCGTAACTGTACTTGCACGTGCCTGTATGTCTGTCTGTGCATTTTGCATGATTTGGAGCTCGTATCATATTACGTGACATGTTATCTTAGCAATCTTATGAATCTAAGACATCAAAAGAATATCAAAGCGAAATCGAGTTACAGAAAGAAAAAAAAAACGCATAATATCAAACAGGTATTGCATGTATCATACCGTAAATTAGATTATAGGTTCAATTTCATCTGCTCGCACACCAAATCAAAAAAGGGCTTCCCTGCGCCTCCGAAATGTAATGAAAAAGTTCACAAGTGAAAAGCGGTGTTATTGATATTCCAGGTTCAAATCAAAGAGACAAGCAATAATGAATTTATTTGATCTTATCTCGTGATGATAAGAATGAGGGAAATGGTAGTGATAAGATAACGATAGGTTTGTACTAATAACGATGATGATAAGATTGAATTATGATGATAACAATGGTAATAACAATGTGATAGTAGTAGTAGTGATGGCAGTTATGATAACAATAATAATGATAATAACAATAAAAATAATAATAATAATAATAATAATGATAATAATAATAATAATTATAAGAACAATAATATAATAAAAATTACTTTAATGATGATGATAATAATGGTGATAATAATGATAATGATGATAATAATAATAATATTAAGAAAAGTGATAATAGTTATAATGATAATAATATAATAATGATAATAATGATAATGATAATAGTAGTAGTAGTAGTAATAATAGTAATAATAACATTAATAATAGTAATAATGATAATAATAATAATGATAATAGTAGTAATAATGATAATAATAAAGGTAATAATAATAATAATAATAATAGTAATAATCATAATGATGATAACTATAATTACCATGAAAACAATGACAAAAACAAAGATAATATACTAATAGTAATAATAATAATAATAATAATAATAATAATAATAATAATAATAATATAATGATGATAATGGTAATAATTGTTATAATTATCACAATAATGCTGCTGCTGATGATGATGGTGATTAAGATAATAATAACAATAATAACAGTAACAATTATAATTATAATGCTAATAATAGTAAGAAAAATAATATTTATAATAATAATATTAATAATAATAATAATAATAATAATAATAATAATAATAATAATGATAATAATAATAATAATAATAACAACAATAACAATAATATTGATGTTGAT
>NC_061822.1:25097474-25099974 GCF_019202785.1 Penaeus chinensis
GGGAGGGAGAGACGGAGGCAGAAAGGTAGAGAAGAAAGGGAGGAAGGGGAGGAAGGGAGGGAGAGACGGAGGCAGAAAGGTAGAGAAAAAGGGAGGAAGGGAAAGAAGGGAGGGAGAGACGGAGGCAGAAAGGTAGAGAAAAAGGGAGGAAGGGAAGGAAGGGGGAGAGACGGAGGCAGAAAGGTAGAGAAAAAGGGAGGAAGGGGAAGGAAGGAGGAGAGACGGAGGCAGAAAGTAGAGAAGAAAGGGAGGAAGGGAAAGAAGGGAGGGAGAGACGGAGGCAGAAAGGTAGAGAAAAAGGGAAAGGGAGGAAGGGAGGAGAGACGGAGGCAGAAAGGTAGAGAAGAAAGGGAGGAAGGGAAAGAAGGGAGGGAGAGACGGAGGCAGAAGGTAGAGAAAAGGGAGGAAGGGAGAGACGAGCAGAAGGTAGAGAGAAAGGAGGAAGGGAAGGGAGGGAGAGACGGAGGCAGAAAGGTAGAGAAAAAGGGAGGAAGGGAAGGAAGGGAGGGGAGACGGAGGCAGAAAGGTAGAGAAGAAAGGGGGGAAGGGAAGAAGGGGGGAGAGACGGAGGAGAAAGTAGAGAAGAAAGGGAGGAAGGGAAAGAAGGGAGGGAGAGACGGAGGCAGAAATGTAGAGAAAAAGGGAGGAAGGGAAGGAAGGGAGGGAGAGACGGAGGCAGAAAGGTAGAGAAAAGGGAGGAAGGGGAGGAAGGGAGGGAGAGACGGAGGCAGAAAGGTAGAGAAGAAAGGGAGGAAGGGAGAGACGGAGGCAGAAAGGTAGAGAAGAAAGGGAGGAAGGGAAAGAAGGGAGGGAGAGGACGGAGGCAGAAAGGTAGAGAAAAAGGGAGGAAGGGAAGGAAGGGAGGGAGAGACGGAGGCAGAAAGGTAGAGAAGAAAGGGAGGAAGGGAAGGAAGGGAGGGAGAGACGGAGGCAGAAAGGTAGAGAAAAAGGGAGGAAGGGAAGGAAGGGAGGGAGAGAACGGAGGCAGAAAGGTAGAGAAGAAAGGGAGGAAGGGAAGGAAGGGAGGGAGGGGTAAGGGGCGGAGATCTCACGCACCCTCTTCCTATTTGTAGTCAATGCATCTAGATTGTGGCCGGAGTCACATGCACAATTTGAATCCAATACAGCTCGCAGGAGATTCCCGACCGAGGAAGAGGGAGGGAGGCAGTTGCAAGAAACCGTTTTTCCTTCTCTTTGGCTCTTTATTCGCCTTTTTTCTTACTTTATTTCTTTGTCTTTGTCTGTTTTGTATATTTTTGTATTATTTTTTTATTATTATTTTTGTCTAGTGTTCCTTTTTCCTGCTTATTTCTTTCATAGCTCGATGTTTAGAAATCCAGAATAAATTTCATGTGTAACTGAATTCAAACCCCCTTTCCATAATTTTGCATTATTTATTATTTACCATTTCTCTTATTTAGATTTGTCCATTCTTTCTGTTATTCCGTCTTTATCTAATTTCTCTTTTATTCCCTTTTTTTGTTCACATCTTTCTATAATCATTTCACCGAACTCCTCCTTTACTCAGTTCCTAAATTCCGAATCTGACTCTTTCATAAATTCCTTCACGCCGTTCTTCTCTTCGACGCCGCTCACCTGCTCCCTCTGCTGAGCTGGGTAAGAGTCCCCGTTGGAATATTCTGCCTTCAGTACTTTGTCTCCGTGATGTTAATGGAGAAATGTCTAGGCAAAGGAACGTGCTGCTTGGTAAAGAGGCTTTCTGTTTATTTGTTTGACTGTGTACTGGTCTGGGT
This sequence comes from Penaeus chinensis, assembly GCF_019202785.1. Lineage (NCBI taxonomy): Eukaryota > Metazoa > Arthropoda > Malacostraca > Decapoda > Penaeidae > Penaeus > Penaeus chinensis. The sequence continues at coordinate 25,099,229 of NC_061822.1, forward strand.
GTTTATTTGTCTTTGCTTTATTTGTCTGTCTTTATCTACGGCTGTCTGTAGCCGACTATCTGTCTGTGGAACTTTTTTTTTTTTTTTTGTGTATTTCTTTAATGTTTATTTTGCAACCTTTTTCTCTCTCTTTCTTCCTCTATCTTTATATTTCTTTCTTTCTCTTTCTCTTTCTCTCTCTCTCTCTCTCTCTCTCTCTCTCTCTCTCTCTCTCTCTCTCTCTCTCTCTCTCTCTCTCTCTCTCTTCCTCTCATTACTTTTATGCAAAAGCTTAAGGTAGTGTATTTCTTTTTCTTCTTCTTCTTCATCTCTTTGCCTGCCTTCCAACTGCAGGACGTATTGTCAAATAGCTGTCTTTTTCATGAGCTTGCATTTAAAAGAGTCTCTAGAACTTAGCTTGCACACGAATGAACAGTTTTGAAAAAGAAGAAAAGAAACTCAATATGTTTCGCCAAATTTCCTTGGAACTTAAATGTGTTTCCAAAGGGGGATAAAAAATGAATGTCCTAACTAGAGGCTTTTAGAATATGTAGTGCTGGGTTTTCGACACATAATAGTACAAATGTAAAACCTCTTGGGGAAAGGTATTGGCGAGAGAACATGGAAAAGGTTATATTTGAAAAGAAAAGTTTGATTTTCAGAAGAAATGTGTGAATGGGTGAGTGGATAGGGGTAACGACGCCATTATTATTGTCATTGTGGTTGTTGTTGTGGTTCTGTATGTTATTATTGTTATTTTTATTCTT
>NC_061822.1:25102474-25107474 GCF_019202785.1 Penaeus chinensis
TCAAAAGCCCGCCTTGCTTGCTGGGTACTGCGAGAGGAGGGACGAGGAAAAGGGGAGGGACGAAAATGCGCGTGTAAAAGGAAGTGAAAAATGAGAAGTGTGGGAGAAATACAATCCAAAATGTGCATTTGATGCTTTGACGAAATATTTTTGGGATTCATTTATGAGTCTGAATTAAATTGAAAAAAAAATAGTTATGGTGAAAATAACAAACATATAAGAAGAAAGGACAGGCACAGAAGTGACAAATAAATGGATAACCAAAAATAGAGTACGTTTCGAAACAAGAAAACAAATCACCGACGAAAGCAATACGTAAATAAACGGATAGACATGAAAACTGGTTAATAATCAAATGCTAAAGCAAAGAAAACACTAATAAAAGCCCAAGAAACCGAAAATATGACTAAAATGCACGCAAGTAACAGACGAATTAACATCGAACACTTACGAAACGCATTCATAAGCAAGCATATATAACAAACACTGTCCTTCTTAAACTCCCAAGCATCGAGGAAAGAAAAGGGACAGAGAAGGATCGCACCTCGACCGAATGCATTTAGTGCGGAGTTTATAGTGTTGCATAATGATGTCACTTGGTATTGACGCTGTTTAGTTACTTATAGCTTTCTAGCGTCGTGTTGAAAGGTCATATAAGATGGGGAAGAGAATCTGATCTTTGACATTTGTTGTTCTTAAAGAGAGAAAGAGAGAGAGAGAGAGAGACAGAGAGGGAAGAAAGATTGTTGAGAGAAAAGGAGAGGTAGAGAGAGAGAATGGAGGGAGGGGATGAAGAGATAGGAGGGAGGGAGGGAGGGAAGGAGGCAGGGGTGGAGAGAGTAAGAGAGAAAGAGAGTGAGAGGGAAAGAGAGTGAGAGAGAGAGAGAGACAGACAGAAGGAGGAGAGGGGAGGAAGAGAGAGTAAGAGAGTAAGGGTATAAGAAGTGGGGAGAGAGAAATAAAGAGCATCTAGCCAACCAGCAAACTTTTATCGTCCCAAGAAAGCCATCAGTCAGGCATTACCTGTGATAGAGCATCTAATTCACATAGACAGCATATCCAATGGGAAAGAACTTATAAAAAAAATCATACAAACCTAAAACAATATTTCTAGAGCCTAAGTCCACCTTAGGCTCGGTTTTCTCCATCAGGAACCGTTTTTATCTTCTTCTGTTGGTTCTCATGATGTTTCACACTGAGCGTACGTTAGAGCTGGAGCTGAAGCTGCTACTTGAGCTTCCGGTGCTTGCGTGCTGCTTGTGAGATATAATATTAGTGGGCATTTTGAAGTCTCATTAAAACTCGTAGGGCAAGTAATAAAGCGAAATAATTGCACGATTCTTCTGTTATTGTTTCTGTTTTGGGGGGGAATTTGTGTGTATCGGGGACGCGCAACATATTCAAGGCGACGGTTGGCACATTTCCTGAATGATTTTTTTCCCCCAGCATGAATTTTTTCCCCGCACATTTTGAGCATCCGCGTGCGCCAGTGCAATATCTGCAACGCGACAGGTTGCGAGAACGTCCCCGTGGTCCAGGTTCCTTTTTCGAACAAATGGAGCAAAATGAGGAGAAAGATTTGAAGGAGGAGAGGCTTTGGTCTGAAGCTTTCAGGTCTTCGCGGATTCGGGAACCGCTGGCTCGTCGCGGAAGGACTGCTCTCGGTCATCGCTGTATTAATCACAACGCCATTAGCTTATATGGATATGAATGTATATATATATATATAAATATATAATTATCATATATATATGGATAGATAGATAGATAGATAGATATAGATATAGATATATAAACGTACATACATACATACATATGTGTGTGTGTGTGTGTGTGCGCGCGCGAGAGAGAGAGAGGGAGAGAGAGAGAGAGAGAGAGAGAGAGAGAGAGAGAGAGAGAGAGAGAGAGAGAGAGAGAGAGAGAGAGCAGACAGACAGACAGACAGGGAGAGAGCGAGAGAGAGAGAGAACAAGGTGATACATGCCGTCCCTTGAATGACGCGTGGAGACCTGCACACATACAGTGGCCATATTTACATAGATAGAAAGGTCAGCCCCTGAGGAATTGAAGAAATACGTCCGTATGCCATGGCGAGGCTTCCGACTTCGATTCCATGAATAGAAATCCTCTCGAAATTGACAAAACATGTGTATATATGTGTGTGTGTGTGTATGTGTGTGTGTGTGTGTGTGTGTGTGTATTATTGGGAAAGTGTAACAGAGAGAAAAGGAGAGAGAGGGAGGGAGGGAGAGAGAGAAAGAGAGAGAGGGTGGGGGGGAGAGAGAGAAAAGAAAGGGAGAGAGAAAGAGACAGGGGCAAGCACAAAAAAAAAGAAGAAAAAAAAAGAGAGAGAAGGAAAAAAGAGAAAGATAAGAGAGTGAGAGTGTGTATGTGTGCCTGCGATTTTGCGTTAGCATGTGAATATGTATATGTATGTGCAGCGGCACAGTCCCAAGCGCACACCTACCCGACGATACCATCCCCTTCAACCTCTCATGACTGACTAATGGCGAACTTCATAAGCCAAGAGTGACGCGACGCCCGAGCTCACTGCTTCATAAGGTTCGACCGAAGATCCGACGCTGATCCGAACGCCTTCCTGCTTCTTCCCTTGTTCGCTTCGTGTCGAGGAGTGGGTAGCGTTTTTTCGTTTTTTGTTTTTTGTTTTTTGTTTTTGTATGTGTGTGCGTGTGTGTGTTTATTTGAACGGTTTGTTAGGGAGGATTTCGGGGATAGTCGAAAGTCTCATTATTCCACGGTTCGTTTGTCTGTGAATTGTAAGTAATTGTAAAAGTATACCCTTATATTCATACCATAATACTCCTATTAATAATAAAAAAAATAGATATACAGAAGCTTTATCTATGTAAATGTTTTGCTGGGATCTAATTTGCATATATAAAGTATCTGATAAAAAACATATGTAAAGGAGGTCCAAGGGATACATCATATTATGCTAAGTTATTCTGTATAGTTATTTATGAAGATTCTGACTATTTTTTTTATGGAGTGTTCTCGTAATGGTACATGATAGTACACAAAAGCAAGTTTACATCAATATATTAGATGTAACACCAACCAACTACGCAGAAATATAATTAAATAAAGTAAATGATAAAAAAAAAGACTCTTAATCGAAATTGTAATTCAGAAAAGCGGAATCTACGAGCAATAAAAGTAGCCTTTAAGTTCTACCCTTTCCTCCCCCCCAAAAAAAAGAAAAAACAATGATAAAAATAAAGATTGCACGTATTGCAAAATTAGCCCTTTGCACGTAGAGGAAGACGACTATGAAATAACAATATAAAAGGGAAAAGGTGCAATGACGGCCGGAAGGAGGAGGAAAGGGGAAGAGATAAGAGATACGTTTAAGGGCTACAGTGAGAACTATTTTCAGGAAACCGAAATCCCTCGTTTGAGTGATGGTTATCGAGGCATTTTTGGGTGAGACTCTTCATCACTGCGTTCCATAAAGGGCTTTGAAGCCGCGTCTGTTTCCCCTCTCTCTCTCCCTTCTCTTTCTTCTCTCTCTCTCTCTTCGCTCTCTCAATTCCTCTCTCTCCATCCCTCTCTCCATTCCTCCCTCTCTCTCTCTCTCTCTCTCCTCTCTCTCTCTCTCTCTTCTCTCTCTCTCTCCTCTCTCTCTCTCTCTCTCTCTCTCTCTCTCTCTCTCTCTCTCTCTCTCTCTCTCATCATTTTCTCTTATCTTTCTCCCTTCCCCTTCCCTTCGCCCCTTCTCCTCCTCATATCACAGAAGGGCTAGGTAATAGGGGAGAAATTTATGGTAATTTTACAGGTTATGGTCAGAGGAACACTTTAATGAACGGGCACATTGAATATGACGTACATACCTCTCGATTTTTTCCTTCGTCCTTCTTTTCCACCCACACAAATAACACTGTTTTAGTTCCCAATATGAAAGGTCGTCTGGGTACCATATAGACAACCAAGAGGAAGAGGAGAGAGATTTATTCAGAGTGTGTATCGTACGGGCGTGAGTTATAGGGGGATATTCTACATATAGCCGTGAATGAAAGAGTAAGGAGAGTACCTTAAGATGCGACATTGTGCTGCCTTTTTTTGAGACATGAAGACAATGTTAGACTATCGAGGCTCCCGGGAGATAAGTGGTTATTTGTAAGGTACAGTATCTATTTTGCAAGAAAATGGTTGGTGATAGTACTAGTAGCACCTGATAACGCTGGTTTTGTTTACATATATTGTAAAAGAAACGAAAGTGATGTTGATGATAAGATAGTAAATAAGATAGTAAAAGTGTTAATAATTCAAATACAAAACAAAATGTCATACTTTGAAGGCTGCAGTATATGACATAAAATAGCTTTGCAATTCAACAGGGGTGCCAGGCAAGCACACAACACGTAATCATAAAGCAAGCAACACAACACTGGTCTCGACAGCCAAGCGTACACGAGAGAGGGGGGGGGGGGGGAAGCAGAAAGAGAGAGACGAAGGGGACAAGCACGTTAAAAAATGGGGTGGGGGAAGCAAGCAAGCAAGCTGGAAACGAGGGAGGAAGCCAGCTTGTGAAGACCGTGGCGACGAGGGCAACTTTGGTCATAAATCCTGGCAATCTCGAGTTTTCTTGCTTGGGGATGGCAGGATGGTCCTCGGATCTGATGGCGGGAAGGATGGCCTCATGGTTAGGAGGCAGGATATGGTCTTAAGGAGGAAATGAAGGAACAAGGGAAGGATTAGTTGAAGGGTAACACTTGAGATGACGATGGCCATAAGGTCCCTTTTTCCCTTGGCCGCGCCTTGTCGTATTCGATCAACTGAAGGTTTTCTTACTTATTTTTTTGTTTTTTCGAAAATGACGGTTTTCTTGCCAGTCCTCAGTCAGTCATTCAGTCGACGATAAAAAATTCAGTTGGTAATTTTCTATCACTTTTTTTTTTTTTTTTTTTTTTTTTGTCATTAAGTTATCATAACTTTCATATCATTTTTCGGCCACTATCTGGCATGTTTACTCAGTCAAA
>NC_061822.1:25109974-25112474 GCF_019202785.1 Penaeus chinensis
TTAATTATTCCGTTTTCTTTGGTCACGATGTCATAAAGGGAATCATGTGATATCGTTTGGTTAATGCGATCTTGATGTCGGGTGATGTCTCCGCTCGTCCTGGTCTCTCGTTATTGTTATTCCTTTCTTATTTTCCCTTTTGTTTCTTTCTTTTTTTTTTCCCTTCCTTCTTATTTTTTCGTTTTTTGTGGTTATGTTCTCCACTTCTTTCTTCCATATCTCATTTCCTCTTCCTTTTTTCTTATCTTCCTCCTCTTTCTTCTCTTTCTGTTATTCTTCCTCTTTCTCCACCTTCTCTTGCTCTCCCCTTTCTTCTCTTCTACTTCTTCCTTATTGAAAGGAGAAAACACACTTCCTTATTATCAATGTCATCACCATATCCCTCGGCCTCTTCCCTTCACTCTCCTCATCTTTTTGCCTCCCTCTCTTTCTCCCCCTCCTTCCATCCATTCATCCTTCTTTCCTTTCTCCCTCCCTTCTTCCCTCCTCCCTCCTCCTTCTTTCCATCCATCCTTCTATCTTCTATTCCTTCCTTCCTTCCTTCCTTCCTTCCTTCCTTCCTCTCTCCCTCCTTTCCGTGGGTGCGGGGGGGGGGGGGGGCGAGGAGTAGAAGAGGTGGAGGGAGGGGGTAAACCCGAAGGAGTTAGGTCGGTTGTCGTGGGTCAGCGGTAGTGAATGAGGCGAATGGGTTGCAGCGTAGGTGGGGTGAATGAGGGGGGGGAATGGGGGGGGGGTTATTAAGAGAGATTTCATGAATACGCTGCTCCTTTTCTTTCTGATTTAGTTGCTTATCTTTTGTTTAGTTTGGCGAATATTTTTTGTTGTATTGATAACGTTCGTGAGATTCTGGGTGGTGGTTTGTATGTATGTATTTCAAACACAAGCTTTCGGTAAAACACAGACACACATACTCTTACACATAGGTGCATGTATTTGCGTGCCTGAATGAGAGAGAGAGGGGGGGGAGGGAGAGAGAGAAAGAGAGAGAGAGAGAGAGTGAGAGGGAGAGAGACAGAGAGAGAGAGAGAGAGAGAAAGAGAGAGAGAGAGAGAGAAGAGAGAGAACGGCCCCCTATTCCAGAACATTTTATTAAATACTCTTCAGTATCAAACCCTATTATGTTAGATTAATAAATGTTGAAATGTTCTCATTAATTGTAGTGTAACAATAAATAATTAATCAATGATTTCAATTTGAAAACATAAATATTATTAATTAGTGCAATTCAAGGTTTGGGTTAAATCTTTGTAAAAATCGATACATTTATTAACTGAATATTATCAATGCAATATTGTAAAATTACAATACCAAACTTTACGTGAAATAAACAAAAAAGACACTATTTAGGTTCCTAACTCTTTAAATACAATTACACAGTTATGACTCACTGTTATATTATTATCAGTCATGAAACTACGTCATATCTTCATGAATCAAATGTTTTAAAACAAAATGGCAATCATTATAAAAGTAATGAATTGTCCAGTATCTCAAAGTTAATAATGAATTAGATATTACACAAAATAATCATATTCACCATTAGATTATCATAAACCTGCTCAGTGAATTAAATACTATACTAAAAGAAACATAATCTTAAAAACAAATAGTTAATGATAACAAACACAAATCAAGTTGCATATCTGTGTGAATATATGAACAAAAAATCAAGCAAGTAAAAGTAATAATCATGACAAAAGCAAATACTTGATAAACAAAAAATCAATCTTACGCTCCGTCGGAAATCAGAATGACTCGCCACTGTTTACGCACGTACGCTGAGCAGTCTTAGAAAGCACTTAATTATTTAATTACTCTCATAAACTAACCAACCTTTTCTCGTTAGCTGTTAAAAAAAAAAAGATATATCTAACACAATCTTGATATAGGACCTTGATGTCTTATACATTTATTTGTTTTAACCATTAACCACTAACGCAGTATTAACACAGCATTAGTTAAATCTGATAATCAAGTTGTTTCATTTTTCATAAAAATCTTCATCCTGTCTATGTTCCAGAATAGCACCCCCTTGTTACTGTCTTCCATTTCCAATTCCTGTCCTCTCTGTTCCATCACGATGGTGCACCAAAATACTTCAATTGGGCTTCCGGAGATGACCATGGCTACTGGACGCCCTTGCTGGTTACCACGTAATTATTTCTTTATAGTTGGAAAGATACCCGCATCGGGGCTTTTCTATATCCCAGCACATTTGTAACACTGTATTTTCACCTCTAAATGTTTCTGCCTGCCACCCGAGTTCATTTCTTGTCCTCCAAACTGATTCACTTTTATCTTTATTGTGATCGATGCTTGATGTTTCGCACTCGTGATTTATTTTTTGCTTCTGTTGGTCCATCACGCGGTGACACCCTCTGTCACGTGATGATCTCGCTCCTTTGAGTCATAGGGGGCTCCTATTTTTTGCATCTGTGTCTTGTCCTCTTGACCGTGTTTTTACGTGGAATCCGTTCGAGTCCTTGCAATGTTATTTATT
>NC_061822.1:25117474-25129974 GCF_019202785.1 Penaeus chinensis
TCTTTGGTCTTTCTTGATCCGTTTTCTTGGGTGTATCTTCATCCGTTTTCTTTGGTCATTCTTCATCCGGTTTCTTTGGTCTTTCTTCATCCGTTTTCTTTGGTCTTTCTTCATCCGTTTTCTTTGGTCTTTCTTCATCCGTTTTCTTTGGTCTTTTTTAATCCGTGTTCTTTGGTATATAATACTATATCTTTAATTTCTCGTAACTAATTAAACGTTTGAAGTAGAACTATGAATTTTAAAATAACTTGTTTTAAATATTCCCCAGGAATTGTTTTTTTTTTCAGTGTGGTTTGTGTGTTATTAGACTTTACAACATATATATCGAAAGCAAATTTAGTCACATTGTTACACATATACACCAAAATCAACAAATAGTGATAATGATATATTTTCTTCTCTTCTTTCTATCTATCTATCTATCTCTTTCTCTCTCTCTTATCCCCCGTCTCCTTTTCTAGCTAGCTAGCTGTCTATTTATCTATCTACCTATCTATCTCTATCTTACCCCCCCCCCCTTTCACCCATCTTTCCCCTCTGTCCCCTCGGGACTTTTCCCTTTTTCTCTATACCATCCTCTCGGGGCCTATCTTTTCTATCTACCTCTCTCTCTAACATCATTTTATCCCTCCCTTTCTATTCCCTCTCCCTCTTCCTTTTTCTTTTCTTTTTTCTCCACTTTTTCTCCTCTCTTCCCCTCTCCCCTCCCTCCCTCATCTCTCTCTCTCTCTTCCTCTCCCCTCCCTTTCTCTCTATCTCATCCTCTCTCCATCTCCCTCTCACATCACCTCGGTCCTGTCTCTCTCTCTCTTCCCCTCTCTCACTCTCCTCTCTCCCTCTCCGCACTCTCCCTCTCTCTCTCTCCATCGTCTCTCTCCTTTTCCCCCAGTTCGGGTCTCTCTCACTCAATCTCTTCTCTCACTCTCCTCCTATCTCTCTCCTCTCCCCCTCCTCTCCTCCCCCTCTTCTCCACCTCTCTCTCCCTCTCTCTCTCTCTCTCTTTCCCTCCTCTCTCCTCTCCCCCCCCCCCCCCTCTCTTCCTCTCTCTCTCCCTCTCTCATCCCATCTGTCTCTCTCTCTCTCTCCCTCTCTCTTTTCTCTCTCTCTTCTCTCGATCTCAAACCGCTCTCTCTCTCTCTCTCCCTCTCCCCCCCCCCTCTCCCCACTCCCTCTCTCTCTCTCTCGTCCTCTCTCTCTCTCTCTCTTTCTCTCTCTCTAACTATCCCCTTTTTCCCTTCTCTCTCTCTCTTCCCTCTCTCTCACTCTCCCCCTCTCCCCTCTCTTCTCTCTTCCTCTCTCTCTCTCTCTCTCTCTCTCAATCTATCTATCTATCGCTCTCTCCCCTCTCTCCTCTCTCTCCTTTCTCTCTTCCCTCTCCATCCTTTCTCTCTCTCTCTCTCTCTCTCTCTCTCCATTTATTTATTATATCTCTCTCCTCTCTCTCTCCCCTCTTTACTCTCTCTCCTCTGTTCCTCTCCTCTCTTTTTTTTCATCTTTCTCTCCTTCTCTCTCTCTCTCTCCTTTCTCTCTCTCTCCTCTCTCTCTCTCTCTTCTCTCTCTCTCTCTCTCTCTCTCCCCTCTCTCCTCCTTTTCTCTCATCCTCTCCTCTCCTCTCCACTCCCCTCCTCTCTCTTTCTCTCTCTCTCTTTTTTTTCCCCCCCCCCCCCTCTCTCCTCTCCTCTCTCTCCTCCTCTTTTATTATTTATGAATTCCCTCTCCGACTCTCTCTCTCTCCTCTCTCCCCTCTCCCTCTCCTCCCTCTCTCTTTCCCTTGTTCTTTCCCCCCCTCTTCTCTCTTCCCTCTCCTCTTCTCTCTCCCTCTCTCCCCTTCTCTCTCTCTCTCTCTCTCTCTCTCCCTCTCCTCCTCTTCTCTCTCTCTCTCTACTTCCTTCCCCCCCCTCTCTTCCCCCCTTCCGTCATCTCTCCTTCTCTTCTCTCTCTCCTATTTTTATTCTCTCTCATCTCTCTCTCCTCCTCTCTTTATCTCTCTCTCCCTATCCCTCCCCTCTCTTCTCTCTCTCTCACTCTCCCATCCTCTTTCTCTCTCCTCTCTCTCTCTCTCTCCCTCTCTCTCTCCCCTCTTCTCCCTCCTCTCTCTCTTCCTCTCATCTCTCTTTATCTCTCTCTCTTCTCTCTCTCTCTTATCTCTCTCTCCTCTTTCTCTCTCTCCCCCGCTCCCCTCCTTTCCCTCTCCCTCTCCCTCTCCCTCTCCTCCTCTCTCTGTCTCTCTCTCCATCTCTCTCCTCAAACCTTCTCCCTCCTCTCTCTCTCTCTCTCTCTCATCAAATCTTCTTCTCTCTCTCCTTCTCTCTCTCTCTCTCTCCCTCTCCTCCTCTCTCTCTCTTCTCTCTCTCTCTCTCCCTCTATCTCTCTCTCCTTTTCTTCTCTCCGTTTTCCCCCTCCCCCCGCCTTTCCTCTTTCCCCTTCTATCATTCCCCCTATCCTTTCTCCCCCCCTTCCTTTTTTTCGTCCTTCTCTATTCCATTTCCTTTTTCGTGTTACAAATCCTTTCCTTCCCCTTTTCTTTGGGACCCCTCCTCCCCTCTTCCCCCCTCCCCTCCTCCTCCTCCTCCTCCTCCCCTCCCCTCCTCTCCCCTCCTCATTTCCTCCTCCCCCATCCTTCCTTCTCCTCATCTCATCATCACCCATCCTCTTGCACCTCCCTCCCCTCCCCTCCCTTTCCCCTCCTTCCCTCCCCCTCCCCCTCCTCCCCCTCCTCCCCTCCCCCTCCTCCTTCTCCTCCTCCTCCCCTCCCTCCTCCTCCTCCCTCCTCCCCTCCTCCTCCTCCTCCCCCTCCTCCTCCTCCCTCCTCCTCCTCCTCCTCCTCCTTTCCTCCTCCCCCTCCTTTTTCCCCAACCCCCCCAAACCCTGGAAAAAAGGCCGTAAGCTCCCCCCAAAGAAAAAAAAAAAAAAGGCAAGTAAATATTTGATCTCGGGAAAAGCTTTCCCTAGCGGCCGTGCTCTCCGACTTTGGGGGGCCGCGGACGGAAGGTTTCTTGCGAAGGGCCGGGGAAAGACTTGCAAAAGTTTTTGGAAGCAAGTACAGACGACAGGCCCGACCTGGTCTTCTACTTCCTGTAATTTCAGTTAATGTTTTCTCTCTTTCGTACTGATGCTAAATTCTTGTTATGTCTTCTGATAAATGTCTTCTATTCTTTCTCTTCCTTTGTGTGTGCGTTTGTGGGTATTGCCCCCAAAAAATTTTTGGGTGTGTGTGTGGGTGGTGGAGTGTGTGTGTGGATGTGTGGGGTGGTGTGTGTGTGTGTGTGTGTTGTGTGTTTGTGTGTGGTGTGTGTTACTCTTATATATCCTCTAAAAGAAAAACAGGTTGAAATATTTACTCTGATACACACAAAAATGCATATACAGATACATCCGTGCATACACCTAAATCCACATTGCGCACCCCAGAGTCTGATCACAGCTCAGGTGCACACAAAACTGTAAGACAAATAAATAATCGATTTTTTTAACGGATGACAACAGGCCCCTCATAAACCTGCACAACTTTCACCAAGCACAACACACACACACACAACACACATAAAAAAAACAAATTCGTATCTACACCAACAAACCCGCCGCCCAAAACCCCCGCACGCCCGCACGCGCGCACGCCCGCCCACCACGTCCGCCTTTTTTAACGTCCAGAGATTAGAATCTTCGTCATGTTGCGATGCCATTACAGGATCGAGCAGAGATGTAAAGAAAGCAGAAAGAAATTGGAAAGAGGAAGAGAGAGAGACAACAAAAAGTAAGAAAAAGAAAAGAACGCATAAGGAAAGATATCATGAATAAAATATCAGGACAAGAGGAGCTTCGGGAGGAAAATTCCTGAAGGAAAAGGAAGGTGGAAGGAGCTTGGACAACGTGCGCCACAAACACATGCGCGTGTATAGCCCATTTATATATATATTAATATATAAAAATAATATATATAAGTGTGTGTGTGTGTTTTGTGTGTGTGTGTGTGGTTAGTGGTGTGTGTTGTGTGTGTGTGTTGTGTGTGTGTGTGTGTGTGTGTGTGTGTGTGTGTGTTGTGTATAGTGGCCACCTTTGCTTGCCCTACTAAAATTTTTGTTTCTACCCTTACCACACACACCAACACACCCCAACACACACACACACACACACACACGCCGGCGGGACGACACACACAACATTAATTTAATTTATTCCCCTTCTAACCCCCTTCCCTGCTTTTTCACCTGCTCGATGCTGTAAAAGCCCCAAAAGGAAAAAGTTTTAAAATCTCTGAATTGGTGAAAGTATATATATATTATATAATATATATATATATATATAATATATACAATTTATATACATATATTTATGTAGAATGATGCATGTATGCATATAGAAAATGTTTAGTGTGTATATCCTAATATACATATAGTGTTGGTGTGAAAGTGTATGTTGTGTGTGTGTGTGTTTGTGAATCAATGGTATGTTTATTTTTAAAAATATTATATATATAATATATTATTTTAATATATATATATATGTATAAATATATATAAAAAAATATATAAAAATATAATATATTATATATGTGTATGTATTATGATGATATATGAGATTTTGTTTTAAATAGAATTCGAAAAGATTATCGAATGAATAATCATCGCATATATTTATGTTAAATCCGTATATATGCACCCGTACGCTGTATAAGTGAAAGCAAAAAGTTGTGAGATGTTTTCTGTATTTTTATACGTGTTTTTCCCTCCCCCGTCTTCTTGAAAAGCTTTTATCCCGTCCACTCCGGCTCCCAAATTTCTCCCCTCTCTCTTCTTCCGTCCTTTTCCCCTTCTTCACTTTTTTTCCTGTTCTTCTCTTCCATTCCCACTCTTTCATTCAATTTAAATCATCTTTTTTTAGTAAAAAAAAAAATATATTATATATATATATAAATATATATTAAATATTTATATATAAATATAAAAAATAATATAAAATAAACAGTGAAAAAAAAAAAAAAAACGATATTTTTAAATTTAAAAAACAAAGGTTTAAAATAAAACGAAGGTTAAATAAAAGTAATAAAATAAAAAAATGACTTGAAGTGATGCCAATATTATGAATCTAATAATAAGAGCGGCTACATATAAATCAAAGCACACAGGAATTTAATTAAATTGAAGGCGTGCAACAACACACGAATGGAAAAGAGAGAGAAAGAGAGAACAAGATAATCAATCCAGAAGCCAATAAAGATAAACAAGTGTACTGAGTGGGGGGTTGTTTTTTGTCTGTGGGGTGCGTTGGGCTGTGTGTACACAAACATCAAACAAAACCCTCTATAACCCGCCCAAGAAAACTTTTTTTTTTTTTTTTTTTTTTTAATCCTACCCACAAACAACACCATTGAAAAAAAAAGTCCTTAGACAGTCCTACTCCCTAGCCCATAGTCTTTCGTCCTTAGAGAAAAGAAAGTCCTTCGTCCTTCGTCCTTAGAAAAAAGAAAGTCCTTCGTCCACAGTCCGCAGTCCTTGGGGTTCCCTCGAGGAATTTAAGCCCCGCTCGAGCCTCACTTGATTTTTCCGCGGCGAGGCGTCCCGGGGTTGCTACTTACCCCGGGATCTCGTCGGGGGCGCCGAGAGTTCCCGGTAAACAAAAAGGGTTTAGATTTATTTTTTAAAAACTGTTGTTGCTTGTCCCGCGTCGTGGTTGGTGCTGTTTGTTTGTTTGTTTCTGTTGGTGTTGAATTAGCTTTTAAGGATTTTTTTTAGTAGCCCTTCTGTGCCCATATATTAAATTATATATATATATAATATAAATATAATATATATAAATAAATATATATATATTAGATTATACTATTATAAAAATATATATAAAAAAAATATTTACATATTTGTGTGTGTGTGTGGTGTGGGGGGTGTTTTGTGTGGGGTACATACATTTTTCTTTTTTCTTCTTCTTCTTTTCCCTACCTATCTGCGGGTTTTTTTTTTCTATCTATATTTCCCTCTATCTGTTTATCCATCTATCTGTCAATCTATTTATCTGTCATCTATATATATCAACCTATTTATCTGTTTGTCTACCTATTTACCCATCTACTTACACTTCTGTTTCTCTCTTTTCATCTGTCTTTCAACTTCCTCTTTCTCTCTTCCTCCCTCCGTCTTTTATCTCCCTCTTCCCTTCCTTTATCGTGTTCCACGCCTCTCCTTTCCTTCCAACCAATTTAAGCCACGTACCTTAATCCTTCCCTCGATGAATCCACAGACCAGCGCTTGCCTTTATTTCTGTATCTTTCTACTCGATTCTTTCCAATATCTTCCGTATCCTTCGCCCTTTTCCTCTCTCCCTTTTTCGTAACAGTGTCTCTTCTGGTTGTTCTCTGGCTCTCTAATGTCTCACGCTTTTCGTCCTTCCCTCTCACTCTTTTTCGTAATATTGTCATTCTTTCACTTTTCTCATTCTTGTTTTTCATTAGTTTTCCTATCTTTTCCTTTTCGTTTTTTTTTTTTTTTTTCACTCTCTATGATCCAGTCACTTCACCCTTTCCTATCTTTTTTCGTAATATTGTAACTTTTTCACCTCCCGCATTCTTGTTTCCTACATGTTTTCCTTTTTTGTTTTATTTACTTTTATGATCCAGTCACCCTTTCCTCTCTTCCTTCTTCGTAATAGTTGTGGCTTCTCTGACTCTCGTGTATCTCTCACTTTTCACCCTTCCACCTCTCCCTCGTTCGTAATATTGTTTCTTTTCACTTCTCCCATTCTTCCTTCTCTAATTCATATATTTGTTATATTTTCGCTTTTATTTCGTTAGTTTCTTTTCTCTTCTCTTCTCTTCCTTCGTTCAGCTTTGCTTTGTTTTGTTCTGAGTTTTGTTTTCTTTTCTTTTTTAGTTGCTCTTTCTAAAGAGTAATTCCGTTTTGTTTATGTTTTCTTGTTTTGTTTTATTTTCTACAGGTGACCTGGATAGATGTTCTGCTCTTACTTCAATAGGTAAGTTTACCTTGAATGAAGTTAATAAACGTATTGTTTCTAAATACCGTAAACTGTTGTTTTACTTTTTTAAAGGAAAAGGTGTCTTTAGGATATAATTTTTTATTATGTACATTTTTATGATATACATAATCGTATTGTATTATTAGGGTTTCATGTTCATGAAATGTGTTATCAAATACAATATGAAATATATATTATTTTATTATATTATTTGTTACAGTACCTTTGCAGAGTTCACCTAACAGTATTGTAAACAATATCAAAGCTTTTTCATGATGCTTTTACTCTCAATTGGCAACAATTTGGTTTATTTTGTATATCTATTTTCCTAATATCTGTTTTCCTTCTTAAACATACAGTGTTATGCAGCCCTAGATAAAGGGTTATGTAGAAAACTGATATCTCATCTCATTTATCGGCTATGTATTTTTTTGTTAATCTCTCTTCAAACTTTCTGTGAGCTTTACCTTGACCCTCGGTTTGTTTTCATTTCCATCCATCAAGTTCCTGCAAATCGCTCCTTCCTTACAAAAAAAGGGATTATAGACATTTAAGTATAGCATTAATCAAGTACTTCCGACATAAATACCTTCCGAAATTGACCTTAAAATGAATACATCTAAATATAAGATTAATCACGTGCTTCAGACATAAAGTGCTATAAATAAAATTGTATCGACAAAAATTTTTTTCATTTTTTATTAGTAGTAAGGAAAATTATAAATTAGTGTGTATGTTTAATTGTGGGTGGGTGGTGTGATTAATGGCCTGCTTATGCCTGGTAATTATCAATGTGGGGTGTGTGTGTTGGTGTGTGTATGTTTTGTATGTATTTAATTTTGTTTTGGTTGTGGTGTGTGTGTGTGTGTGTGTGTTGTATGTTATGTATTATGCATGTATGTATGTGTGTGGTTTTGTGTTGTGTGTGTGTGTGTGTTGTGTGTTGGGATGTATGTATGATATGTATGCATTTATGTGTGTGTGGTGTGTTGTGTGGTGGTGTGTGTGGTCCTTTGAACGCTTCAATTTCTCGTCTAGTTATGCTTGAAACCCCACTTTCCTTGATGGCTTCTCAAGGCTGTGTCAGCACGCTCTGTCACGCGCAATGTATGGAAAAGAGAAATTGATAAACGAAGGAATAAAAAGATCAAAGCAACGGGACTTTTTTCAATTCATTTGTTTTTCTATCTTGTTTTCTTATCTTCGCCTCCGAATTTTCCCAGCCCCCTGCTACTCCCCTTTTTCTCTCCCTACCCTTTTCCCTCCCGTTTTTTTCCCTTTTCCTCCCTTTCCTTTGTTTTCCCCCTTTTTTATTTTTACCTCTTCCCTCCTATCTCCTTGTTCCCTCTTCCTTCTTCCTTCCTCCTTCCTCCTTTAATCTTTTTTGCTTTATATCCTTCCTCCTTTCTTGTTTCTTTCGTTCTTCTTCCTCCTTTTTCCTCCTTCACCCTTTTCCTTCCTTCTCCCTTCTACCCCCTAATACATCTCCCTCTTATTCCTTTCCCTTTTTTCCTTTCCCTTCCTTCCCCTTTTCCTTCCTTTCCCATTTCCCTTTTCCCCCTACCTCCCTTCCCTTTCCCACCCTTCCTTTTCCCCCTTTCCTCCTTTTTCCTTCCTTCCCTTCCTTCCTTTCCTCCCTTTCCCCCCCTCCTTCTTCCCCCCCCTTCCCCTTTTTCCTTCCTCCTCCTTTTTCCTTTCCCTTTCCTCCTTCCCCTTTCCTCCCCCTTCCCGCTTTTCCTTCTTCCCATCCTTTTTTTCCTCCCTTTTTTCCCTTTTACCTTTCCCCCTACCCCCTTCCCTTTTCTCCCCCTTCCCCCCTCCCCTCCTTCCTCCTCCCCTCCCTCTTCCCTCCTTTCTTCCTTTCCTCCATCTTCCTCCCCTCCTTCCTCCTCCTCCTCCTCCCCTTTCTTCCTTCCTCCTTCCTCCTTCCTCCTTCCCTCCTTTCTTCCCTTTTACCTTATGCCCCCCCATCTCATCGGTCCCCTCCTGTTCCCCCTTTTTTCTTCTCGAAAATATTTCCCCCCTCGTCCTCCTCATCTCCCTTTTTATTATCTTTCTCATCTCCAGCATTCTTGGGGAGATGGACGGGGCGCAGGCAAGGGACGCAAGCCGCATTTTCCATCACATTCTATTTTCGGGTTTGGAATATTTGCTGAAAAAAAAAGAAAATATAAAAAAGAGGGAAGGAAAAGGTTGCAGAGGGAAAAAATGTATGTCGTTGAAATTGGGGGAGGGAGGGGGGAGGGGGGGGAGGGGGGAAAAGGGGGGGGGGGGGGGGGGGGAGGGGGAGGGGGGAAGGAGGAAGGGATCGTACACAAACAAACAAACACAGAAAATTAACAAATTAATTGATAGTCAGATAGACAAAAATAGAAAATTATTATAAAAATGCTTTTTAATTCTTTGGGAACACTTTCGACGGAAGGAAACCTAACTAAAGAGGCAGGAGAGGCGAGCGTAGCGGACGACCACATTCATGCGGGCTGTAACCAGTGCACTGAATAGAGGCTTCGTGAGCGAATAACTTACGTAAAAGAATAGCGAAGTACGATAATGATGTGTCGATTTTTTTTTTTTTTTTTTTTTTTTCATTTTTTTGCCTTTTCATCTCTTTGACATTTATTTTATTGTACTTATTTTTAATTATATTGTATTTATTTGTCATAGATATTAGATTTTTTCCGAGGTGTTAGTCTTCAACAAAATGGTATCTGATAAACCCACGAGGGTTACTGATACCAAATATCTTTGTTGAGAGTTAATAGAGGTCTCATAGTATCACAAAACTCGATCAAGACAGAAAGGAGAAGACCGGGTTTATTAGTATGGCCAACCTCTTAAAAATAAATAAAAAATAAGATGAAAAAAAAACAATAATAATAAAATAAAAACAAAATAATTACACTGTGACTTACCTTAACCCAACCCCCTCGCTCCCCTCCAAGAGCACTGGAGTCTCACCTAAACATTCTCGGTAACATGACTGCATGTTTTCGCCGCGGCTAAAAATACCTTGATTTGCATACACCCATTCTTGACCTCCTCGACCTCGCTGCTGTAAATAAGTTGTTGTTTTGTTTTCGACTCAATATCAAGTCTTTCGCTTTCGCAATATCCTTTCGCGGAGGTAAATTCCCTTCCTATCCCGCGAGCATTTCAGCGACGGCGGCGGCGGAGCCTCGGCCGCGCGAGTGCGGACTGCGGGCGCGGCAGAGGGCGGGCTGTGTGTGTGTTGTTGTTGTTGTTCTTGTTTGATTCTTGTTCTTTGCTTTTTTTCTTTTTTTTACGTTGTTGTTGTTATTGTTTGTTGTTGTTTTTTCAGTTTTTTATGTTGTTGTTGTTGTTCTTATTTTCGTTCTTGTTCTTGTCTTTCTCCTTGTCCTTGTTCTTTATCTTGCCCTTGGCCTTTTCATATTCCTCCACAGAAATTGTGGATTGCGTTACCTGCAGCCTGGGTCGTCGACGGCCACAAGGACGGCCCAGAATATTGGTGGGAATTCGGGCTCTGTCTCTCTTTGTCCGGGATTCTTGTTTTTGTTTGAGGTTCTTGCACTTCCTTGTTCTTGTTTTTGTTTGAGGTTCTTGCACTTCCTTGTTCTTGTTTTTGTTTGAGGTACTTGCACTTCCTTGTTCTTGTTTTTGTTTGAGGTTCTTGTTCTTAATCTCTTCTTGTTATTGTTCTTAATTTTTATGTTGTTTTTGTTCTTGTGTTTTCTTTTTCTTTCTTTTTTCTTATTCTTGTTCTTTATCTTCATTTTTTTTATATTCTTGTTCTTGTTTGAGGGTCTTGCACTTTTTCTTCTTGTTCTTTTCCTTTTCCTTTTTTCTTGTTCTTGTTCTATTTTTGCTTCTTCTTGTTTTTGTTCTTGTTCTTTGTCTTGTTTTTGCTTAATTTGCTGAAATCTTCAAAGCTTTTACATAAATTTTCACATAGCATTTTCCATTCCTAACTTATCTCATATTACATTCATTCATTCAACTTCAATTTACATTCAATTTTCCTTCATTCCTTTTATTTTCCTTCATTCCTTCTATGTTCCTTCATCCCTTCAATTTTCCTTCATTCCTTCTATTTTCCTTCAGCCCTTCAATTTTCCTTCATCCCTTCTATTTTCCTTCATTCCTTCTATTTTCCTTCGTTCCTTCAATTTTCCTTCATTCCTTCTATTTTCCTTCATTCCTTCTATTTTCCTTCATCCCTTCTATTTTCCTTCATTCCTTCTATTTTCCTTCGTTCCTTCAATTTTCCTTCATCCCTTCTATTTTCCTTCATTCCTTCTATTTTCCTTCATCCCTTCAATTTTCCTTCATCCCTTCTATTTTCCTTCATTCCTTCTATTTTCCTTCGTTCCTTCAATTTTCCTTCATCCCTTCTATTTTCCTTCATTCCTTCTATTTTCCTTCATCCCTTCAATTTTCCTTCATTCCTTCTATTTTCCTTCGTTCCTTCTATTTTCCTTCGTTCCTTCAATTTTCCATCATTCCTTCTATTTTTCTTCGTTCCTTCAATTTCCTTCATTCCTTCTATTTTCCTTCGTCCCTTCAATTATCCTTCATTCCTTTAATTTTCCTTCATTCCTTCAATTTTCCTTCATTCCTTCAATTATCCTTCATTCCTTTAATTTTCCTTCATTCCTTCAATTTTTCTTCATTCCTTCTATTTTCCTTCGTTCCTTCAATTTTCCTTCATTCCTTTTATTTTCCTTCGTTCCTTCAATTTTCCTTCGTTCCTTAAATTTTCCTTCATTCCTTCTATTTCCTTCGTTCCTTCAATTTTCCTTCATTCCTTCAATTTTCCTTAATTCCTTCAATTTTCTTCGTTCCTTTAATCTTCCTTCATTCCTTCAATTTTCCTTCATTCCTTCAACTTTCATTCCTTCCTTCAATTTTCCTTCATTCCTTCAACTTTCATTCCTTC
The DNA here is from genome assembly GCF_019202785.1 of Penaeus chinensis. Classification (NCBI taxonomy): domain Eukaryota; kingdom Metazoa; phylum Arthropoda; class Malacostraca; order Decapoda; family Penaeidae; genus Penaeus; species Penaeus chinensis. The sequence continues at coordinate 25,129,359 of NC_061822.1, forward strand.
CTTCACTGCTCACCAATCCATCCAGTCATGCTGATGTTTCTCGTCCTGAAGCCCGGCCTCTGCCCGACCCTGCTTCACTGTGACTCCTCTTGCTTCACTTGCTTCACCTATTGCTTCAGTCGTTTCGATCTTCATCCAAACTTCTTTCTAGTGCTTCATGTTTCTTTCTTTTCTTCTCTTTCTTCTATTCAGTGGACTTTGTTTGTGTGTGTGTGTGTGTGTGTGTGTGTGTGTGTGTGCTGACTGATAGTCTTACCTCGACCTCCCTTCAGTTGTTGTTGTTTTTTTGTATTGAGCAATACTTTCTTTCTTTCCTTCTTTCTTCTTATCTGTTTTAGTTTGTTGTTTCGGGGGTATTTTTGTGGTTTGTCCGGGTGAAGGAGTTGTGTGTGTGTGTGTGTGTGTGTCAATCAGGCTATCTATCTGTCTGTCTGTCTGTCTGTCTACCTACATACCTACCTACCTACCAACCCCCCCTCTCTACATACCTCTCTATCTATCCACCCATCTACCCGCCCATTCACCTATATTTATACGTATTTACTCCTCCAGGCAGTGACGCATTAGCCCTCGTTGTGGTTAAAGGCACTGCCGATTTCCCCTGTTATTGCTTGTA